>NC_138300.1:121002500-121325000 GCF_965601325.2 Salmo salar
AAAATCAATTTAGCTTCAAATAAATACACAACGCGCCAGGCGGCCCAAACTGCTGCATATACCCTGACTCGGTTTGCAAGAGAAGTGACACATTTTCCCTAGTTAAAAGAAATTTATGTTAGCAGGCAATATTAACTAAATATGCAGGTTTAAAAATATATACTTGTGTATTGATTTTCAGAAAGGTATTGATGTTTATGGTTGGAGCAACGTGTACCTAAGCGATTATATGCAACGCAGGACAGGCTAGATAAACTAGTAATATCATCAACCATGTGTAGTTAACTAGTGATTATGATTGATTGATTGTTTTTTCTAAGATAAGTTTAATGCTAGCTAGCAACTTACCTTGGCTTCTTACTGCATTCGCGTAACAGGCAGGCTCCTCGTGGAGTGCAATGTAAGGCAGGTGGTTAGAGCGTTGGACTAGTTAACCATAAGGTTGCAAGATTGAATCCCCGAGGTGACAAGGTAAAAATCGCTCATTCTGCCCCTGAACAAGGCGGTTAACCCACCGTTCCTAGGCCGTCATTGAAAATAAGAATGTGTTCTTAACTGACTTGCCTAATTAAATAAATAAAACATATATATTTTTTTTTTAATTGGCCAAATTGGCGTCCAAAAATACAGATTTCCGATTGTTATGAAAACTTGAAATCGGCCCTAATTAATCGGCCATTCCGATTAATCGGTCGACCTTTAATCCCCTGAATAATACAGAATATACTATACATTGTATACAATACACTCTTCCAAAAGGGTTCTTTGGCTGTCCCCATAGGAGAACCCTTTAAGGTTTTAGATAGCACCTTTTGTTTCCCTAAGTGTATAGTGAGGGAATTTG
Organism: Salmo salar; assembly: GCF_965601325.2. Classification (NCBI taxonomy): domain Eukaryota; kingdom Metazoa; phylum Chordata; class Actinopteri; order Salmoniformes; family Salmonidae; genus Salmo; species Salmo salar. The sequence goes on from NC_138300.1 coordinate 121,003,345, forward strand.
CTAAAGCAGTATTTTATGTATAGGAGTTCTGGTGATATCCATGAGATGATCTGTAGGATGACAAGGTCACTGGTTAAAATCAGTCGGCTATGAATCTCTCTCACGAGCAAAGCACAAAAAAACCCTAAAAAAACTTCCAGCCCTCATCCAATATAAATTGGATAATTTCAAACAAAAAACATTTTAAAAAAGAGAGGCATTTATTATGTAAATGATAGATCCTTTATGTACGAGGCTACCAGAGATGGTGTATAATGTTATAGATCCTTTATGTACGAGGCTACCAGAGATGGTGTATAATGTTATAGATCCTTTATGTACGAGGCTACCAGAGATGGTGTATAATGTTATAGATCCTTTATGTACGAGGCTACCAGAGATGGTGTATAATGTTATAGATCCTTTATGTACGAGGCTACCAGAGATGGTGTATAATGTTATAGATCCTTTATGTACGAGGCTACCAGAGATGGTGTATAATGTTATAGATCCTTTATGTACGAGGCTACCAGAGATGGTGTATAATGTTATAGATCCTTTATGTACGAGGCTACCAGAGATGGTGTATAATGTTATAGATCCTTTATGTATGAGGCTACCAGAGATGGTGTATAATGTTATAGATCCTTTATGTACGAGGCTACCAGAGATGGTGTATAATGTTATAGATCCTTTATGTACGAGGCTACCAGAGATGGTGTATAATGTTATAGATCCTTTATGTACGAGGCTACCAGAGATGGTGTATAATGTTATAGATCCTTTATGTACGAGGCTACCAGAGATGGTGTATAATGTTATAGATCCTTTATGTACGAGGCTACCAGAGATGGTGTATAATGTTATAGATCCTTTATGTACGAGGCTACCAGAGATGGTGTATAATGTTATAGATCCTTTATGTACGAGGCTACCAGAGATGGTGTATAATGTTATAGATCCTTTATGTACGAGGCTACCAGAGATGGTGTATAATGTTATAGATCCTTTATGTACGAGGCTACCAGAGATGGTGTATAATGTTATAGATCCTTTATGTACGAGGCTACCAGAGATGGTGTATAGATCCTTTATGTACGAGGCTACCAGAGATGGTGTATAGATCCTTTATGTACGAGGCTACCAGAGATGGTGTATAGATCCTTTATGTATGAGGCTACCAGAGATGGTGTATAATGTTATAGATCCTTTATGTACGAGGCTACCAGAGATGGTGTATAATGTTATAGATCCTTTATGTACGAGGCTACCAGAGATGGTGTATAATGTTAGAGATCCTTTATGTACGAGGCTACCAGAGATGGTGTATAATGTTATAGATCCTTTAGTAGGGTAAAAGTATTACTACTATTAGGTAATGTTATTGCTGTCTTGCTGCCTGGCTGGCTGCATTGTGGATGTGAGCAGCATTACGATCCAGACACAAGCCCAGAAACGTCATTAGAGGACAAATACTGCGTCCCAAAATGACACCTAGTCTATTACATAAAGGGAATAGAGTGTCATTTGTGGCTGCAGAAACTGTTTCCAAAGGAGATTCAATGCAAGACGACAAGTTCACGAGTTCAAATCTTGAGTCACTATGACACTACCGGATTTCTTTCATGAGCAAAAGTACAAAGTACTAAAACACAAAGGACAGAAAAGAGGCATTTGCTATGAAAATCATCGAGCTTTGGTGTATAAGGCCAGCAGAGATGGTCACTGATGTATAGACATTGTAATAGCCTAATTACTATTAGGTAATAGTATTACTCTGTTGTTGGCTGGCTGTATTGTAAATGTGAACAGCATCGTAGGTGAGCAGACAAGTCATCAAAGGTTACATTCCAGATGACACCCCTATCCCCTAGGGACCTCACGATAAGATATTATCTCCGTACTTAGGTGCCGATACATATTCCAATTCTATAGGTATCACGATGCGCTCTTCCAAACGTAAGTAAGTAGCATATTGAACGAGCTAGAACGGCTGCTAGGCTCCTGTAGCGTTAGGAAGCTTCATGTACATTCCTCTGGATAGGACGCTAGTCTCCTGTAGCGTTAGGAAGCTTCATGTACATTCCTCTGGATAGGACGCTAGTCTCCTGTAGCGTTAGGAAGCTTCATGTACATTCCTCTGGATAGGACGCTAGTCTCCTGTAGCGTTAGGAAGCTTCATGTACATTCCTCTGGATAGGACGCTAGTCTCCTGTAGCGTTAGGAAGCTTCATGTACATTCCTCTGGATAGGACGCTAGTCTCCTGTAGCGTTAGGAAGCTTCATGTACATTCCTCTGGATAGGACGCTAGTCTATCGCAGGTCTTTACCAACAAGTCTCCTTCATGTTGAGTGCCAATTAGAGATGCATTGGGTACCATTTTTACAGTCTTTGGTGTGACTCAACCGGTTGGGGTCAAACTCCCTACCTTCTAATCTCAGGACGGACACTCTAACCACACCTTCTAATCTCAGGACGGACACTCTAACCACACCTTCTAATCTCAGGACGGACACTCTAACCACACCTTCTAATCTCAGGACGGACACTCTAACCACACCTTCTAATCTCAGGACGGACACTCTAACCACACCTTCTAATCTCAGGACGGACACTCTAACCACACCTTCTAATCTCAGGACGGACACTCTAACCACACCTTCTAATCTCAGGACGGACACTCTAACCACACCTTCTAATCTCAGGACGGACACTCTAACCACACCTTCTAATCTCAGGACGGACACTCTAACCACACCTTCTAATCTCAGGACGGACACTCTAACCACACCTTCTAATCTCAGGACGGACACTCTAACCACACCTTCTAATCTCAGGACGGACACTCTAACCACACCTTCTAATCTCAGGACGGACACTCTAACCACACCTTCTAATCTCAGGACGGACACTCTAACCACACCTTCTAATCTCAGGACGGACACTCTAACCACAAGGCCACTTAGTTGGTGATGTTCCGAACATATTGCTCGTGTGTGTGTGTGTGTGTGTGTGTGTGTGTGTGTGTGTGTGTGTGTGTGTGTGTGTGTGTGTGTGTGTGTGTGTGTGTGTGTGTGTGTGTGTGTGTGTGTGTGTGTGTGTGTGTGTGTGTGAGATGGAAATAAAAGTGCCGAAAACATGTTGATGGAGAGCAAGCTATAGAACTACTATCCCCTATGTAGTGCACTATTTTTGACCACAGCCCATGGTAATGTTCCTAAGAAGTAGTGCACTATTTTTGACCACAGCCCATGGTAATGTTCCCAAGAAGTAGTGCACTATTTTTGACCACAGCCCATGGTAATGTTCCCAAGAAGTAGTGCACTATTTTTGACCACAGCCCATGGTAATGTTCCCAAGAAGTAGTGCACTATTTTTGACCACAGCCCATGGTAATGTTCCTAAGAAGTAGTGCACTATTTTTGACCACAGCCCATGGTAATGTTCCCAAGAATTAGTGCACTATTTAGGGAGCAATTTGCGACGCACTCAGTCTAGTAGAGGCATCCTCAGAGGATGAGGATATCGATTGTCGGACATATTGGATTACAATTTACCAGAAATAGCAGGAATGGAAGCTAGAGATGGTCCTAAGGTCACTGCCAAGTGATAGACAGCCAGTGAATGTTTACAGTTACACAATATGCCTGGGAAGTCCCTGGTGCTTCACTAACACTACAATGTTTACGTTTTAGCAGACGCTCTTGTCCAGAGCGACTTACAGGACAAATTAGGGTTAAGTGCCATGCTCAATGGCACCTGGGCACATTTGTCGGCTTGGGGAATCGAACCAGCGACCTTTTGGGTTAGTCGGCTCAACGCTCTTAACTGATAGGCTATCTGCCGCCAATGCCACTGCTCTATAGGATTTATAAAGCGCATTACTAATAGAAAACGCCATAATAAGAACCTATTCACAATATAATATGCCTGGGAAGTCTCTGGGTGCTTTAAGAATATTGTTTATGCTGTGAAATACTGTGTATGCAACATGTTGTGTATGCTATGAAATACTGTGTATGCAACATGTTGTGTATGCAACATGTTGTGTATGCAGCATGTTGTGTATGCTGTGAAATACTGAGTATGCAGCATGTTGTGTACAGGGATTGGACTGCTGAGGACTGGGGTAAAGTAATTTTCTCTGAATCCCCTTTCCGATTGTTTGGGGCATCTGGGAAAAAGCTTGTCCGGAGAAGACAAGGTGAGCGCTACCATCAGTCCTGTGTCATGCCAACAGTAAAGCATCCTGAGACCATTCATGTGTGGATTTGCTTCTCAGCCAAGGGAGTGGGCTCACTCACAATTTGCCTAAGAACACAGCCATGAATACAGAATGGTACCAACACATCCTTCGAGAGCAACTTCTTCCAACCATCCAGGAACAGTTTGGTGATGAACAATGCCTTTTCCAGCATGATGGAGCACCTTGCCAAGGAAAAAGTGATAAGTGGCTCGGTGAACAAAACATCTATATTTTGGGTCCATGGCCAGGAAACTCCCCAGACCTTAATCCCATTGAGAACTTGTGGTCAATCCTCAAGAGGCAGGTGGACAAACAAAAACCTACAAATTCTGACAAACTCCAAGCATTAATTATGCAAGAATGGCCTGCCATCAGTCAGGATGTGGCCAGAAGTTAATTGACAGCATGCCAGGGCGGATTGCAGAGGTCTTGAAAAAGAAGGGTCAACACTGCAAATATTGACTCTTTGCATCAACTTCATGTAATTGTCAATAAAAGCCTTTGACACTTATGAAATGCTTGTAATTATACTTCAGTATTCCATAGTAACATCTGACAAAAATATCTAAAGACACTGAAGCAGCAAACTTTGTGGAAATTAATATTTGTGTCATTCTCAAAACTTTTGGCCACGACTGTACTAACGGACGATGTAACAGATACACTTATTAAAGGGCTATGCTTTAGTTCTTTTCTCTATCTAATCTCTTATTTTTATTGAGCTCTGTTAACCATTGTTTTCCACCATCATATTATTTGCTCTGTCAACTTCTGTTCTTTATTATGATTCGTCTAATCTTTTCTTTTTTCTTTTTTCCAAACGGTTTCCTTTTAATTCATCCTTTCATTCTCTTGCCTGTTCATCCATTCTACACCCTCACCCTGTTTTCCCTTCTCCACCTGCCAACGTGGACACGCTGCACCACTCCATACCGGAAACACTACTCTCCCTCCTCTCCTGTGGATGACTCCACTGCTACTCCTATACTCCACTGCTCCTATACTCCACAGCTGGCTTTGTGAAGTCTCCCCTGTCTGAGACCAAACTAACAGGTGACACCTTTGAGTTGTACTGTGACGTGGTCGGTAACCCGACCCCAGAGGTCCAGTGGTGGTACGCCGAGATCAACCGGGCCGACTCTTTCCGCCAGCTCTGGGACGGCGCCCATAAACACCGCGTCTCCATCAACACGGCGTACGGCGCCAACGGCGTGAGCGTTTTGGGCGTGACGCGTCTCGGCCTGGAGGATGCCGGGACGTACGAGTGCCGGGCCAGTAATGATCCAAGGAGGAATGATCTGCACCAAAACCCTGCCACCACCTGGATCAGAGCACAGGCCACCGTTACTGTGTTGCAGAGTGAGTGGTCAGAGTAGTAGATTACCCCTGACCCCCTTAGGATGAGGGCCAGCGGCTTTACTAGCTCTCTGTGTGTACCCCAGATCCCTAGACTACATTCCCTGTCCAAAATCCCCAGCATTGTCAGCTCATTCATAGAAGCCATCACCTACCATACATCCTGAAAATTAAGAACCCTCTACCTCAGTCCCTAGACAGCTCAACGATCTCTACCTCAGTCCCTAGACAGCTCAACGATCTCTACCTCAGTCCCTAGGCAGCTCCACTACCTCTACCTCAGTCCCTAGGCAGCTCAACGATCTCTACCTCAGTCCCTAGGCAGCTCCACTACCTCTACCTCAGTCCCTAGGCAGCTCAACGACCTCTACCTCAGTCCCTAGGCAGCTCAACGACCTCTACCTCAGTCCCTAGGCAGCTCAACGACCTCTACCTCAGTCCATAGGCTGCTCAACTACCTCTACCTCAGTCCCTAGACAGCTCAACTACCTCTACCTCAGTCCATAGGCTGCTCAACTACCTCTACCTCAGTCCATAGGCTGCTCAACTACCTCTACCTCTACCTCAGTCCCTAGACAGCTGAACTACCTCTACCTCAGTCCCTAGGCAGCTCAACTACCTCTACCTGTGTATTCTGTGTACCTCACTCCCTAGGCAGCTCAACTAGCTCTCCCTGTGTATTCTGTGTACCTCAGTCCCTAGGCAGCTCAACTAGCTCTCCCTGTGTATTCTGTGTACCTCAGTCCCTAGGCAGCTCAACTAGCTCTCCCTGTGTATTCTGTGTGCCCAGTTACCTTTCCAGAAACCCCTAGGACCACCAGTTTCCTCACAGAAGCCATCACCTACCAGAAGTCATGGAAATGAAGAAATAAGGCATCTGCTTCATCTAATCTGTCCTATAAGAGCACAGTGCTCTGCAGAGACCCCTCCCGCCATGTACGCTGAACCCTGCACCTCTTGTAGATTCAAACTAACCCAGAGATCTTTAACTTCCTCAATTTTCTACTTTGTCTAAACTTTTATTTTACTTTTTTTTTAATCTACCCATCATCTCACATCTACTTCTTGTTGAATTCCCTTTTCTTTTGTTGTCTTTCAGATTTCTTTGAATTGAGTTAACATTTTAATTCGTCACCAGCTTTCAGTATGAGCTGTAAAGTGAACTACGCTCAACATGGGTTTGGACAGAGTCATATATATGTATGTATGTCCTGTATGTTGTCCTCCTGTTAGAAACCTATCAAACTCCGGCTTTAAATCACTACCCTAACCTCGAACCCCTACTTGAGAATGTTACCTCTACAAGCTTCTAAACTGAATTACTGAATGCCTATGAAATCATTGGAGGTTTAGGCCTGCGCCAGTTACAGACATCCAGAGTGCATGTGTATATGCACGGATCTAGTATGGGAAAGTACTAATAAAGATTTAGGATCTGAATTTGACCACCCTTTTGCAGGAGAACTTTCCGGAACTGCAGGACATTTAAAAACTTGTAGTGTTTTTGAAGTTTAAAAAGGCTTCTGAGGTTTGTAATTTCTACTGTGACATTTTTTTTACTTGATTTTCTCTTAAGAATTTTTTTTATTAACCCACTACAAAAATGTCCAATAATTATTATCCACATAATAATTCACATTTCCTGTTGCTGCAAGATTATTTTCCTGCTGTGGCAAAGTGGCTCAAATTAAGATCCTACATCTGTTTATAGCCAACTCATTATGCTTGTCCAGCATGAACGACAGGGTCATTTAGTAGTATGAAGTGAGCATGTATGTGCAACAGTACATCCATAATGTACTGATAATTGTTTGAAAACTAACATTTGTATTCAATCGCAAGAATATTGATACAGAAAAGCTCAGCAGATGTATCATCACACAGTCGTAACATTTCCTGTGGTTATCTATGTTCTTTCTAATCAGCGTTCTATGCCAATATATGAAGTGTTTGTTCATATCGTCCCGATGCACCACCAAAAACCCACACAGGTTAGAATACTAAGAGAGAACATCACCCAGCTGTCATACAGGTTAGAATACTAAGAGAGAACATCACCCAGCTGTCACAACACAGGTTAGAATACTAAGAGAGAACATCACCCAGCTGTCATACAGGTTAGAATACTAAGAGAGAACATCACCCAGCTGTCATACAGGTTAGAATACTAAGAGAGAACATCACCCAGCTGTCATACAGGTTAGAATACTAAGAGAGAACATCACCCAGCTGTCACAACACAGGTTAGAATACTAAGAGAGAACATCACCCAGCTGTCATACAGGTTAGAATACTAAGAGAGAACATCACCCAGCTGTCATACAGGTTAGAATACTAAGAGAGAACATCACCCAGCTGTCATACAGGTTAGAATACTAAGAGAGAACATCACCCAGCTGTCATACAGGTTAGAATACTAAGAGAGAACATCACCCAGCTGTCACAACACAGGTTAGAATACTAAGAGAGAACATCACCCAGCTGTCACAACACAGGTTAGAATACTAAGAGAGAACATCACCCAGCTGTCATACAGGTTAGAATACTAAGAGAGAACATCACCCAGCTGTCATACAGGTTAGAATACTAAGAGAGAACATCACCCAGCTGTCACAACACAGGTTAGAATACTAAGAGAGAACATCACCCAGCTGTCACAACACAGGTTAGAATACTAAGAGAGAACATCACCCAGCTGTCATACAGGTTAGAATACTAAGAGAGAACATCACCCAGCTGTCATACAGGTTAGAATACTAAGAGAGAACATCACCCAGCTGTCATACAGGTTAGAATACTAAGAGAGAACATCACCCAGCTGTCATACAGGTTAGAATACTAAGAGAGAACATCACCCAGCTGTCATACAGGTTAGAATACTAAGAGAGAACATCACCCAGCTGTCATACAGGTTAGAATACTAAGAGAGAACATCACCCAGCTGTCATACAGGTTAGAATACTAAGAGAGAACATCACCCAGCTGTCACAACACAGGTTAGAATACTAAGAGAGAACATCACCCAGCTGTCATACAGGTTAGAATACTAAGAGAGAACATCACCCAGCTGTCACAACACAGGTTAGAATACTAAGAGAGAACATCACCCAGCTGTCACAACACAGGTTAGAATACTAAGAGAGAACATCACCCAGCTGTCACAACACAGGTTAGAATACTAAGAGAGAACATCACCCAGCTGTCATACAGGTTAGAATACTAAGAGAGAACATCACCCAGCTGTCATACAGGTTAGAATACTAAGAGAGAACATCACCCAGCTGTCACAACACAGGTTAGAATACTAAGAGAGAACATCACCCAGCTGTCATACAGGTTAGAATACTAAGACAGAACATCACCCAGCTGTCATACAGGTTAGAATACTAAGAGAGAACATCACCCAGCTGTCACAACACAGGTTAGAATACTAAGAGAGAACATCACCCAGCTGTCATACAGGTTAGAATACTAAGAGAGAACATCACCCAGCTGTCACAACACAGGTTAGAATACTAAGAGAGAACATCACCCAGCTGTCACAACACAGGTTAGAATACTAAGAGAGAACATCACCCAGCTGTCATACAGGTTAGAATACTAAGAGAGAACATCACCCAGCTGTCATACAGGTTAGAATACTAAGAGAGAACATCACCCAGCTGTCACACAGGTTAGAATACTAAGAGAGAACATCACCCAGCTGTCATACAGGTTAGAATACTAAGAGAGAACATCACCCAGCTGTCATACAGGTTAGAATACTAAGAGAGAACATCACCCAGCTGTCACAACACAGGTTAGAATACTAAGAGAGAACATCACCCAGCTGTCATACAGGTTAGAATACTAAGAGAGAACATCACCCAGCTGTCATACAGGTTAGAATACTAAGAGAGAACATCACCCAGCTGTCACAACACAGGTTAGAATACTAAGAGAGAGCATCACCCAGCTGTCACAACACAGGTTAGAATACTAAGAGAGAACATCACCCAGCTGTCATACAGGTTAGAATACTAAGAGAGAACATCACCCAGCTGTCACAACACAGGTTAGAATACTAAGAGAGAACATCACCCAGCTGTCATACAGGTTAGAATACTAAGAGAGAACATCACCCAGCTGTCATACAGGTTAGAATACTAAGAGAGAACATCACCCAGCTGTCATACAGGTTAGAATACTAAGAGAGAACATCACCCAGCTGTCACAACACAGGTTAGAATACTAAGAGAGAACATCACCCAGCTGTCATACAGGTTAGAATACTAAGAGAGAACATCACCCAGCTGTCATACAGGTTAGAATACTAAGAGAGAACATCACCCAGCTGTCATACAGGTTAGAATACTAAGAGAGAACATCACCCAGCTGTCACAACACAGGTTAGAATACTAAGAGAGAACATCACCCAGCTGTCACAACACAGGTTAGAATACTAAGAGAGAACATCACCCAGCTGTCATACAGGTTAGAATACTAAGAGAGAACATCACCCAGCTGTCATACAGGTTAGAATACTAAGAGAGAACATCACCCAGCTGTCATACAGGTTAGAATACTAAGAGAGAACATCACCCAGCTGTCATACAGGTTAGAATACTAAGAGAGAACATCACCCAGCTGTCACAACACAGGTTAGAATACTAAGAGAGAACATCACCCAGCTGTCATACAGGTTAGAATACTAAGAGAGAACATCACCCAGCTGTCATACAGGTTAGAATACTAAGAGAGAACATCACCCAGCTGTCACAACACAGGTTAGAATACTAAGAGAGAACATCACCCAGCTGTCACAACACAGGTTAGAATACTAAGAGAGAACATCACCCAGCTGTCATACAGGTTAGAATACTAAGAGAGAACATCACCCAGCTGTCACAACACAGGTTAGAATACTAAGAGAGAACATCACCCAGCTGTCACAACACAGGTTAGAATACTAAGAGAGAACATCACCCAGCTGTCATACAGGTTAGAATACTAAGAGAGAACATCACCCAGCTGTCACACAGGTTAGAATACTAAGAGAGAACATCACCCAGCTGTCACAACACAGGTTAGAATACTAAGAGAGAACATCACCCAGCTGTCATACAGGTTAGAATACTAAGAGAGAACATCACCCAGCTGTCACAACACAGGTTAGAATACTAAGAGAGAACATCACCCAGCTGTCACAACACAGGTTAGAATACTAAGAGAGAACATCACCCAGCTGTCATACAGGTTAGAATACTAAGAGAGAACATCACCCAGCTGTCATACAGGTTAGAATACTAAGAGAGAACATCACCCAGCTGTCATACAGGTTAGAATACTAAGAGAGAACATCACCCAGCTGTCATACAGGTTAGAATACTAAGAGAGAACATCACCCAGCTGTCATACAGGTTAGAATACTAAGAGAGAACATCACCCAGCTGTCACAACACAGGTTAGAATACTAAGAGAGAACATCACCCAGCTGTCACACAGGTTAGAATACTAAGAGAGAACATCACCCAGCTGTCATACAGGTTAGAATACTAAGAGAGAACATCACCCAGCTGTCATACAGGTTAGAATACTAAGAGAGAACATCACCCAGCTGTCATACAGGTTAGAATACTAAGAGAGAACATCACCCAGCTGTCATACAGGTTAGAATACTAAGAGAGAACATCACCCAGCTGTCATACAGGTTAGAATACTAAGAGAGAACATCACCCAGCTGTCACAACACAGGTTAGAATACTAAGAGAGAACATCACCCAGCTGTCACAACACAGGTTAGAATACTAAGAGAGAACATCACCCAGCTGTCATACAGGTTAGAATACTAAGAGAGAACATCACCCAGCTGTCATACAGGTTAGAATACTAAGAGAGAACATCACCCAGCTGTCATACAGGTTAGAATACTAAGAGAGAACATCACCCAGCTGTCACAACACAGGTTAGAATACTAAGAGAGAACATCACCCAGCTGTCATACAGGTTAGAATACTAAGAGAGAACATCACCCAGCTGTCACAACACAGGTTAGAATACTAAGAGAGAACATCACCCAGCTGTCATACAGGTTAGAATACTAAGAGAGAACATCACCCAGCTGTCATACAGGTTAGAATACTAAGAGAGAACATCACCCAGCTGTCATACAGGTTAGAATACTAAGAGAGAACATCACCCAGCTGTCACAACACAAGCCTGTGTGATGTCTCTATCAGGGTTGGGGTCAATTCCATTTCAATTCAGTCAATTCAGGAAGTACACTGAAATTCCAATTAAATTGTCCTCATTGCTTTTCAAGTAATTTTAAATGAACTACATTGAAAAGGAGAAAAAGAAGAAGAAACAATTTGAAGTGGAATTGACCCCAACTGATTTGAAATGGAACTGACCCTAACCCTGGTGTCTTATTGGTGTTTCAGAACCTTCTCTCCACTGAAATTCTAATTCCAATTCCCCTCATTGTTTTTCAAGGAATTGGAATGTCAGTTTATTTCCTGAATTGACTGTATTGAAATGGAATTGACTATTAGAAGTGTCTTATTGGTGTTTCAGAGCCGTCAATCAACTCGTCGGACCATATCACGCTGCCAGTTGATCACCACAGCCTGCCCCTCACCCTGCAGTGCAACCTATCTTCAGCCCACAGCGCCCACATCAAGAGCTTCTGGATGAAGAATGGGGAGGAGATCAAAGAGACCCGCGGAGAGAGGGCCAACACCGAGTACTAGTATGTCCCCATCTAACACCCAGAACCCTGGCCCTAACCTTAACCAATCCCATCAACCCGAACCCCATCTAACACCCAGATCCCTGGCCCTAACCTTAACCAATCCCATCAACCCGAACCCCATCTAACACCCAGAACCCTAACCTTAACCAATCCCATCAACCCGAACCCCATCTAACACCCAGATCCCTGGCCCTAACCTTAACCAATCCCATCAACCCGAACCCCATCTAACACCCAGATCCCTGGCCCTAACCTTAACCAATCCCATCAACCCGAACCCCATCTAACACCCAGATCCCTGGCCCTAACCTTAACCAATCCCATCAACCCGAACCCCATCTAACACCCAGATCCCTGGCCCTAACCTTAACCAATCCCATCAACCCGAACCCCATCTAACACCCAGATCCCTGGCCCTAACCTTAACCAATCCCATCAACCCGAACCCCATCTAACACCCAGATCCCTGGCCCTAACCTTAACCAATCCCATCAACCCGAACCCCATCTAACACCCAGATCCCTGGCCCTAACCTTAACCAATCCCATCAACCCGAACCCCATCTAACACCCAGATCCCTGGCCCTAACCTTAACCAATCCCATCAACCCGAACCCCATCTAACACCCAGATCCCTGGCCCTAACCTTAACCAATCCCATCAACCCGAACCCCATCTAACACCCAGATCCCTGGCCCTAACCTATCCCATCAACCCGAACCCCATCTAACACCCAGAACCCTGGCCCTAACCTTAACCAATCCCATCAACCCGAACCCCATCTAACACCCAGAACCCTAACCTTAACCAATCCCATCAACCCGAACCTTGTCTACACTCCGTGTCTTCCTTTCTGCCCTACACATATACAATCTGCCCTACACATATACAATCTGCCCTACACATATACAATCTGCCCTACACATATACAATCTGCCCTACACATATACAATCTGCCCTACACATATACAATCTGCCCTACACATATACAATCTGCCCTGCACATATACAATCTGCCCTGCACATATACAATCTGCCCTACACATATACAATCTGCCCTACACATATACAATCTGCCCTACACATATACAATCTGCCCTACACATATACAATCTGCCCTACACATATACAATCTGCCCTACACATATACAATCTGCCCTACACATATACAATCTGCCCTACACATATACAATCTGCCCTACACATATACAATCTGCCCTACACATATACAATCTGCCCTACACATATACAATCTGCCCTGCACATATACAATCTGCCCTGCACATATACAATCTGCCCTGCACATATACAATCTGCCCTGCACATATACAATCTGCCCTGCACATATACAATCTGCCCTACACATATACAATCTGCCCTACACATATACAATCTGCCCTACACATATACAATCTGCCCTACACATATACAATCTGCCCTGCACATATACAATCTGCCCTGCACATATACAATCTGCCCTGCACATATACAATCTGCCCTGCACATATACAATCTGCCCTGCACATATACAATCTGCCCTATACATATACAATCTGCCCTGCACATATACAATCTGCCCTACACATATACAAGCATTGGATTGTATATGTGTTGGGCTAAATTGGAGATCTACATTTCTGCCAATTGTTTACATTAACTCCACTCTACTTTGAACATTTCATGACACTAGGACCAAGAATATTTATTCAGAATAACTTCTGAAGTTTCATAATTGTATGTTTATTAATGTGAAAATATGGATGATCTGTTTTGGAGATAAGAGGTTTTCATCAGACAGCGACGATAATTGTTTCCTTGCACATTTCCAAAAAAAAGGAGCGATTATTGGGACGCAGGCAATGCCTCTGACATCAGAGTGCCTTTCATAGTTAGAACTAAATACTGTAGAACTGAACACAGTATAACTAAATACTGAAGAACAGAACACTGTAGAACTGAACACTGTAGAACTGAACACTGTAGAACTGGACACTGTAGAACTGAACACTGTAGAACTAAATACTGTAGAACTGAACACTGTAGAACTGAACACTGTAGAACAGAACACTGTAGAACAGAACACTGTAGAACAAAACACTGTAGAACAAAACACTGTAGAACAAAACACTGTAGAACAAAACACTGTAGAACAAAACACTGTAGAACTAAACACTGTAGAACAGAACACTGTAGAACAGAACACTGTAGAACAGAACACTGTAGAACAAAACACTGTAGAACAAAACACTGTAGAACAAAACACTGTAGAACTAAACACTGTAGAACAGAACACTAGAACAGAACACTGTAGAACAGAACACTGTAGAACAGAACACTGTAGAACAAAACACTGTAGAACAAAACACTAGAACTAAACACTGTAGAACAGAACACTGTAGAACAGAACACTGTAGAACTAAACACTGTAGAACAAAAATACTGTAGAACTGAACACTGTAGAACAAAACACTGTAGAACAAAACACTAGAACTAAACACTGTAGAACAGAACACTGTAGAACAAAACACTAGAACTAAATACTGTAGAACAGAACACTGTAGAACAGAACACTGTAGAACTGAACACTGTATAACTAAATATTGTAGAACAGAACACTGTAGAACAGAACACTGTAGAACAGAACACTGTAGAACAGAACACTGTAGAACTGAACACTGTAGAACTGAACACTGTATAACTAAATATTGTAGAACAGAACACTGTAGAACAGAACACTGTAGAACAGAACACTGTAGAACAGAACACTGTAGAACAGAACACTGTAGAACAGAACACTGTAGAACAGAACACTGTAGAACCAAACACTGTAGAACAGAACACTGTAGAACAGAACACTGTAGAACAGAACACTGTAGAACAGAACACTGTAGAACAAAACACTAGAACTAAACACTGTAGAACCAAACACTGTAGAACAGAACACTGTAGAACAAAACACTGTAGAACCAAACACTGTAGAACCAAACACTGTAGAACAGAACACTGTAGAACAGAACACTGTAGAACAGAACACTGTAGAACAGAACACTGTAGAACTAAACACTGTAGAACAGAACACTGTAGAACCAAACACTGTAGAACAGAACACTGTAGAACAAAACACTGTAGAACCAAACACTGTAGAACCAAACACTGTAGAACAGAACACTGTAGAACTAAACACTGTAGAACAGAACACTGTAGAACAGAACACTGTAGAACAGAACACTGTAGAACTGAACACTGTAGAACAGAACACTGTTTCGACTAGAGGGTTGATAGTCTTGTGGTGTTTGTTTTGTGTAAATACAGCCTGAAGAAGCCCAGAGGAGAGGATGCAGGGGAATACATGTGTGTCTACACCTTTAATATGGCTCCGCCTGCTAACGCCACCATCGAGATTAAAGGTACAGTACGACTCCCACCCACCAGGGTTGAACAGTAAGGACTATGATTGATCCTAGACCGATGAATCATTCACATGAATCACCCACCAGTGTTGAATAGTAATGACTATGATTGATCCTAGACCGATGAATCATTCACATGAATCATTCAAGGATGCTACGATGACCTAATAGACTGCCCATGGCCACATTTATGTGTCATCTTTAAACAGCACTGTCATATCGTCCTAGAAATAACGCCTTCGACAGGTTTGACACAGTGTGCCTACACCACCACTGAGATGAAAATAACAACTCCTTGGTAATGGAAGTACGGATTTGATACTGCCCTTTGATGTGACACAGTAGAGGCCCTTCTATGTGACACAGTAGAGGCCCTTCTATGTGACACAGTAGAGGCCCTTCTATGTGACACAGTAGAGGCCCTTCTATGTGACACAGTAGAGGCCCTTCTATGTGACACAGTAGAGGCCCTTCTATGTGACACAGTAGAGGCCCTTCTATGTGACACAGTAGAGGCCCTTCTATGTGACACAGTAGAGGCCCTTCTATGTGACACAGTAGAGGCCCTTCTATGTGACACAGTAGAGGCCCTTCTATGTGACACAGTAGAGGCCCTTCTATGTGACACAGTAGAGGCCCTTCTATGTGACACAGTAGAGGCCCTTCTATGTGACACAGTAGAGGCCCTTCTATGTGACACAGTAGAGGCCCTTCTATGTGACACAGTAGAGGCCCTTCTATGTGACACAGTAGAGGCCCTTCTATATGACACAGTAGAGGCCCTTCTATGTGACACAGTAGAGGCCCTTCTATGTGACACAGTAGAGGCCCTTCTATGTGACACAGTAGAGGCCCTTCTATGTGACACAGTAGAGGCCCTTCTATGTGACACAGTAGAGGCCCTTCTATGTGACACAGTAGAGGCCCTTCTATGTGACACAGTAGAGGCCCTTCTATATGACACAGTAGAGGCCCTTCTATATGACACAGTAGAGGCCCTTCTATATGACACAGTAGAGGCCCTTCTATATGACACAGTAGAGGCCCTTCTATATGACACAGTAGAGGCCCTTCTATATGACACAGTAGAGGCCCTTCTATATAACACAGTAGAGGACCTTTGATGTGGCACAGTAGAGGCCCTTCTATATAACACAGTAGAGGACCTTTGATGTGGCACAGTAGAGGCCCTTTGATGTGGCACAGTAGAGGCCCTTTGATGTGACACAGTAGAGGCCCTTTGATGTGACACAGTAGAGGCCCTTCTATGTGACACAGTAGAGGCCCTTCTATGTGACACAGTAGAGGCCCTTCTATGTGACACAGTAGAGGCCCTTCTATGTGACACAGTAGAGGCCCTTCTATGTGACACAGTAGAGGCCCTTCTATGTGACACAGTAGAGGCCCTTCTATGTGACACAGTAGAGGCCCTTCTATGTGACACAGTAGAGGCCCTTCTATGTGACACAGTAGAGGCCCTTCTATGTGACACAGTAGAGGCCCTTCTATGTGACACAGTAGAGGCCCTTCTATGTGGCACAGTAGAGGCCCTTCTATGTGACACAGTAGAGGCCCTTCTATGTGGCACAGTAGAGGCCCTTCTATGTGGCACAGTAGAGGCCCTTCTATGTGGCACAGTAGAGGCCCTTCTATGTGGCACAGTAGAGGCCCTTCTATGTGGCACAGTAGAGGCCCTTCTATGTGGCACAGTAGAGGCCCTTCTATGTGGCACAGTAGAGGCCCTTCTATGTGGCACAGTAGAGGCCCTTCTATGTGGCACAGTAGAGGCCCTTCTATGTGGCACAGTAGAGGCCCTTCTATGTGGCACAGTAGAGGCCCTTCTATGTGGCACAGTAGAGGCCCTTCTATGTGGCACAGTAGAGGCCCTTCTATGTGGCACAGTAGAGGCCCTTCTATGTGGCACAGTAGAGGCCCTTCTATGTGGCACAGTAGAGGCCCTTCTATGTGGCACAGTAGAGGCCCTTCTATGTGGCACAGTAGAGGCCCTTCTATGTGGCACAGTAGAGGCCCTTCTATGTGGCACAGTAGAGGCCCTTCTATGTGACACAGTAGAGGCCCTTCTATGTGACACAGTAGAGGCCCTTCTATGTGGCACAGTAGAGGCCCTTCTATGTGGCACAGTAGAGGCCCTTCTATGTGGCACAGTAGAGGCCCTTCTATGTGACACAGTAGAGGCCCTTCTATGTGACACAGTAGAGGCCCTTCTATATGACACAGTAGAGGCCCTTCTATATGACACAGTAGAGGCCCTTCTATATAACACAGTAGAGGCCCTTTGATGTGGCACAGTAGAGGCCCTTCTATATGACACAGTAGAGGCCCTTCTATGTGGCACAGTAGAGGCCCTTCTATGTGACACAGTAGAGGCCCTTCTATGTGGCACAGTAGAGGCCCTTCTATGTGGCACAGTAGAGGCCCTTCTATGTGGCACAGTAGAGGACCTTCTATATGGCACAGTAGAGGCCCTTCTATATGGCACAGTAGAGGCCCTTCTATATGGCACAATAGAGGCCCTTCGATGTGGCACAGTAGAGGCCCTTCCATGTGGCACAGTAGAGGCCCTTCGATGTGACACAGTAGAGGCCCTTCGATGTGACACAGTAGAGGCCCTTCGATGTGACACAGTAGAGGCCCTTCGATGTGACACAGTAGAGGCCCTTCGATGTGACACAGTAGAGGCCCTTCGATGTGACACAGTAGAGGCCCTTCGATGTGACACAGTAGAGGCCCTTCGATGTGACACAGTAGAGGCCCTGTGATGTGACACAGTAGAGGCCCTGTGATGTGACACAGTAGAGGCCCTGTGATGTGACACAGTAGAGGCCCTGTGATGTGACACAGTAGAGGCCCTTCGATGTGACACAGTAGAGGCCCTTCGATGTGACACAGTAGAGGCCCTTCGATGTGACACAGTAGAGGCCCTTCTATGTGACACAGTAGAGGCCCTTCTATGTGGCACAGTAGAGGCCCTTCTATGTGACACAGTAGAGGCCCTTCTATGTGGCACAGTAGAGGCCCTTCTATGTGGCACAGTAGAGGCCCTTCTATGTGGCACAGTAGAGGACCTTCTATGTGGCACAGTAGAGGCCCTTCTATGTGGCACAGTAGAGGCCCTTCTATGTGGCACAGTAGAGGCCCTTCTATGTGGCACAGTAGAGGCCCTTTGATGTGGCACAGTAGAGGCCCTTTGATGTGGCACAGTAGAGGCCCTTTGATGTGGCACAGTAGAGGCCCTTTGATGTGGCACAGTAGAGGCCCTTTGATGTGGCACAGTAGAGGCCCTTTGATGTGGCACAGTAGAGGCCCTTTGATGTGGCACAGTAGAGGCCCTTTGATGTGGCACAGTAGAGGACCTTCTATATGGCACAGTAGAGGACCTTCTATATGGCACAGTAGAGGCCCTTCTATATGGCACAGTAGAGGCCCTTCTATATGGCACAGTAGAGGCCCTTCGATGTGGCACAGTAGAGGCCCTTCCATGTGGCACAGTAGAGGCCCTTCGATGTGACACAGTAGAGGCCCTTCGATGTGACACAGTAGAGGCCCTTCGATGTGACACAGTAGAGACCCTTCGATGTGACACAGTAGAGGCCCTTCGATGTGACACAGTAGAGGCCCTGTGATGTGACACAGTAGAGGCCCTGTGATGTGACACAGTAGAGGCCCTGTGATGTGACACAGTAGAGGCCCTGTGATGTGACACAGTAGAGGCCCTTCGATGTGACACAGTAGAGGCCCTTCGATGTGACACAGTAGAGGCCCTTCGATGTGACACAGTAGAGGCCCTTCGATGTGACACAGTAGAGGCCCTTCGATGTGACACAGTAGAGGCCCTTCGATGTGACACAGTAGAGGCCCTGTGATGTGACACAGTAGAGGCCCTTTGATGTGACACAGTAGAGGCCCTGTGATGTGACACAGTAGAGGCCCTTCTATGTGACACAGTAGAGGCCCTTCTATGTGACACAGTAGAGGCCCTTCTATGTGACACAGTAGAGGCCCTTCTATGTGACACAGTAGAGGCCCTTCTATGTGACACAGTAGAGGCCCTTCTATGTGACACAGTAGAGGCCCTTCTATGTGACACAGTAGAGGCCCTTCTATGTGACACAGTAGAGGCCCTTCTATGTGGCACAGTAGAGGCCCTTCTATGTGACACAGTAGAGGCCCTTCTATGTGCCCTCCTTCTGCCAAGGACTCCATCAAGATTAAAGGTAGACTACAGCAGGCTACGACTCCCAACCAGTGTTGAATATCTACTGTGATATTTTGAGATGACACGTTAACCTATCTACCACATAAGCCTTTGACCTCTTTGGTCTGTCATGTGAAGGCCTTGTAGTGATCTGAATTTAAATGTCCCAGCGTTCCAAATGGCAGCCTATCTACAGTTTCTATCTAACCAGTAGAGGGACAGCTCAGAGGTAGCAGATGGTGGCTGGTCTGTCTGATTGGAGGATTACTATAAGGCTCTATCCATCCACTCTGCATCAGAGTCAGAGAATCATCCCTAGCTCGTTTCGCTGGCAGTAACCGAAAGGTAATTGGTTTGAATCCCCGAGCCAACTATGTGAAAAATCTGTCTATGTGCCCTTGAGCAAGCCACTTAACCCTAATTGCGCCCGTAAGTCTCTCTGGATAAGAGTGTCTGCTAAATGACAAAAATGTAAAACAATGTAACTGATAAATGGATGCCACAGTATTTATTTATTCACAGAGTGATTTCAGAGCAGAGTAGTAATTCCTTTACAAATGTTACTAGTATCAAGGCGGTTAACTCTCACTGAAACTGAACTGTACGCCATATACAATAACTGTTGTCGTATACAATAACTGTATTTTGAATACAATAACTGTATTCTGTATATAATAACTGTATTCTGTATATAATAACTGTATTCTGTATACAAGAACTATATTCTGTGTACAATAACTGTAGTCATATATAATAACTGTATGCTGTATACAATAACTGTAGTCATATATAATAACTGTATTTTGTATACAAGAACTGTATTCGTACACAATAACTGTATTCGTACAAAATAACTGTATTCGTACACAATAACTGTATTCGTACACAATTACATTTACATTTAAGTTATTTAGCAGATGCTCTTTTCCAGAGCGACTTACAAATTGGTGCATTCACCTTATGATATCCAGTGGAACAACCACTTTACAATAGTACATCTAAATCTTTTAAGGGGGGGGGGGGGGGTAGAAGGATTACTTTATCCTATCCTAGGTATTCCTTAAAGAGGTGGGGTTTCAGGTGTCTCCGGAAGGTGGTGATTGACTCCGCTGTCCTGGCGTCGTGAGGGAGCTTGTTCCACCATTGGGGTGCCAGAGCAGCGAACAGTTTTGACTGGGCTGAGCGGGAACTGTGCTTCCTCAGAGGTAGGGGGGCCAGCAGGCCAGAGGTGGATGAACGCAGTGCCCTTGTTTGGGTGTAGGGACTGATCAGAGCCTGAAGGTATGGAGGTGCCGTTCCCTTCACAGCTCCGTAGGCAATCACCATGGTCTTGTAGCGGATGCGAGCTTCAACTGGAAGCCAGTGGAGAGAGCGGAGGACCGGGATGACGTGAGAGAACTTGGGAAGGTTGAACACCAGACGGGCTGCGGTGTTCTGGATGAGTTGTAGGGGTTTAATGGCACAGGCAGGGAGCCCAGCCAACAGCGAGTTGCAGTAATCCAGACGGGAGATGACAAATGCCTGGATTAGGACCTGCGCCGCTTCCTGTGTGACAATAACTGTATGCCGCTTCCTGAATACAATAACTGTATTCGTACACAATAACTGTATTCAGTATACAATAACTGTATTCTGTTGACAATAACAGTAGTCTGTATACAATAACTGTATTCAGTATACAATAACTGTATTCTGTTGACAATAACTGTATTCTGTTGACAATAACTGTATTCTGTTGACAATAACAGTATTCTGTATACAATAACAGTATTCCGTATACAATAACAGTATTTTGTATACAATAACAGTAGTCCATATACAATAACAGTAGTCTGTATACAATAACTGTATTCTGTATATAATAACTGTATTCTGTATATAATAACTGTATTCTGTATATAATAACTGTATTCTGTATATAATAACAGTAGTCTGTATAGAATAACGGTAGTCTGTATACAATAACAGTAGTCTGTATACAATAACAGTAGTCTGTATACAATAACTGTATTCAGTATATAATAACAGTATTCTGTATATAATAACAGTAGTCCGTATACAATAACAGTAGTCTGTATACAACACAAAGTGATAGCAGAGAGTGTACGTCTGCAAGATCGTGCAAAGGCTGATCATTACACTAAGTCAGTGGTATTCACAGTCGGGTTGCAACCCCTAGTGGGGTCACGGGGGAATTGCAGTGGGGTCAGCAAATGAAATATAACAAACAAAAAACATTTGGCAACAACAAATGAAGTGTGCAGATTATTGTATGGGACAATATACCAACATTTTTGTGAAAGATAATTTTAT
Organism: Salmo salar; assembly: GCF_965601325.2. Taxonomy (NCBI): domain Eukaryota; kingdom Metazoa; phylum Chordata; class Actinopteri; order Salmoniformes; family Salmonidae; genus Salmo; species Salmo salar. Next base: position 121,025,598 of record NC_138300.1, read on the forward strand.
TGAGTTTCATTGTTTCTCTTAATTTTTATCTGTTGATGTAAAAATCGAAATGTACCAATTCGTATCAATTGATTGGTATCGTTCCTCACACCAGTACACTACCACCACCAGCCTGTATGTACTGTTGACACCAGGCAGGATGGGTCCATGGATTCTTGCTGCTTTCGCCAAATCCTGACTCTGCCATCAGCATGACGCAACATGAACCGTGATTCGTCAGACCAGTTTGTGGACGGGCCTGTTAGCGTGCACCATTCTTGCCATTCTCCTTCGACCTGTCTCATCAACAAGCTGTTTTCACCCACAGGACTGCCGCTGACTGGATGTTTTGTGTTCGTCTCACCATTCTCAGTAAACCCTTAGACAATGTCGTGTGTGAAAAGCCCAGGAGGGTGTCCATTTCTGAGATACTAGAACCGGTGGGCCTGGAACAGCTCAGTCACTTACAGTCAATCGTTTTGCCCGTTCTAACGTTCAATCAAACAGTAACTGAATGCCTCGATGCCTGTCTGCCTGCTTTTATATAGCAAGCCACGGTCACATGACTCACTATCTGTAGGAGCAATCCATTTTCGTGAACATGGTGGTGTACCTAATACTCTGTCCTGTGAATGTATATATCTAATAGGGCACTCCATAGTTTCAGTTTACTTCCTGTATTGACAGAATTCAAAATAGAATTGACCCCAACCCTGATGTTAACACACCATGAGACTTTATTATGAGATAACGTATTATTAGTAAAACCCGTGTGGCTCAGTTGGTCCCGTGTGGCTCAGTTGGTAGAGCATGGTGTTTGCAACACCTGGGTTGTGGGTTCGATTCCCACGGGGGACCAGTACGGGAAAAAATGTATGAAATGTATGCATTCACTACTGTAAGTCGCTCTGGATAAGAGCGTCTGCTAAATGACTAAAATGTAAAATGTAAATGTAAAACTGTCATTGCCTTCATTGGGTGCCTCCCCAGTGGCACCCTATTCCCTATATAGTGCACTATACCTCCCCAGTGGCACCCTATTCCCTATATAGTGCACTATACCTCCCCAGTGGCACCCTATTCCCTATATAGTGCACTATACCTCCCCAGTGGCACCCTATTCCCTATATAGTGCACTATACCTCCCCAGTGGCACCCTATTCTCTATAGAGTGCACTATACCTCCCCAGTGGCACCCTATTCCCTATATAGCGCACTATACCTCCCCAGTGGCACCCTATTCTCTATATAGTGCACTATACCTCCCCAGTGGCACCCTATTCCCTATATAGTGCACTATACCTCCCCAGTGGCACCCTATTCCCTATATAGAGCACTACTTTTAACCAGGCCCATAATTAAGGAACGGGGTGCTATTTGGAATACAAGCACTAAAGCAGTATTATAAACTGGCTGGTTCGAGCCCTGAATGCTGATTGGCTGACAGCCGTGGTATATCAGACTGTATACCATGGGTATTGACAAAACATGTATTTTTGCTGCTCTAATTACGTTGGTAACCAGTTTATAAAAGCAATAAGGCACCTCACAGGTTTGTGGTATATGGCCAATATACCACACCCCCTCGTGCCTTACTGCTTAATTATGTGATAACATTGTATTAATAGTAAAACTGGCATTGCCTTCATTCTGTGCATTCCAAATGGTACCCTATTCCCTACATATTGCACTACTTTTGACCAGAGAACCCTGTGGGCCCTTTTGAAAGTAAATACACCATTTGGAACACTAGCCCTGAGACTTTTTTATGTGATAACATACATTATTCTTTGTTTTTGCTTTCCTTTGTTCTGATTGGTTGTGCCCTCATTCCAGCTGGTCCTGACATCACAGGCTACAAGCGTAGTGACAATAAGAACGAGGGCCAGAAGGCCCTGCTCTACTGTAAGGCCACTGGCTACCCCTACCCTATCTGGACCTGGCACAAACTGGACAATGGGTTTTACACAGTACGTCTTGTTGTTGTTGTGGTTGTTGTGGTGGTTGTTGTGGTGGTGGTGGTGGTGGTGGTTGTGGTGGTGGTGGTGGTGGTGGTGGTGGTTGTGGTGGTGGTGGTGGTTGTGGTGGTGGTTGTGGTGGTTGTGGTGGTTGTTGTGGTGGTGGTGGTTGTTGTTGTTGTGGTGGTTGTTGTGGTGGTTGTTGTGGTGGTTGTTGTGGTGGTGGTGGTGGTGGTGGTGGTGGTGGTGGTTGTGGTGGTGTGGTGGTGGTGGTGGTGGTTGTTGTGGTGGTTGTTGTTGTGGTGGTTGTTGTGGTTGTTGTGGTGGTGGTTGTGGTGGTGGTTGTTGTGGTGGTTGTGGTGGTTGTTGTTGTGGTTGTGGTTGTTGTTGTGGTGGTTGTGGTGGTGGTTGTTGTGGTGGTTGTGGTTGTTGTTGTTGTGGTGGTTGTTGTTGTGGTTGTTGTTGTTGTGGTGGTTGTTGTTGTGGTTGTTGTTGTGGTGGTGGTGGTGGTTGTTGTAGTTTTTGTGTTTTTTCTTCTCCCAGAACATTCTCACACATGCGCACACATACACATACCATACACATACCATAATCACCCTTCTCCCCCTCTCCCCCCAGGACATTGAAAACTCCTCCGGCCGTTTCTTCATTAACAACAAAGATAACTACACTGAGCTGAGCATCATCAACCTGGACATCGGCTCTGACCCGGGAGAGTATCAGTGTAACGCCACCAACATGATCGGCACCTCTTCCGTGGTGTCTGTGCTGCGGGTCCGGAGCTACCTGGCCTGGCTTTGGCCTCTGCTGGGCGTCCTGGCCGAAGTCATCATCCTGGTCATCATCATTGTGGTCTACGAAAAACGCAAGAAGCCAGACGACATACAAGACGGTGAGTCAGGAGTCTGAGACCATATCAGTCATGGCGGCCATTTTGATTTTTTGGTTTGTTCTCATTTTAATGTTTTTATTTGTTTTTGTGGTCAAGTATAGTTTGCAGATAGCCCATTTTCAAATAATGAATTGTTTGCAAAGTGTAGAAAAACAATAGTCGACGTTCTTCAGTGCTGTAGATATTACAACATTTTAAAAACATACTATAGTTCTCTCTGTATATATATGAATCCTTGCCATCCAGCTGTTGACCTAACAACCAGTGGAGGGCTAACCCAAGTAATCTTAGTTTACCCACAGCGTTCAGGGTTTATCCTACTATTAACCCACGGTGTTCAGGGTTTACCCTCATATTAACAAACAGTGAGCAGGGACTACTACCTTGCTAACATTATCTCAGCTGGCCTAACATGGTCCCAGCTGGCCTAACATGGTCCCAGCTGGCCTAACATTGTCCCAGCTGGCCTAACATGGTCCAGCTGGCCTGCTGGCCTAACATGGTCCCAGCTGGCCTAACATGGTCTCAGCTGGCCTAACATGGTCCCAGCTGGCCTAACATGGTCTCAGCTGGCCTAACATTGTCCCAGCTGGCCTAACATGGTCCCAGCTGGCCTAACATGGTCCCAGCTGGCCTAACATGGTCCCAGCTGGCCTAACATGGTCCCAGCTGGCCTAACATGGTCCCAGCTGGCCTAACATGGTCCCAGCTGGCCTACCTGAATGAGAAGCACGAGGACAAACAAGACAAGGACATGCGTTTCAAATGGTACCTTATTCCCTTTATAGTGCACTACTTTGGACAGTGGGCCTATAGGGCTCTGTATATAGGGAACAGGGTGCCATTTGGGGAGCAAGCCAAGGCCCTTCAGCAGTCGTTAATAATAGACACTTCCCTGTTGGCTACAGTGTCATATTAACCATGAATATTCTATCACTGAGATTGTCTTGACAAGGTGTGTCCTACAGCAACTGTGTTGTGTGTTGTGTGTTGTGTGTTGTGTGTGTGTGTATGTGTGTGTGTGTGTGTGTGTGTGTGTGTGTGAGCGTTCGCCTGTTGGGTGAAGCTACTCAGACTGAATTATTGAGTGCAGGTGCAACCAGCATAGTGTCAGGTAACGACAGAGCAGATGTCTACTGTGAAGGTCTAACACGCACACACACACACACACCCTTAGTTAATATATATTAGCAGTGCTAAGACAAGTTTAGAGTATACAAGTAGGGTATTACTGTGTAATATTTTCCCCGCCTCTTTCCCAAATTGCATAACCTAACCTATGTTTGGTAAGTGAGAGACTCCTGCATGCCTCTTGAGTTTCAATCAGCATCTGTAACATACTATGCCTGGCCCCAGAGCTGTCTGTGTTGTTCAGCTAACTCCCATGGTTGTTGTACCATAGGATATTGGCCAAGACTGCAAATCTGACCCCAGGATACATTCACACAACATTATCTACATGCATCTATCCACAGTGGGCAACATTTGGCACGAGACGTCAAACAGACGTAATTTTCTGGTTGTAAACTGATTTTTGTTGTTGGGAAGATTGTCATATTACCAGTTTACGACTAAATGGTCTCTGTAAAGACGTTTTTGGTTTTTTTTTTTACTGACGGCATCAAGATGTCATCAAGACGTCATATTTTGGTTGTTATCTGGTCATATTACCAGTTTTTACAACTAAACGGTCTCTGTAAAGACGTTTTTTGGTTTTTTTTTTACTGACGGCATCAAGATGTCATCAAGACGTCATATTTTGGTTGTTATCTGGTCATATCACCAGTTTACAACTAAATGGTCACTGTAAAGACGTTTTCTTTTTACTGACGGCATCAAAATGTCATCAAGACGTCATATTTTGGTTGTTATCTGGTCATATCACCAGTTTTGCTCGCTAGGTTTTCTTTAGAATCCTTAAAGTATAATATGCATCTTAACTTGTTGCTTAGGCTACTTCTCTATGGAGTTTCTCAGTCAAAGACTCCGAGCTTACATAAACAAACAAAAAAATGGTATATTGTGCCAAGGTCACCTTCAAGGGTATCTTCAGTTTTGAATGTATTGTATTCTGTAGTTTATGCTAGGAGCATAATATACCTTTGTAAAGAGTCAATTAATATGATATAATATAATATAATACATGCCATGTAGGAGACGGTTTAATAAAAAGTGACTTACAGTCATGTGTACGTACATTTTTTGTATGGGTAGCCCCAGCAGGAATCGAACCCACACTCCTTGGCTTTGCAAGCACCATGCACTACCAACTTAGCCTCACAAGACAAATATTGTTTTCTCTGTGCTGGTCGATTTCAATGCAGTGCGTGAATAGACTTTTTTTGTGAGCAGTTTGTCTGCCTATGCATGATATGGTATGTTTGTAACAAAAGTGAATTTTAAACTTGCATCTGCTCTGCTTGAATTTCATAATCACTTTCTCATCCCATGGTTGTTGTTGGTTTTATGGCTCTTTTTGACTGCATTTGGTGTTAATTGTGGCTGTGATTGTCCATCTCATGCTAAGTTTTAAGATGGCTTCCATTCAGCATAGTGTCTACTCTCTATTTAACTTGTTTACCTGAGCTTCCATTCCATCAGCATGGTTATGAGATTATGTTTAGTTCATTCACTTATGGAATTTAAAGGGACATTTAGATAATGTTTCAACTTCATATTCATCGTCTCCAGCACCACCCCAACATCTACATATGTGAAAATGGCGTGTTTCTATGTTTTGTAGTTAAAAAGAGAGAGGGAAAGGGGGGGATACCTAGTCAGTTGTATAGGGAAAGGGGGGATACCTAGTCAGTTGTATAGGGAAAGGGGGGATACCTAGTCAGTTGTACAGGGAAAGGGGGGGATACCTAGTCAGTTGTATAGGGAAAGGGGGATACCTAGTCAGTTGTATAGGGAAAGGGGGGATACCTAGTCAGTTGTACAGGGAAAGGGGGGATACCTAGTCAGTTGTACAGGGAAAGAGGGGGATACCTAGTCAGTTGTATAGGGAAAGGGGGGGGGATACCTAGTCAGTTGTATAGGGAAAGGGGGGATACCTAGTCAGTTGTACAGGGAAAGGGGGGATACCTAGTCAGTTGTACAGGGAAAGGGGGGATACCTAGTCAGTTGTACAGGGAAAGGGGGGATACCTAGTCAGTTGTATAGGGAAAGGGGGGGATACCTAGTCAGTTGTACAGGGAAAGGGGGGATACCTAGTCAGTTGTATAGGGAAAGGGGGGATACCTAGTCAGTTGTACAGGGAAAGGGGGGATACCTAGTCAGTTGTATAGGGAAAGGAGGATACCTAGTCAGTTGTATAGGGAAAGGGGGGATACCTAGTCAGTTGTACAGGTTAAGGGGGGGATACCTAGTCAGTTGTATAGGGAAAGGGGGGGATACCTAGTCAGTTGTACAGGTTAAGGGGGGGATACCTAGTCAGTTGTATAGGGAAAGGGGGGGATACCTAGTCAGTTGTACAGGGAAAGAGGGGGATACCTAGCCAGTTGTACAGGGAAAGGGGGGGATACCTAGTCAGTTGTATAGGGAAAGGGGGGGATACCTAGTCAGTTGTATAGGGAAAGAGGGGGATACCTAGTCAGTTGTACAGGGAAAGGAGGGGATACCTAGTCAGTTGTACAGGGAAAGGGGGGGATACCTAGTCAGTTGTACAGGGAAAGGGGGGGATACCTAGTCAGTTGTATAGGGAAAGGGGGGATACCTAGTCAGTTGTATAGGGAAAGGGGGATACCTAGTCAGTTGTACAGGGAAAGGGGGGATACCTAGTCAGTTGTACAGGGAAAGGGGGATACCTAGTCAGTTGTATAGGGAAAGGGGGGATACCTAGTCAGTTGTATAGGGAAAGGGGGATACCTAGTCAGTTGTACAGGGAAAGGGGGGGATACCTAGTCAGTTGTACAGGGAAAGGGGGGGATACCTAGTCAGTTGTACAGGGAAAGGGGGGATACCTAGTCAGTTGTATAGGGAAAGGGGGGATACCTAGTCAGTTGTACAGGGAAAGGGGGGATACCTAGTCAGTTGTACAGGGAAAGGGGGGATACCTAGTCAGTTGTACAGGGAAAGGGGGGATACCTAGTCAGTTGTATAGGGAAAGGGGGGGATACCTAGTCAGTTGTACAGGGAAAGGGGGGATACCTAGTCAGTTGTATAGGGAAAGGGGGGATACCTAGTCAGTTGTATAGGGAAAGGGGGGATACCTAGTCAGTTGTACAGGGAAAGGGGGGGATACCTAGTCAGTTGTACAGGGAAAGGGGGGATACCTAGTCAGTTGTATAGGGAAAGGGGGATACCTAGTCAGTTGTATAGGGAAAGGGGGGGATACCTAGTCAGTTGTATAGGGAAAGGGGGGATACCTAGTCAGTTATATAGGGAAAGGGGGGATACCTAGTCAGTTGTATAGGGAAAGGGGGGATACCTAGTCAGTTGTATAGGGAAAGGGGGGATACCTAGTCAGTTGTATAGGGAAAGGGGGGGATACCTAGTCAGTTGTATAGGGAAAGGGGGGATACCTAGTCAGTTGTATAGGGAAAGGGGGGATACCTAGTCAGTTGTATAGGGAAAGGGGGGATACCTAGTCAGTTGTATAGGGAAAGGGGGATACCTAGTCAGTTGTATAGGGAAAGGGGGGGATACCTAGTCAGTTGTACAGGGAAAGGGGGGGATACCTAGCCAGTTGTATAGGGAAAGGGGGGATACCTAGTCAGTTGTATAGGGAAAGGGGGGGATACCTAGTCAGTTGTATAGGGAAAGGGGGGATACCTAGTCAGTTGTATAGGGAAAGGGGGGGATACCTAGTCAGTTGTATAGGGAAAGGGGGGATACCTAGTCAGTTGTACAGGGAAAGGGGAGATACCTAGTCAGTTGTACAGGGAAAGGGGGGATACCTAGCCAGTTGTACAGGGAAAGGGGGGGATACCTAGTCAGTTGTACAGGGAAAGGGTGATACCTAGTCAGTTGTATAGGGAAAGGGGGGGATACCTAGTCAGTTGTACAGGGAAAGGGGGGGATACCTAGTCAGTTGTACAGGGAAAGGGGGGATACCTAGTCAGTTGTATAGGGAAAGGGGAGATACCTAGTCAGTTGTACAGGGAAAGGGGGGGATACCTAGCCAGTTGTACAGGGAAAGGGGGGGATACCTAGTCAGTTGTACAGGGAAAGGGGGATACCTAGTCAGTTGTATAGGGAAAGGGGGGGATACCTAGTCAGTTGTACAGGGAAAGGGGGGGATACCTTGTCAGTTGTACAGGGAAAGGGGGATACCTAGTCAGTTGTACAGGGAAAGGGGGATACCTAGTCAGTTGTATAGGGAAAGGGGGGATACCTAGTCAGTTGTACAGGGAAAGGGGGGATACCTAGTCAGTTGTACAGGGAAAGGGGGGATACCTAGTCAGTTGTACAGGGAAAGGGGGATACCTAGTCAGTTGTACAGGGAAAGGGGGGATACCTAGTCAGTTGTACAGGGAAAGGGGGGATACCTAGTCAGTTGTACAGGGAAAGGGGGATACCTAGTCAGTTGTATAGGGAAAGGGGGGGATACCTAGTCAGTTGTACAGGGAAAGGGGGGGATACCTTGTCAGTTGTACAGGGAAAGGGGGATACCTAGTCAGTTGTATAGGGAAAGGGGGGATACCTAGTCAGTTGTACAGGGAAAGGGGGGATACCTAGTCAGTTGTACAGGGAAAGGGGGGATACCTAGTCAGTTGTACAGGGAAAGGGGGGATACCTAGTCAGTTGTACAGGGAAAGGGGGATACCTAGTCAGTTGTACAGGGAAAGGGGGGATACCTAGTCAGTTGTACAGGGAAAGGGGGGATACCTAGTCAGTTGTACAGGGAAAGGGGGGATACCTAGTCAGTTGTACAGGGAAAGGGGGATACCTAGTCAGTTGTACAGGGAAAGGGGGATACCTAGTCAGTTGTACAGGAAAAGGGGGGATACCTAGTCAGTTGTATAGGGAAAGGGGGGATACCTAGTCAGTTGTATAGGGAAAGGGGGGATACCTAGTCAGTTGTACAGGGAAAGGGGGGGATACCTAGTTAGTTGTACAACTGAATGCCTTCAACTGAAATGTGTCTTCCACATTTAACCCAACCCCTCTCAATCAGAGAGGTACGGGGGGGCTGCCTTAATCAAGATAAGTGTTTTGAATGACATCATCAACCAATATGTAGACATTTAGTGGACAACTAGTAGACAATTAGTATGCAATTAGTAGTCAATGCATACTCATAATTGTTTAAAATCAAAAGATGTACACCGATGTCATTGGAAACAACTCATCTCCCTCATTTTTGTTTTGTTTACTACTAAACATAAAAACGCACCATTTTCACATACTGCATGTTGATGTTGGAGTGTTGCTGGAGATTATGAATATGTGAAATTACCCTTTAATTCCACTTATGGAACTAAGTTAAATTCCAGAATGATGGAACTATGGAACATGCAGAACTGTCTTTGAACATCATACGACCAAGCCTCCAACCAGACAAGATGTTACAGTCATATTACCACTGTAACACATTGTTTCTTTTTAGACATACTTTCTACCAAAACAATTGCCATTTCACCATCAGCGTGCACCATCTTCTTCATTTGTCTTAATTTCTCCATATTTTCCCTTTGTGCAATCAGATGACGAACCAGCTGGACCAATGTAAGTACATCTATGTTAAAATCATTTCTTTAGTTAGAAGTCTATGTGTTTTGCTCTAGTATTTCCATGCTTTATCTGTTTCTGTAAACCACTGTATATCAGGATTAGGCTCAACTCTATTTGAATTCAGAAAGTAAACTGAAATTGATCTTCTAATTCCAATGTTCCTAATTGACAGCAACATTGCCTCTGAATCATCCATACAGAATACTCTAAAACAACTTTTGAATGATCAGTAGATGTAGGGTTCTAATCCTTTTTAATGATCAGTAGATGTAGGGTTCTAATTCTTTTTAATGATCAGTAGATGTAGGGTTCTAATTCTTTTTAATGATCAGTAGATGTAGGGTTCTAACCCTTTTTAATGATCAGTAGATGTAGGGTTCTAATCCGTTTTAATGATCAGTAGATGTAGGGTTCTAACCCTTTTTAATGATCAGTAGATGTAGGGTTCTAATTCTTTTTAATGATCAGTAGATGTAGGGTTCTAACCCTTTTTAATGATCAGTAGATGTAGGGTTCTAACCCTTTTGAATGATCAGTAGATGTAGGGTTCTAATCATTTTTAATGATCAGTAGATGTAGGGTTCTAAACCTTTTGAATGATCAGTAGATGTAGGGTTCTAATCCGTTTTAATGATCAGTAGATGTAGGGTTCTAATCCGTTTTAATGATCAGTAGATGTAGGGTTCTAACCCTTTTTAATGATCAGTAGATGTAGGGTTCTAATTCTTTTTAATGATCAGTAGATGTAGGGTTCTAATTCTTTTTAATGATCAGTAGATGTAGGGTTCTAATCCTTTTGAATGATCAGTAGATGTAGGGTTCTAACCCTTTTGAATGATCAGTAGATGTAGGGTTCTAACCCTTTTGAATGATCAGTAGATGTAGGGTTCTAACCCTTTTGAATGATCAGTAGATGTAGGGTTCTAACCCTTTTGAATGATCAGTAGATGTAGGGTTCTAACCCTTTTGAATGATCAGTAGATGTAGGGTTCTAATCCTTTTGAATGATCAGTAGATGTAGGGTTCTAACCCTTTTTAATGATCAGTAGATGTAGGGTTCTAATCCTTTTTAATGATCAGTAGATGTAGGGTTCTAATCCTTTTGAATGATCAGTAGATGTAGGGTTCTAACCCTTTTTAATGATCAGTAGATGTAGGGTTCTAAACCTTTTGAATGATCAGTAGATGTAGGGTTCTAATCCGTTTTAATGATCAGTAGATGTAGGGTTCTAACCATTTTGAATGATCAGTAGATGTAGGGTTCTAATCCGTTTTAATGATCAGTAGATGTAGGGTTCTAATCCGTTTTAATGATCAGTAGATGTAGGGTTCTAACCCTTTTGAATGATCAGTAGATGTAGGGTTCTAACCCTTTTGAATGATCAGTAGATGTAGGGTTCTAATCCTTTTTAATGATCAGTAGATGTAGGGTTCTAACCCTTTTGAATGATCAGTAGGTGTAGGGTTCTAACCCTTTTGAATGATCAGTAGGTGTAGGGTTCTAACCCTTTTGAATGATCAGTAGGTGTAGGGTTCTAACCCTTTTGAATGATCAGTAGGTGTAGGGTTCTAACCCTTTTGAATGATCAGTAGATGCAGGGTTCTAATCCTTTTGAATGATCAGTATATGTAATATTTGTGATTAGCAATAAGGTGTATTACAGTAGAATTATTTTGATGGTAACCCAGACTAACTGTGTTTATCCTATTGAAGGAAAACTAACTCCACCAACAATCACAAAGACAAGAACCTTCGTCAGAGGAACACAAACTGAGAACACTGGTAAGTTTTTTAAATTTTTTTATTGGTAATGCCAAGATAAGGAAATGAAGTATCAAGCAGTAGATCGTTTTCAGGATCGTTTTGCTTACAGAACACAATTAATAGGATCACATAGATGGGGGGCTGATCCTAGTCCAGCACTCCTAATCTGAGAAGCTTGATACATATGATCTGTTTACCCAGTTGTATGTTGTTGTTTACTGCATCATGTAGCTACAGTATGTTATGAATAACCTGTCAATCACCACAGATAGCCACATGTTGTACAGGAGATCAATATTGAAAAACAAAGCTAGTCTACTTTATCAATAAACTGTGACCACACTGTATCTCGTCAATACCACTGACAGATAGATGTACACTGAGTGGACAAAACAATAAGAACGCCTGCTCTTTCCACAACAGACTGACCAGGTGAATCCAGGTGAAAGCTATAATCCCTTTATTGATGTCACCTGTTAAATTCCCTTAAATCAGTGTAGATGAAAGGGAGGAGAAAGATTAAAGAAGGATTTTTAAGCCTTGAGATAATTGAAACATGGATTGTGTATGTGTGCCATTCAGAGGTTGATTGGGCAAGACAATAGATTCAAGTGCCTTTAAACGGGGTATGGTAGTAGGTACCAGGCACACCGGTTTGAGTGTGTCAAGAACTGGAAGCCTGCTGGGTTTTTCCACACTCAACAGTTTCCTGTGTCTATCAAGAATGGTCCACCACCCAAAGGACATCCAGCCAACTTGACAACTGTGGGAAGCACTGGAGTCAACATGGGCCAGCATCCCTTTGGAACGCTTTGTAGAGTCCATGCCCTGACAAATTGAGGCTGTTCTGAGTTATATATTATAAACTGACAAATAGTTATATATTATACATGAAATCGTCCCTGAAAGTGGTGTGCAACTGCCAGGGTTGGGGTCAATTCCATTTCAATAAATCCAGGAAGTAAACTTAATTGACTGAATTCAAAATGGAATTATCCCCAACCGTGGTGCCATTACAACCAAAGCAATTTAACTTACACGCTAATGACTTGCTTCCTATTTTTCCTTCCACAGATAATAACATATTATACATGTATGTATCACCATGTGAAGGTAACCAGGAGAGGGATTCATAGAAATGTGTTAATAAGAATCGATCTGCCAATAAAACGACGTAGAGCTGAAGAAGAAGAGGAGCTACTGTAAATGTCTGTATTGTACGATGAGGCATGGCTTCTGATTTGATTATCTAGCTATCGTGTGATAAGGGTGAAGAATGTGATCAATGAATCGTGTTCCCATAACATTATGAATGATTTATGAAGTGACTATGAAGCATTATAACCATTGTTGCTGCATGCGGTTATTGATTGTCGCTGTTTATTGATTGTTTGTGTTGATTATTTATTCTTATCAAATTCTTATCATTTTCCAATTTTTTACTTAATTCTGAAGTTATGCATGCAAGGTATTATAACTTTCTGTTTGGTCCAGACATGACATGGCTTTTTGGACTGCGTCCCAAATGACACTCTATTTCCCTATATAGTTGTCGTCCCCCCCCCCCCCCCAAAAGCCTCTGGTAAAAAATACTGCACTCTATAGGGCAGGAATATTCAAATCGTATCATACGAGGTCTGTAGAACTGATGTTTTTTTCTGTTCTACCTGTTAATGAATTTAACCTACCTGGTGTTCCAGGTCTAAATCAGGCCCTGATTAAAGAAAAAGAGTGTAAATGATTTCAAAGTCCAGATTTGAATGTGAATGGTATAGAATAGGGTGCCACTTGGGACTCAGCATGTTTTTGTTTACTTAGATAGATAATCACTGTTTGTGTTGACTATGAGAAGCTAAAGACTTTGCAATGTAAAAAGGGGGGAAAAAAACGGCACCAATTATAATCTTGTATGACAGTAGATCTGTACAGTTTATCATTCTGCTGCATACCATTTTATAAATTGGTTACTTATTTATTCATATTTTATCAGATTATATATCTGGTTTCACATTTTAGTAAGGGCTTTGCAATGTCCCTGTCTTTTTTTTTTTTAAATTTGATTAGAAAATTCCTATATTTAACATGTCCTGTATGTATCCAACCACCTTACCTAAAAAAATTATAATAAATACAGCAAGAGTCGCAGCACAGAATGAAGAAATAAAACAGCACTAAAATGTGTATTGGTTAGTTTCACCACTGTTGTTAGGGAAAACAATAACATTTATCTTAACTCCATGTAGGAATATGAAAGATATTCATTCATGAGATGCACTTTTACATTTAGAAAAATAATGGAAATCCCCCCCCAAAAATCTCTATAAAGTTAATTTAGTATGTAATTGTACAACTCCTCCTAATCCTTCTAACTGCTGTGTTTGACTAAACTAAAGTGTGCATTGTGTATAGCATGGCTATTATCCTATGCAATAATAATCAATATTGATATGAATATATATATATAAATCCCTCTTAGCAGCTTTTAGATTCTCTATGTTGATCTAGAATCATCTTTAGAGCATTGATAGATAGCGTACTGGACAGCTTATTGATCTCTATAGATGATAATGTTATACAGTATATCTAGAAGTTGGAACTAGGTAGGAGGCAGTGCAACAACAGGAACTATGTCATGTGTGTCAAGATTGACACTTGTTAAGCAATCCCAAAATCAATCCCAAGTCATTTTTAAGAATAAAAACCCCCAAAAATAAATGGTTTGTTACCGTTTGATGACTTGATTTTCATCCATTTCCAAGCTTGCAATCACACACACACTGTTGCGTCAAAAGACAGGTATTCATATTCAAGGCGTTCAGATTTTCAACTGATTTCAAAGATAAAACACCAGCAGGGGGTGAAAGAGTGTATGCATTGTGGAACCCATCATTAGCTTGTGTTTCCCTGGGGAACATATATACAGGTGCACCTTTGTGATAGCAGGTGGTGAAATGTTTGGTGGAAAAGCATTTCACTGGAAGTCCTTCACGGAAGAGGAGACTCTCATCCATACACATTCAGCTCATTTAGGATTCTGGAGACTCAACCGGTAGAAACATGGACATTGTTGTGTCAAATTGTGGCCAGTTAGGTGTTTATTTGTGTTGAGAATTGAGACCAATTGTCTAATATAGTATAATTTAGATAATATGACTACATTAAGATTATATATTTAATTTGAAATGACCTTACTTGAAGTAATGTATATTTATTTTTGTGTTTTGCCTTTAAAGGTTATCAACCTAACTAACTAATGAACTAATTAACTAACTAACTAACTGACTAAAGAAATAAAAGAAGTCAGAAGAAAATTGAGTTGTCCCTTGCGTCCTTCAGGCCTTAAAGGCCTTTTTCAAGTTTGGGCAAAGAGCTGCAGTGTGAACCATACACAACTTGACACACACTAATGCATGCACACACACACACACACACACCTCTTCACAACTAGCAGACAGGCATGGGCTGTAAACATTGTGCTGGCTTCTTTAGTGTAAAATGTGAAAACAGTACCACCTAGTGGTCACATGAGGAAACAACAACTCTGTGAGTAGAAAAGCTTCAGGTAGTTAGTTACTGGTTGATGCAGGGAAAAGGCTACCAACTAAATAAAGCTCAAACCTCCCAAGATAGGTGATTTGTTTACGGTGTGTGTACTGTGTGTGTGTGTGTGTGTGTGTGTGTGTGTGTGTGTGACTACTCGCATCTTTAATTTCTCCATCATCGGGCTCATAAAATCTCTCTCTGTTTTTAGCACAAGTCCAGAACTCTTCCATCCAGACCCGAACGGCAGAAGCACAACTGAAGGGGGCACTATTGTCTCATATAGAGAGTCAGCTATCTGGCAGAACCATGTATCCCATGTAGAGAGTCAGCTATCTGGCAGAACCATGTATCCCTTATAGAGAGTCAGCTATCTGGCAGAACCATGTATCCCATATAGAGAGTCAGCTATCTGGCAGAACCATGTATCCCATATAGAGAGTCAGCTATCTGGCAGAACCATGTATCCCATATAGAGAGTCAGCTATCTGGCAGAACCATGTATCCGATATAGAGAGTCAGCTATCTGGCAGAACCATGTATCCCATATAGAGAGTCAGTTATCTGGCAGAACCATGTATCCCATGTAGAGAGTCAGCTATCTGGCAGAACCATGTATCCCATGTAGAGAGTCAGCTATCTGGCAGAACCATGTATCCCATATAGAGAGTCAGCTATCTGGCAGAACCATGTATCCCATATAGAGAGTCAGTTATCTGGCAGAACCATGTATCCCATATAGAGAGTCAGTTATCTGGCAGAACCATGTATCCCATATAGCGAGTCAGCTATCTGGCAGAACCATGTATCCCATATAGAGAGTCAGCTATCTGGCAGAACCATGTATCCCATGTAGAGAGTCAGCTATCTGGCAGAACCATGTATCCCATATAGAGAGTCAACTATCTGGCAGAACCATGTATCCCATATAGAGAGTCAGCTATCTGGCAGAACCATGTATCCCATATAGAGAGTCAGTTATCTGGCAGAACCATGCATCCCATATAGAGAGTCAGCTATCTGGCAGAACCATGTATCCCATATAGAGAGTCAGCTATCTGGCAGAACCATGTATCCCATATAGAGAGTCAGCTATCTGGCAGAACCATGTATCCCATATAGAGAGTCAGCTATCTGGCAGAACCATGTATCCCATATAGAGAGTCAGCTATCTGGCAGAACCATGTATCCCATATAGAGAGTCAGTTATCTGGCAGAACCATGTATCCCATATAGAGAGAGCTATCTGGCAGAACCATGTATCCCATGTAGAGAGAGCTATCTGGCAGAACCATGTATCCCATATAGAGAGTCAGCTATCTGGCAGAACCATGTATCCCATATAGAGAGTCAGCTATCTGGCAGAACCATGTATCCCATATAGAGATTCAGCTATCTGGCAGAACCATGTATCCCATATAGAGAGAGCTATCTGGCAGAACCATGTATCCCATATAGAGAGAGCTATCTGGCAGAACCATGTATCCCATATAGAGAGAGCTATCTGGCAGAACCATGTATCCCATGTAGAGAGAGCTATCTGGCAGAACCATTTAATGCAACGGGGAACAACATCTGGACGGAGGTTGTCACACTGTGGTGGGAACATCACAGATGTCATAATGGACACACACACAGACTGGAGAACAAAGCATAGCTAGGCAAATCGGATTTGTAATAAAGGAGGACCAGTTGGTTTATTCAAAGATAAAAAATTGTGTTTTCAGTAAATAAATAAACATTTATTTGACAGATCCCCACCCACACACACTCACACACACACACACAGCACCAATACAATGACTCTATCAGACTGTGAGATACCATAATAACAGAAGCGGTTGTTGGAAAGCTAATTTCCCTTCTCTCTCTTCCCCTTAAGACAATTAAACAAAGCCATTTAGATCCTAAATAATGGTACCCTAGTCCCTGTATAGTGCACTAGGGTCCATAGGGCTCCGGTCAAAAGTAGTGCACTATATATCGGGAATAGGGTTCTGGTTAAAAGTAGTGCACTATATATAGGGAATAGGGTTCTATAGGGTTCTGGTTAAAAGTAGTGCACTATATAGGGAATAGGGTTCTATAGGGCCCTGGTCTAAAGTAGTGCACTATATAGGGAATAGGGTTCTACAGGGTTCTGGTTAAAAGTAGTGTACTATATAGGGAATAGGGTTCTATAGGGCTCTGGTCAACAGTATACAGCATAGGGAATAGGCCATTTGGGACGTTCACTTTGTCTGCAATGAGATAACACTACCAGTCTCTTCAGTGCTCTCAGTTTATAGTAATCTATATTAGGGAATAGGGAACCATTTGGGAGGGTTAATCTATATTAGGGAATAGGGAACCATTTGGGAGGAGGCCATTGTCTTTCTGTATGACCAGCACAGTTGGATACATTTCATTTCAATTCAGGAAGTAAAACGGAAATGTTATTTGTGAATGTCATTGACCCATCAATTAACCCAGATAAATAACAGAAGTTCAGGTATGAACCAGTGTGTCTTTGTGTGTGTGTATAGCAGTCTGTAGTTGATCATTTACGACAAAGTATATCATCAAGACTGTCAGGGAGTTTTTAAATCACACCCTCTTATCATCCAGCCTGACTCCTGCTGGACTGGGATGCTGAGAGCAGCGCTTCTATGGCAACCCGGTAGATTAGCCCCATTAATATCCAGTTTATTAGAGAACTGCTGGACCGGGATGCTGAGAGCAGTGCTCCTATGGCAACCCGGTAGATTAGTGATATCAGCACACACAGCAGCCAGCGGTATTTGAATGCAAGCTGGTGAGGACTGACTGACTGAGTGGAAGGCTGCATGTCATCATTTCCTATTGACAGCCAGCTAGCCAGGGCTTTAATATTTAGGGAGGAGAATCAGGAGAGAGAGGAGATCATGCTTTGTCATTAAGGACCACAGAGACGCCAGCCAGCATCCTTCCTCACTCTGCCTCCGACTGGCACGTCCGATAATTAGCGCAGACGGCATGCAGGCAGCCTCAGTACCCTGATGTGTTGTCGTCATCTAGGCTGCTACACTCTGATTTAGGAATAACTTGATAGCTGAATGTCATTCATTGAGTTCCCGGACATGTAGGCCTACCGTAATATGACCGTCGCGCCGAAGCGGTACGAACTGTTGCAACCGGGAGCAGGAAGCAGCAGCACATTTCAAGTGTCAAGTAAGATAGAACTGTCCCTGTTCTGCTGCAGATGCGCCGTCACTGCTTTCGGGAAACCTGCTTCCGTTTGAGTTTATAAAGTACATGTTTTGTAATCATCATAGCTTGTATATTTTTGTTTCTTTGTCCAACGCGTTTTTCTCGTAGCCCAGACTAGTGCGCGTCTGTCGCATCTGTTCCTAAATACCTTCATAATGGATAGGTTTCATTCATCCATGCGCAAGAGGTTGTACAGCTTGCCGCAAAACATTGGTCAAAAAGGCTCTGTATCTGACGACGGAGGAGAACACGGTGATGGCGACAAGGACACCAAGAAGAAAAGTACCGGTATCAGGCTGAAGTCTCTCCCTCCTCCTGGACCTTCGTCCCCCACCAGCAGCTGGAAGAGCAACGGGGACCGGGACCCCAAGAGCGGAACCGCCGGAGACTTGGAGACGGTCGTTGCCATCAAGACCAACTTGAATGGGGACTGTCGTCTGGTCAGAGGTCGCCTTTCTTCCATCGCTGGTCGACACACTCTTGGGTCAGATCCAGCTGAGCAGCGGAGGCTGATCTCCGAGGCAGACGCCGGTGCTAACGAAGAGAGTTACCCCGGAGAGGGCGAGCTGGGAGTGCAAGGTGCCGGCGGTCGCAGTGCTGGTGCACATCGCCGATCGTCCGTCTTCGATCAGTCCACTTTCATCAAGTTAGAAGGAACCGAACCGATCATGCCAGACGAAGCAGAGCAGTTGTACCGGGCTGGCTTCATCCACCGGCAGTTCGGGGCGATGCTTCAACCAGGAGTCAACAAGTTCTCTCTGAGAATGTTGGGGAGCGAGAGGGCCGTGGAACACGAAAGAGAACGAGTCAAGTCTGCAGGATTTTGGATCATTCACCCATACAGTGATTTTAGGTAATTATCGTTTAGAGGATCTTTATCAGTCGTTAATTAGGTTACTGAATAGTTTGACTGAAACCAGACAAGTGTCTGGTTAGACAAGTTAAAGGCCCCTGATAGTTTTCACACCCTCTCTGATTCATTGTTGTGATAATAGCCTAGCATAGTTTACTAGCTCACCAAGTTCACTTTTCCAGGAACATATGAAGAAAAGTTTGTGGTCATCATTGGCGTTATCTTCACAGGGTACAGTGTCCAAAGCTAGGCTGTTCGAGATGGTTTCAGCTGATGAAACCAATATGTGTCAAGACTCTTTCTGGTTTTTAATTTAAACTCAATGCTCCTATTGGGTCTTGTCCAAAGTAAAGCTCAAACATAGATGCCAGTTCAATTTAAATACCGTTTTTAGATTTGACTACTGACATGCATATTCATTTTGCAGTTCCAGGCATATTCATAGCCAACTAATACTGCGGGTACTGATCTTTTAGGCTCAGTTTGTTTTGACTCAATATGGATATGTCTGTGTGTGTACATATGTGTGCTCAGAGAGAGATCCTGTAAACATAAACATAACTGTTTATTTCATACCACCAACACAAACAAGCGCATTCATTCCGTCATGCCATCTTTTCATCACCACACACATAAAATGGTTTTCGAATCATTTTAACCTTGAGTTCTCTCTCTGCTCTCACAACAGGACATGTCCACTGTCCTGGCATGTTGGGACTTATCCTCCTATCCTGATGTGTTACAGTGTGTGTGTGTGTGTGTGTGTGTGTGTGTGTGTGTGTGCCCCCCCACTCATCTGAATTACATTTAGTGAGGCCATGGGATTACAGAGAGAGAGAGAGAGTGTGCAGCAGGCCGGACCGCTATGGGCTAGTTCAGGGCTTTTTGAAATGGGGTAATTAAAATAGGGTAACATGACCATTCAAGATATTAGAAGCACACATCAGGCAGGATTATGACCAAATAATTAGTTTAATGGGAGGGTGTTTGGGGGGGGGGGGGAGAACAGGGGAAGGTAGGGGGGGGGAGAAGAGGAGGGGAGGACAGGGGAAGGAAGGAGAGAGATGAGGGGGAGAGAGGAGGAGGGAGGACAGGGGAAGATAGGGGGAGAGGAGGAGGGGAGGACAGGGGAAGGAAGGAGAGAGATGAGGGGGAGAGAGGAGGAGGGAGGACAGGGGAAGGTCCTCTGTGAGCTGGTCCTCTCTGAGCTGGACCTCTCTGAGCTGGACCTCTCTGAGCTGGATCTCTCTGAGCTGGATCTCTCTGAGCTGGATCTCTCTGAGCTGGACCTCTCTGAGCTGGACCTCTCTGAGCTGGATCTCTCTGAGCTGGATCTCTCTGAGCTGGACCTCTCTGAGCTGGACCTCTCTGAGCTGGACCTCTCTGAGCTGGTCCTCTCTGAGCTGGATCTCTCTGAGCTGGACCTCTCTGAGCTGGACCTCTCTGAGCTGGACCTCTCTGAGCTGGATCTCTCTGAGCTGGTCCTCTCTGAGCTGGACCTCTCTGAGCTGGATCTCTCTGAGCTGGACCTCTCTGAGCTGGATCTCTCTGAGCTGGATCTCTCTGAGCTGGATCTCTCTGAGCTGGACCTCTCTGAGCTGGATCTCTCTGAGCTGGATCTCTCTGAGCTGGACCTCTCTGAGCTGGATCTCTCTGAGCTGGACCTCTCTGAGCTGGACCTCTCTGAGCTGGACCTCTCTGAGCTGGATCTCTCTGAGCTGGATCTCTCTGAGCTGGACCTCTCTGAGCTGGATCTCTCTGAGCTGGATCTCTCTGAGCTGGCCCAGAAAACGTTTCTTCTTTTTTTTTAAGTGAAAATGACAGACTTTAGAAGCCTTTTTAAACCTTGAATACACTCCAAGTTTTCATTTCCTGCAACAACAGGGTGATCAAATTAACATGAAGATCACTTTATTGGTCAATTGCACACAAGGTCCAATCAAAATGTGACTTCTACTTTAAATGGAACCCCTCTGAAAGACTGTACATACACTGAACAACAATATAAACGCAACATGTTACAATATCAAAGATTTTACTGAGTTACAGTTCATATAAGGAAATCAGTCCATTGAAATAAATGTATTAAACCCTAATCCATAGATTTCACATGACTGGGAATACAATTATGCATCTGTTGGTCTGAGATACCTTAAAAAAAGGTAGGGGCTTGTGTAATGATCATGCTGTTTAATCAGCTTCTTGATATGCCACACCTGTCAGGTGGATGGATTGTCTTGGAAAAGGAGAAATGCTCGCTAACAGGGATGTAAACACATTTTTGAGAAATTAGCTTTTTGTGCGTATGGAACATTTCTGGGATCTTTTATTTCAGCTCATTAAACATGGGAACAACACTTTACATGTTGCGTTCATATTTCTGTTTAGTGTAAATACATTGGGGTCTGAAATTATTGACACCCTTGATAAAGATGAGCAGAAATGACTGTATAAAATAAATAATTCAAATATTGAGCTATATTGTATGCAAAATAAAGAGAGAAATGATATCATTTTATCAAGCATCCCAACTTCAATTCCCCCCAAAAAATGTCTCCATGCTTTTCAATTAGAATTTAGAATTACAATTAGAATGTTCAAAACACTTCCAGAATTGGACTGAATTGGAATGGAATTGATCCCTAACCCTGGTTCTAACCTAGAACCCCTATCTCTGGTGAAATAGCCCTAACCCTGGTTCCATCCTAGAACCCCTATCTCTGGTGAAATAGCCCTAACCCTGGTTCTAACCTAGAACCCCTATCTCTGGTGGAATGGCCCTAACCCTGGTTGTCAGTGAAGTGGGGGCTGTTTTAGAGAATAGAGAGAGGAGGGCAGATCAGCTGATGTTGTGCTGATGTGACCATATGTGTCGTGGGCAGTAAAGTACTGTCCACTTTCTGGGCCGGCCGACCAGCTGTTCGTTCCTGTCCTCTAAGAGCAGTCAGCAACAGGAAGAGAGCAGTCAGCAACAGGCAGAGAGCAGTCAGCAACAGGCAGAGAGCAGTCAGCAACAGGCAGAGAGCAGTCAGCAACAGGAAGAGAGCAGTCAGCAACAGGCAGAGAGCAGTCAGCAACAGGAAGAGAGCAGTCAGCAACAGGCAGAGAGCAGTCAGCAACAGGAAGAGAGCAGTCAGCAACAGGCAGAGAGCAGTCGCCAGGCGAGAGCAGCGCCAGGCCAGAGCAGTCGCCAGGCGAGAGCAGCGCACGGGAGAGCAGTCAGCAACAGGCAGAGAGCAGTCGCCAGGCCAGAGCAGCGCACAGGCCAGAGCAGTCAGCACAGGCGAGGCAGCAGCCAGGCAGAGAGCGTCGCCGGCGGCGCGTCGCCGGCGGGCAGAGAGGGGGCAATCTGGGATTGGGACATCCATTTCTTGAATATCAAATGAATTATATAGCCATTGATCGTAGAAGAATGTGACGTATAAATGCCTCATGAGCTTTTAGTTTAACTGTCTTACGCAATGAGAAGACAAAATATACTCTCCTTTTTTACTCCATTGTTTGATAACACTGTAGAGCTTGAAAACATGGTTGAAACTATCATTTTGATCTAATGGATGGTCAGTCCTTTCATCCATAGCGCTGTCTATTTGTATTTATTATGGATCATCCCCATTAGTTCCTGTCAAGGCAGCAGCTACTCTTCCTGGGGTTTATTATGGATCCCCATTAGTTCCTGCCAAGGCAGCAGCTACTCTTCCTGGGGTTTATTAAGGATCCCCATTAGTTCCTGTCAAGGCAGCAGCTACTCTTCCTGGGGTTTATTATGGATCATCCCCATTAGGTCCTGCCAAGGCAACAGCTACTCTTCCTGGGGTTTATTATGGATCCCCATTAGTTCCTGTCAAGGCAGCAGCTACTCTTCCTGGGGTTTATTATGGATCCCCATTAGTTCCTGCCAAGGCAGCAGCTACTCTTCCTGGGGGTTTATTATGGATCCCCATTAGTTCCTGTCAAGGCAGCAGCTACTCTTCCTGGGGTTTATTATGGATCCCCATTAGTTCCTGCCAAGGCAGCAGCTACTCTTCCTGGGGTTTATTATGGATCCCCATTAGTTCCTGTCAAGGCAGCAGTTACTCTTCCTGGGGATTATTATGGATCCCCATTAGTTCCTGTCAAGGCAGCAGCTACTCTTCCTGGGGTTTATTATGGATCCCCATTAGTTCCTGCCAAGGCAGCAGCTACTCTTCCTGGGGTTTATTATGGATCCCCATTAGTTCCTGTCAAGGCAGCGGCTACTCTTCCTGGGGTTTATTATGGATCCCCATTAGTTCCTGTCAAGGCAGCAACTACTCTTCCTGGGGTTTATTATGGATCTCCATTAGTTCCTGCCAAGGCAGCAGCTACTCTTCCTGGGGTTTATTATGGATCCCCATTAGTTCCTGCCAAGGCAGCAGCTACTCTTCCTGGGGTCCAAACATATTAAGACAGTTACATCAGATATAAAACACAAGATATAACATTATAACATTATTACACCATTACATATCTACAACACAACATGTATAATACCACCAGTGGTGTAACGTACTTAAGTAAAAATAGTAGTTTTGGGGGGTATATGTACTTTACTATTAAATAAAAAATGTAACCATTTTTTTTTTACTACTTTTATTTCACTACATTCCTAAAGAAAATATTGTACTTTTTACTCCATACATTTTCCCTGACACACAAAAGTACTCGTTACATTTTGAATGCGTAGCAGGACAGGAAAATGGTGTAATTCACACACACACTGACTGCCTGATCTGACGGACTCACTAAACACATGCTTCCTTTGTAAATGATGTCTGAGTGTTGGTGTGGCCCCTGGCTATCAGTAAATGATGTCTGAGTGTTGGTGTGCCCCTGGCTATCTGTAAATGATGTCTGAGTGTTGGTGTGCCCCTGGCTATTAGTAAATGATGTCTGAGTGTTGGTGTGTTCCCCTGGCTATCAGTAAATGATGTCTGAGTGTTGGGGTGTGGCCCCTGGCTATCTGTAAATGATGTCTGAGTGTTGGTGTGCCCCTGGCTATCTGTAAATGATGTCTGAGTGTTGGTGTGCCCCTGGCTATCAGTAAATGATGTCTGAGTGTTGGGGTGTGGCCCCTGGCTATCTGTAAATGATGTCTGAGTGTTGGTGTGTGCCCCTGGCTATCAGTAAATGATGTCTGAGTGTTGGTGTGTGGCCCCTGGCTATCAGTAAATGATGTCTGAGTGTTGGTGTGTGGCCCCTGGCTATCTGTAAATGATGTCTGAGTGTTGGTGTGTGCCCCTGGCTATCTGTAAATGATGTCTGAGTGTTGGGGTGTGGCCCTGGCTATCTGTAAATGATGTCTGAGTGTTGGTGTGTGCCCCTGGCTATCAGTAAATGATGTCTGAGTGTTGGTGTGCCCCTGGCTATCTGTAAATGATGTCTGAGTGTTGGAGTGTGACCCTGGCTATCTGTAAATGATGTCTGAGTGTTGGTGTGTGGCCCCTGGCTATCTGTAAATGATGTCTGAGTGTTGGTGTGTTCCCCTGGCTATCTGTAAATGATGTCTGAGTGTTGGTGTGTTCCCCTGGCTATCAGTAAATGATGTCTGAGTGTTGGGGTGTGGCCCCTGGCTATCTGTAAATGATGTCTGAGTGTTGGTGTGTGCCCCTGGCTATCAGTAAATGATGTCTGAGTGTTGGGGTGTGGCCCCTGGCTATCAGTAAATGATGTCTGAGTGTTGGGGTGTGGCCCCTGGCTATCAGTAAATGATGTCTGAGTGTTGGGGTGTGCCCCTGGCTATCAGTAAATGATGTCTGAGTGTTGGTGTGTGGCCCTGGCTATCTGTAAATGATGTCTGAGTGTTGGTGTGTGCCCCTGGCTATCTGTAAATGATGTCTGAGTGTTGGTGTGTGCCCCTGGCTATCTGTAAATGATGTCTGAGTGTTGGTGTGTGCCCCTGGCTATCTGTAAATGATGTCTGAGTGTTGGTGTGTGCCCCTGGCTTTATGTAAATGATGTCTGAGTGTTGGTGTGTTCCCCTGGCTATCAGTAAATGATGTCTGAGTGTTGGTGTGTGGCCCCTGGCTATCTGTAAATGATGTCTGAGTGTTGGTGTGTGGCCCCTGGCTATCTGTAAATTATGTCTGAGTGTTGGGGTGTGCCCCTGGCTATCTGTAAATGATGTCTGAGTGTTGGTGTGTGCCCCCTGGCTATCAGTAAATGATGTCTGAGTGTTGGTGTGTGGCCCTGGCTATCTGTAAATGATGTCTGAGTGTTGGTGTGTGCCCCTGGCTATCAGTAAATGATGTCTGAGTGTTGGTGTGTGGCCCTGGCTATCAGTAAATGATGTCTGAGTGTTGGTGTGTGGCCCTGGCTATCAGTAAATGATGTCTGAGTGTTGGTGTGGCCCCTGGCTATCAGTAAATGATGTCTGAGTGTTGGTGTGGCCCCTGGCTATCTGTAAATGATGTCTGAGTGTTGGTGTGCCCCTGGCTATCTGTAAATGATGTCTGAGTGTTGGTGTGTGGCCCCTGGCTATCTGTAAATGATGTCTGAGTGTTGGTGTGTGCCCCTGGCTATCTGTAAATGATGTCTGAGTGTTGGTGTGTGGCCCTGGCTATCTGTAAATGATGTCTGAGTGTTGGTGTGTGCCCCTGGCTATCTGTAAATGATGTCTGAGTGTTGGTGTGTGCCCCTGGCTATCTGTAAATGATGTCTGAGTGTTGGTGTGTGCCCCTGGCTATCTGTAAATGATGTCTGAGTGTTGGTGTGTGCCCCTGGCTATCAGTAAATGATGTCTGAGTGTTGGGGTGTGGCCCCTGGCTATCAGTAAATGATGTCTGAGTGTTGGGGTGTGGCCCCTGGCTATCAGTAAATGATGTCTGAGTGTTGGGGTGTGCCCCTGGCTATCAGTAAATGATGTCTGAGTGTTGGTGTGTGGCCCTGGCTATCTGTAAATGATGTCTGAGTGTTGGTGTGTGGCCCCTGGCTATCTGTAAATGATGTCTGAGTGTTGGTGTTCCCCTGGCTATCTGTAAATGATGTCTGAGTGTTGGTGTGTGGCCCTGGCTATCTGTAAATGATGTCTGAGTGTTGGTGTGTGCCCCTGGCTATCTGTAAATGATGTCTGAGTGTTGGTGTGTGGCCCTGGCTATCTGTAAATGATGTCTGAGTGTTGGTGTGTGCCCCTGGCTATCTGTAAATGATGTCTGAGTGTTGGTGTGTGCCCCTGGCTATCTGTAAATGATGTCTGAGTGTTGGTGTGTGCCCCTGGCTATCTGTAAATGATGTCTGAGTGTTGGTGTGTGCCCCTGGCTATCAGTAAATGATGTCTGAGTGTTGGGGTGTGGCCCCTGGCTATCAGTAAATGATGTCTGAGTGTTGGGGTGTGGCCCCTGGCTATTAGTAAATGATGTCTGAGTGTTGGGGTGTGCCCCTGGCTATCAGTAAATGATGTCTGAGTGTTGGTGTGTGGCCCTGGCTATCTGTAAATGATGTCTGAGTGTTGGGGTGTGGCCCTGGCTATCTGTAAATGATGTCTGAGTGTTGGTGTGTGGCCCCTGGCTATCAGTAAATGATGTCTGAGTGTTGGGGTGTGGCCCCTGGCTATCAGTAAATGATGTCTGAGTGTTGGGGTGTGGCCCTGGCTATCTGTAAATGATGTCTGAGTGTTGGAGTGTGCCCCTGGCTATCAGTAAATGATGTCTGAGTGTTGGGGTGTGGCCCCTGGCTATCAGTAAATGATGTCTGAGTGTTGGGGTGTGGCCCCTGGCTATCAGTAAATTATGTCTGAGTGTTGGGGTGTGGCCCCTGGCTATCAGTAAATGATGTCTGAGTGTTGGGGTGTGGCCCCTGGCTATCAGTAAATGATGTCTGAGTGTTGGTGTGGCCCTGGCTATCAGTAAATGATGTCTGAGTGTTGGTGTGTGCCCCTGGCTATCAGTAAATGATGTCTGAGTGTTGGTGTGTGGCCCCTGGCTATCAGTAAATGATGTCTGAGTGTTGGTGTGGCCCCTGGCTATCAGTAAATGATGTCTGAGTGTTGGTGTGGCCCCTGGCTATCAGTAAATGATGTCTGAGTGTTGGTGTGGCCCCTGGCTATCTGTAAATGATGTCTGAGTGTTGGTGTGGCCCCTGGCTATCTGTAAATGATGTCTGAGTGTTGGTGTGGCCCCTGGCTATCAGTAAATGATGTCTGAGTGTTGGTGTGTGGCCCCTGGCTATCTGTAAATGATGTCTGAGTGTTGGTGTGTGGCCCCTGGCTATCAGTAAAGGATGTCTGAGTGTTGGTGTGGCCCCTGGCTATCAGTAAATGATGTCTGAGTGTTGGTGTGTGGCCCCTGGCTATCAGTAAATGATGTCTGAGTGTTGGTGTGTGGCCCCTGGCTATCAGTAAATGATGTCTGAGTGTTGGTGTGGCCCCTGGCTATCTGTAAATGATGTCTGAGTGTTGGTGTGGCCCCTGGCTATCAGTAAATTTAAACAACAAGAAAGATAATGCCGTCTGATTTGCTTAATATAAGACATTTTGAAATGATTTATGCTTTTACTTTGTAAAAGTATATTTTTGCAGTTACATTTAATTTTGATACTTAAGTATATTTAAAACCAACTATTTTTAGACTTTTTCTCAAGTTGTATTTTACTGGGTGACTTTCACTTTTACATTAGTCATTTGTTATTAAGGTATCTTCACTTTTACTAAAGTATGACAATTGGGTACTTTTTCCACCACTGAATACCACCATACAACAATTTTACAATGTACGTGTGTGTGTGTGTGTGTGTGTGTGTGTGTGTGTGTGTGTGTGTGTGTGTGTGTGTGTGTGTGTGGTGTGTGTGTGTGTGTGTGTGTGTGTGTGTGTGTGTGTCTTCACAGTCTGCATTGTTCCATAAGGTGTAGATTTTTAAATCTGATTCTACTGCTTGCATGAGTTACTTGATATGAAATAGTTCTGTGTAGTCATGGCTCTATGTAGCACTATGCGCCTCCCATAGTCTGTTCTGGACTTGGGGACTGTGAAGAGACCTCTGGTGGCATGTCTTGTGGGGTATGGATGGGTGTCGGAGCAGTGTGCTACTAGTTTAAACAGACAGCTCTGTGCATTCAACATACACTACATGACCAAAAGTATGTGGACACCTGCTTGTTGAACATCTCATTCCATTTGCTGCTATAACAGCCTCCCCACTTCTGGGAAGGCTTTCCACTAGATGTTGGAAAATTGCTGCAGGGACTTGCTTCCAATTAGCCACAAGAGCATTAGTGAGGTCGGGCACTGATTTTGGTCGATTAGGCCTGGCTATTCATTCCAAAGATGTTCGATGGGGTTGAGGTCAGGGCTCTGTGCAGGCCAGTAAAGTTCTTCCACATCGATCTCAACAAACCATTTCTGTATGGACCTTGCTTTATGCACGGGTGCATTGTCATGCCGAAAGAGGAAAGGGCCTTCCCCAAAGTTGCCACAAAGTTGGAAGCAAAGAATAATCTAGAATGTCATTGTATGCTGTAGCATTAAGATTTCCATTCACCCGAACTATCTGTAAGGGACCTAGCCCGAACCATGAAAAATAACCCCAGACCATTATTCCTCCTCTACAAAACTTTACATTTGGCAAATGCCGTGGTCGGGTTGACCCAATCCCAGATTTTCCCTTTAATGCTAACTGCTCAAACATCTGGCTGGTGAGGGCAGGCTCCTGGAGAGGACATGGATTCCCAAGAGATAACGCAGGGATTTATCCACCAGAGGAGGGAAGAGCAATTAGGATCAGTGTGTCACAGCACTGGAGAGAGAGAGAGAGAGAGAGAGTTAGGGGGGTTAGGGACAGAAAGAGAGGGAGTTAGGGGGGTTAGGGACAGAAAGAGAGGGAGTTAGGGGCGTTAGGGACAGAAAGAGAGGGAGTTAGGGGGGTTAGGGACAGAAAGAGAGGGAGTTAGGGGGGTTAGGGACAGAAAGAGAGGGAGTTAGGGGGGTTAGGGACAGAAAGAGAGGGAGAGAGGGTTAGGGGGGTTAGGGACAGAAAGAGAGGGAGAGAGGGTTAGGGACA
Organism: Salmo salar; assembly: GCF_965601325.2. NCBI lineage: Eukaryota > Metazoa > Chordata > Actinopteri > Salmoniformes > Salmonidae > Salmo > Salmo salar. The sequence continues at coordinate 121,054,502 of NC_138300.1, forward strand.
GAAAGAGAGGGAGAGAGATAGAGAAAGAGGGACAGGCAGAAGAGCAGAGAGAGAGACAGATAGAGAGAGTGGGATAGAGAGTGGGGGAAAGGCAGCGAGAGAGAAAGAAATGGGCAGAGAGAGAAAAAGGAACAGAGAGCGAGACAGAGAGAGACAGAGAGGGACAGAGGGAGAGAAAGAGAGGGAGAGAAAGAGAGGGACAGAGAGAGAGGGACAGAGAGAGAGAGGGACAGAGAGAGAGAGGGACGGACAGAGAGAGAAAGAGAGGGACAGAGAGAGAAAGAGAGGGACAGAGAGAGAGAGAGAAGGACAGAGAGAGAAAGAGAGGGACAGAGAGAGAGAAAGAGAGGGACAGAGAGAGAGAAAGAGAGGGACAGAGAGAGAGAGAAAGAGAGGGACAGAGAGAGAGAGGGACTGAGAGAGAAAGAGAGGGACAGAGAGAGAGAAAGAGAGGGACAGAGAGAGAAAGAGAGGGACAGAGAGAGAGAAAGAGAGGGACAGAGAGAGAGAGGGACAGAGAGAGAGAGAGAGACAGAGAGAGAAAGAGAGGGACAGAGAGAGAGAAAGAGGGGGACAGAGAGAGAGAGGGACAGAGAGAGAGAGGGACAGAGCTTATTTATTTTCCCTTTTGCACAAAATAGGACATTTGAAATGTCTTTATTCTTTTGGAACTTTTGTGAGTTTAATATTTACTGTTATTTTTTTTATTACTGTTTATTTCAATTTTGTATATTATCTACTTCACTTGCTTTGGCAATGTTAACATATGTTTCCCATGCCAATAAAGCCCCTTAAATTGAGAGAGGGAGAGAGAGAGAGGGAGGGAGAGACAGAGGGGAGGGGAGGGGGGGGAGCTGGCAGATGAGCAACTAGTTAGCATAATGCAAAGGCTTTGTTTGGCAGAGAAACAACAGAAAGCTGATTATAACAAAATGGGCCCCTCCTCTCCCTGCCCTGACCGCTCTGCCCTGCCATCAAAGTGTTGTTCTTTTAGGTACGATGGAGTGTTCTGTGTTCTCTCTCTGGGACAATATCAGTGATTACTGTAGATCTATGCTATATCTGTATTATAGACTAGTTATTTATATATATACTGTCTGTGGTACTGTCAATGTATTACTATAGAATCAATTACATGTAATGCTCCTCACTGTCTTGTTCTCTTTCACTATGGGAACCTCAGTGTAACAAATACATACATCTAATCAGAGACTGGGGATTTAGACTGGTGGTGACTGTAGAAAGACGATCAGAGACTGGGGATTTAGACTGGTGGTGACTGTAGAAAGACGATCAGAGACTGGGGATTTAGACTGGTGGTGACTGTAGAAAGACGATCGGAGACTGGGGATTTAGACTGGTGGTGACTGTAGAAAGACGATCGGAGACTGGGGATTTAGACTGGTGGTGACTGTAGAAAGACGATCAGAGACTGGGGATTTAGACTGGTGGTGACTGTAGAAAGACGATCAGAGACTGGGGATTTAGACTGGTGGTGACTGTAGAAAGACGATCAGAGACTGGGGATTTAGACTGGTGGTGACTGTAGAAAGACGATCGGAGACTGGGGATTTAGACTGGTGGTGACTGTAGAAAGACGATCGGAGACTGGGGATTTAGACTGGTGGTGACTGTAGAAAGACGATCAGAGACTGGGGATTTAGACTGGTGGTGACTGTAGAAAGACGATCAGAGACTGGGGATTTCGACAGGTGGTGACTGTAGAAAGATGTTTCTATTTCAATAATTTGCAGATTTACTCCCTATTATTTACAGTTCTAAAGTTTGGGTTGAAAACATTTATATGGCCGAACAGTCTAGCATAAAGGCTATGTGCAAAGGCTACCCCTGCAGACTTGTTGTGCTTATCTGTAGGGATTCAGCACCATTGGAATGGAAAGCGACGGTGTGACACAGCGAGTCTGGTGGTCGCTGTCCACTGCCATGTGGTGCTGAAGTTTGGAATTCTGATTCCGTCGCTGTCCACCGTCCTGCGGTGCTGAAGTTTGGAATTCTGATTCCGTCGCTGTCCACCGTCCTGCGGTGCTGAAGTTTGGAATTCTGATTCCGTCGCTGTCCACCGTCCTGCGGTGCTGAAGTTTGGAATTCTGATTCCATCGCTGTCCACCGTCCTGCGGTGCTGAAGTTTGGAATTCTGATTCCGTCGCTGTCCACTTCAGCAGTGTTGAATTTCCGATCACCGCTATTAAAACGTAGTCTATTTTAGCCCCATCGATTATTAGAATACTATTTTAGAAAATGTATGAACTAATGAATGAATGCATTCATTAATCATGTTTTCATGACCAGTGATAATCAGCATTTGAAAGTGAGATCCTGTTTAGACGATATATTCTGCTCTTACGCTGTGGTACAACCTATAGCAGGTGGAAGCTGAACGTGATTAATACATTGTAGACTGTAGCTACCAATTGGTTACCACGAAATTGGGGAGAAAAAGGGAGAAAAATAAATAAATAAATAAATAATTACAACACAAGAATGGACTGGAATAGACAACAAACACACATGTGCACAAACAGCAAACACATGGCATGGTGCATACCTCTGTTTTGTTCTACTCCCCTCAGTTACACATGGCATGGTGCATACCTCTGTTTTGTTCTACTCCCCTCAGTAGGGAGGAACATGGCATGGTGCATACCTCTGTGTTTTGTTCTACTCCCCTCAGTAGGGAGGAACATGGCATGCTGCATACCTCTGTTTTGTTCTACTCCCCTCAGTAGGGAGGAACATGGCATGCTGCATACCTCTGTTTTGTTCTACTCCCCTCAGTAGGGAGGAACATGGCATGGTGCATACCTCTGTGTTTTGTTCTACTCCCCTCAGTAGGGAGGAACATGGCATGCTGCATACCTCTGTGTTTTGTTCTACTCCCCTCAGTAGGGAGGAACATGGCATGCTGCATACCTCTGTGTTTTGTTCTACTCCCCTCAGTAGGGAGGAACATGGCATGGTGCATACCTCTGTGTTTTGTTCTACTCCCCTCAGTAGGGAGGAACATGGCATGCTGCATACCTCTGTTTTGTTCTACTCCCCTCAGTAGGGAGGAACATGGCATGGTGCATACCTCTGTGTTTTGTTCTACTCCCCTCAGTAGGGAGGAACATGGCATGGTGCATACCTCCGTTTTGTTCTACTCCCCTCCGTAGGGAGGAACATGGCATGGTGCATACCTCTGTTTTGTTCTACTCCCCTCAGTAGGGAGGAACATGGCATGCTGCATACCTCTGTTTTGTTCTACTCCCCTCCGTAGGGAGGAACATGGCATGCTGCATACCTCTGTGTTTTGTTCTACTCCCCTCAGTAGGGAGGAACATGGCATGCTGCATACCTCTGTGTTTTGTTCTACTCCCCTCAGTAGGGAGGAACATGGCATGCTGCATACCTCTGTTTTGTTCTACTCCCCTCCGTAGGGAGGAACATGGCATGCTGCATACCTCTGTGTTTTGTTCTACTCCCCTCAGTAGGGAGGAACATGGCATGCTGCATACCTCTGTTTTGTTCTACTCCCCTCCGTAGGGAGGAACATGGCATGCTGCATACCTCTGTGTTTTGTTCTACTCCCCTCAGTAGGGAGGAACATGGCATGGTGCATACCTCTGTTTTGTTCTACTCCCCTCAGTTACACATGGCATGGTGCATACCTCTGTTTTGTTCTACTCCCCTCAGTTACACATGGCATGCTGCATACCTCTGTTTTGTTCTACTCCCCTCAGTTACACATGGCATGGTGCATACCTCTGTTTTGTTCTACTCCCCTCAGTTACACATGGCATGCTGCATACCTCTGTGTTTTGTTCTACTCCCATCAGTAGGGAGGAACATGGCATGCTGCATACCTCTGTTCCTCCTGAGTCATTTGATCCTCTTCTAACCTGAATCCATACATTTTAAAGGAGATGTTCTCTAATGCATTCTAATAAACCAAGCAGCTCTAACGTCGACTCCTTTCGGGGTAGAATATAATCAAATATTACAAAATAAAATAGAATAGAATAGCGTTAAACTTGTATTACCCATTTCTGACAACATATATTTTGTTGGGAAGTAGAGATTGTATAGACTCTTTCTCTGATTCATAATGTTCCTCGCTGTTCCTACTAGGTTCTAAGATCTGTTTGGTTCCCCACTGTTCCTACTAGGTTCTAAGATCTGTTTGGTTCCCCACTGTTCCTACTAGGTTCTAAGATCTGTTTGGTTCCCCACTGTTCCTACTAGGTTCTAAGATCTGTTTGGTTCCCCACTGTTCCTACTAGGTTCTAAGATCTGTTTGGTTCCCCACTGTTCCTACTAGGTTCTAAGATCTGTTTGGTTCCCCACTGTTCCTACTAGGTTCTAAGATCTGTTTGGTTCCCCACTGTTCCTACTAGGTTCTAAGATCTGTTTGGTTCCCCACTGTTCCTACTAGGTTCTAAGATCTGTTTGGTTCCCCACTGTTCCTACTAGGTTCTAAGATCTGTTTGGTTCCCCACTGTTCCTACTAGGTTCTAAGATCTGTTTGGTTCCCCACTGTTCCTACTAGGTTCTAAGATCTGTTTGGTTCCCCACTGTTCCTACTAGGTTCTAAGATCTGTTTGGTTCCCCACTGTTCCTACTAGGTTCTAAGATCTGTTTGGTTCCCCACTGTTCCTACTAGGTTCTAAGATCTGTTTGGTTCCTCCCTGTTCCTCTCTCTAGGTTATATTGTTAAAGCTGTCTGTTCTCTCTAGGTTCTACTGGGATTTGATAATGCTGTTCCTCATGGTGGGGAACCTCATCATCATCCCTGTGGGCATCACCTTCTTCAAGGACGAGCACACTCCCCCCTGGATCGTCTTCAACGTCATCTCAGACACCTTGTTCCTCATCGACCTGGTCCTCAACTTCCGGACGGGCATCGTCAAGGAGGACAACACAGAGATCATCCTGGACCCACAGACCATCAAGATCAAGTATCTGAAGAGCTGGTTCATGGTGGACTTCATCTCCTCCATACCAGTAGATTACATCTTCCTCATCGTGGAGACCAGGATCGACTCAGACTTCTACAAGACGGCCCGGGCGCTGAGGATCGTGCGGTTTACGAAGATCTTGAGTTTGTTGAGGCTCCTGAGGCTGTCCAGACTCATTAGATATATACACCAGTGGGAGGAGGTGAGGAGGAGGTTAGGATGGTAGGAGGTGGGGAGGTAGGAGGTGTAAGGGAGGTAGGAAGAGGTAGGGAGGAGGTGGGGAGGTAGGAGGTGTAAGGGATGTAGGAGGTGTAAGGGAGGTAGGAGGAGGTGGGGAGGTAGGTGGTGTAAGGGCGGTAGGAGGAGATAGGGAGGAGGTGGGGAGGTAGGAGGTGTAAGGGAGGAGGTGGGGAGGTAGGGAGGAGGTGGGGAGGAGGAGTTGAGGCTCCTGAGGCTGTCCAGACTCATTAGATATGTACACCAGTGGGAGGAGGTGGGGAGGTAGGAGGTGGTAGGGAGGTAGGAGGAGGTAGGGAGGAGGTAGGGAGGTAGGAGGAGGTAGGGAGGTAGGAGGTAGTGAGGTAGGAGGAGGTAGAGAGGTAGAAGGAGGTAGGGAGGTGTGAGGTAGGGAGGAGGTAGGGAGGAGGTAGGGAGGTAGGGAGGAGGAGGTAGGGAGGTAGGGAAGTTGGAGGTAGTATGTAGGGAGGTAGGAGAAGGTAAGGAGAAAGGAGGTAGGGAAGTAGAAGGTTGGGAGGTAGGAGGAAGGGAGAAAGGAGGTAGGGAGGTAGGAAGAGGTACAGTAGAAGGTAGAAGGTAGGAGGTAGGAAGAGGTAGGAGGTAGGGAGGTAGGATGTAGGGAGGTAGGAAGAGGTAGGAGGTATGGAGTCAGGAGGCAGGGAGGTTGGTGGTAGGGAGGTATTAGGTAGGGTAGGAGGAGGTAGGGTGTAGGGAGGTAGGGAGAAGGGTGGTGGGGGATAGGAGGTAGAGGTAGGGAGAGAGAGAGAGAATTTCCTTTCATAAGAGGGTGAAAGTCTCTTAGTGTCCTGCCCCTCTCATGGGAGCACCAGGAGGTGGGGTTTGAAGAGCCCAGGAGGTGGGGTTTGAGGAGCCCAGGAGGTGGGGTTTGAGGAGCACCAGGAGGTGGGGTTTGAAGAGCCCAGGAGGTGGGGTTTGAGGAGCCCAGGAGGTGGGGTTTGAAGAGCCCAGGAGGTGGGGTTTGAGGAGCCCAGGAGGTGGGGTTTGAAGACCCCAGGAGGTGGGGCTTGAGGAGCCCAGGAGGTGGGGTTTGAAGAGCCCAGGAGGTGGGGTTTGAGGAGCCCAGGAGGTGGGGCTTGGGAACGATTGGGGCCAATTCCATTTAAACTCTGTCAACTCTGGAAGTAAACTGACATTCAAAAACCAATTTTCCTGAATTTGAATTTGAGTTGACTAATTCCTGAATGGACTGAATTAAACAGGAATTGACCCCAACCCTGTACAGGATGCAGTGATCTTCTACTCTCTTACTCTGAGTGTGAACCCCAGTCATCGTAACCACTCAACCATAGAGGAGGCTGTCCAGACTCATTAGGTATATACACCAGTGGGAGGAGGTGGGGAGGAGGTGAGGAGGAGGTTAGGATGGTAGGAGGTGGGGAGGTAGGAGGAGAGGATTGTGCGGTTTACGAAGATCTTGAGTTTGTTGAGGCTCCTGAGGCTGTCCAGACTCATTAGGTATATACACCAGTGGGAGGAGGTGGGGAGGAGGTGGGGAGGAGGTTAGGATGGTAGGAGGTGGGGAGGTAGGAGGAGAGGATTGTGCGGTTTACGAAGATCTTGAGTTTGTTGAGGCTCCTGAGGCTGTCCAGACTCATTAGGTATATACACCAGTGGGAGGAGGTGGGGAGGAGGTGAGTCCTCCCAATGTGCTGCTTTAAAGTTTCATCTACAGTACCTGATATTACATATTACTGGTTCAGAGGTTAATTATATGATGCTAGTTTAGATTCTCGATCTGTTACATTTGTATTAAGTGCGGATTTTAGTAATTGAGGTGTAATTGATTAAGCATCTGGTAACTCCATCCAATTAAACTCAAGGTGTGGGTTCATAAGTACCATAGACATCATGGACTTAAAGGTCCAATGGCAGCTGTATTTATCTCAATATTAAATCATTTCTGGGTAACAATTAGGTAGCTTTACGGTGATTTGTTTTTCATTAAAATGGTCAAAAAGAAACAAAATTAGCTTCTTAGCAAAGAGCAATTTCTCAAGCAAGAATTTAGCTTGGACTGTCTGGGAGGGGAAAACTGAAAATTAGTTGTTATTGGCAGAGAGGTTAGGAACTCTTTTCTTATTGGTCTGTTAACTAATTTACCGCATGGTGATGTCACCATGGAAAGCCAAAACTCCATCCCACCAAAACTGTAATTTCTGGATTTTTTTTAAAACAGCTTTTACGCTAAAAGGGCATTATCATAATTTTCACAATTTTCACGGTATTATTCCAACCTCGTAGAGTGTGGAAATATATATAAAATCCAGGAAAATCTCATTTTGTTTACACTGGGCCTTTAAATCCAATCATCATGCACGCACCCACTAACACACACTGACAGAGACACACACACACACTGACAGAGACACACACACTGACAGACACACACACTTGCCTTTGCTGGCTGCAGAGAAGAGGCTAGCAGTGTTCTCCGTGTGTTCTTTACCACTGGAAGGAAAGGGACTCAGATTAACAACCATGTGATGTGGTGTATGGGGAGAGGGACTCAGATTAACAACCATGTGATGTGGTGTATGGGGAGAGGGACTCAGATTAACAACCATGTGATGTGGTGTATGGGGAGAGGGACTCAGATTAACAACCATGTGATGTGGTGTATGGGGAGAGGGACTCAGATTAACAACCATGTGATGTGGTGTATGGGGAGAGGGACTCAGATTAACAACCATGTGATGTGGTGTATGGGGAGAGGGACTCAGATTAACAACCATGTGATGTGGTGTATGGGGAGAGGGACTCAGATTAACAACCATGTGATGTGGTGTATGGGGAGAGGGACTCAGATTAACAACCATGTGATGTGGTGTATGGGGAGAGGGACTCAGATTAACAACCATGTGATGTGGTGTATGGGGAAAGGGACTCAGATTAACAACCATGTGATGTGGTGTATGGGGAGAGATTAACAACCATGTGATGTGGTGTATGGGGAGAGATTAACAACCATGTGATGTGGTGTATGGGGAGAGCTAACAACCATGTGATGTGGTGTATGGGGAGAGATGAACAACCATGTGATGTGGTGTATGGGGAGAGCTAACAACCATGTGATGTGGTGTATGGGGAGAGATTAACAACCATGTGATGTGGTGTATGGGGAGAGCTAACAACCATGTGATGTGGTGTATGGGGAGAGGGACTCAGATTAACAACCATGTGATGTGGTGTATGGGGAGAGATTAACAACCATGTGATGTGGTGTATGGGGAGAGATTAACAACCATGTGATGTGGTGTATGGGGAGAGATTAACAACCATGTGATGTGGTGTATGGGGAGAGATTAACAACCATGTGATGTGGTGTATGGGGAGAGATTAACAACCATGTGATGTGGTGTATGGGGAGAGATTAACAACCATGTGATGTGGTGTATGGGGAGAGATTAACAACCATGTGATGTGGTGTATGGGGAAAGGGACTCAGATTAACAACCATGTGATGTGGTGTATGGGGAGAGATTAACAAGCATGTGATGTGGTGTATGGGGAGAGATTAACAACCATGTGATGTGGTGTATGGGGAGAGGGACTCAGATTAACAACCATGTGATGTGGTGTATGGGGAGAGTGACTCAGATTAACAACTATGTGATGTGGTGTATGGGGAGAGGGACTCAGATTAACAACTATGTGATGTGGTGTATGGGGAGAGGGACTCAGATTAAGAACCATGTGATGTGATGTATGGGGAAAGGGACTCAGATTAACAACCATGTGATGTGATGTATGGGGAAAGGGACTCAGATTAACAACCATGTGATGTGGTGTATGGGGAGAGGGACTCAGATTAACAACCATGTGATGTGGTGTATGGGGAGAGGGACTCAGATGAACAACCATGTGATGTGGTGTATGGGGAGAGGGACTCAGATTAACAACCATGTGATGTGGTGTATGGGGAGAGGGACTCAGATTAACAACCATGTGATGTGGTGTATGGGGAGAGGGATTCAGATTAACAACCATGTGATGTGGTGTATGGGGAGAGGGACTCAGATTAACAACCATGTGATGTGGTGTATGGGGAGAGGGACTCAGATTAACAACCATGTGATGTATGGGGAGAGGGACTCAGATTAACAACCATGTGATGTGGTGTATGGGGAGAGGGACTCAGATTAACAACCATGTGATGTATGGGGAGAGGGACTCAGATTAACAACCATGTGATGTGGTGTATGGGGAAAAGGACTCAGATTAACAACAATGTGATGTGATGTATGGGGTGAGGGACTCAGATTAACAACCATGTGATGTATGGGGAGAGGGACAGATTAACAACCATGTGATGTATGGGGAGAGGGACTCAGATTAACAACCATGTGATGTGGTCTATGTGGTGAGGGACTCAGATTGACAACCATGTGATGTGGTGTATGGGGAGAGGGACTCAGATTAACAAACATGTGATGTGATGTATGGGGAGAGGGACTCAGATTAATAACCATGTGATGTGGTGTATGGGTGAGAGGGACTCAGATTAACAACCATGTGATGTATGGGGAGAGGGACTCAGATTAACAACCATGTGATGTGGTCTATGGGGTGAGGGACTCAGATTAACAACCATGTGATGTATGGGGAAAGGGACTCAGATTAACAACCATGTGATGTGATGTATGGGGAGAGATTAACAACCATGTGATGTGGTGTATGGGGAGAGGGACTCAGATGAACAACCATGTGATGTATGGGGAGAGGGACTCAGATTAACAACCATGTGATGTATGGGGAGAGGGACTCAGATTAACAACCATGTGATGTGGTCTATGGGGAGAGGGACTCAGATTAACAACCATGTGATGTATGGGGAGAGGGACTCAGATTAACAACCATGTGATGTGGTGTATGGGGAGAGGGACTCAGATTAACAACCATGTGATGTATGGGGAGAGGGACTCAGATTAACAACCATGTGATGTATTGGGAGAGGGCCTCAGATTAACAACCATGTGATGTGGTGTATGGCGAGAGGGACTCAGATTAACAACCATGTGATGTGGTGTATGGGGAGAGGGACTCAGATTAACAGACTACAAATTAGGGCCTGGCCACATAGCACCTACGACACTTTTACTGCACGCACTACTACCTGATTACATCGCAATGGTGTTTAGTTGTGTTTAGTGGTGTTACGTGGTGTTTAGTAGTGTTTAGTAGTGTTTAGTAGTGTTTAGTGGTGTTTAGTGGTGTTTAGTAGTGTTTAGTAGTGTTTAGTGGTGTTTAGTAGTGTTTAGTGGTGTTTAGTAGTGTTTAGTGGTGTTTAGTAGTATTTAGTAGTGTTTAGTAATATTTAGTAATATTTAGTAGTGTTTAGTAGTATTTAGTGGGGGTTAGTGGTGTTTAGTAGTGTTTAGTGGTGTTTAGTGGTGTTAAGTGGTGTTTAGTGGTGTTAAGTGGTGTTGAGTAGTGTTGAGTAGTGTTTAGTGGTGTTTAGTGGGGGTTAGTGGTGTTTAGTAGTGTTTAGTGGTGTTTAGTAGTGTTTAGTGGTGTTTAGTGGTGTTTAGTGGGGGTTAGTGGTGTTTAGTGGTGTTTAGTGGTGTTTAGTGGGGGTTAGTGGTGTTTAGTAGTGTTTAGTGGTGTTTAGTGGTGTTTAGTGGTGTTTAGTAGTGTTTAGTGGTGTTTAGTAGTGTTTAGTGGTGTTTAGTGGTGTTTAGTAGTGTTTAGTGGTGTTTAGTGGTGTTTAGTAGTGTTTAGTAGTGTTTAGTGGTGTTTAGTAGTGTTTAGTGGTGTTTTGTGGTGTTTAGTAGTGTTTTGTGGTGTTTAGTGGTGTTTAGTGGTGTTTAGTGGTGTTTAGTGGTGTTTAATGTGTTTTATGGTGTCTAGTGGTGTTTAGTGGTGTTTAGTAGTGTTTAGTAGTGTTTAGTAGTGTTTAGTGGTGTTTAGTAGTATTTAGTAGTGTTTTGTGGTGTCTAGTGGTGTTTAGTGGTGTTTAATGTGTTTTGTGGTGTTTACACTGCTGGCGAATTAGAATAGAATGTCTAGTTACTTAGCTAGCTGCAGGTCCAGTAATGTTAGTTAATACCCCTCGCAAGGTGGACAATAAAGTTTTTCTAATTCTAATCTCCTAGGTTTTCCATATGACCTATGACCTGGCCAGTGCCATGGTGAGGATTGTGAACCTGATTGCTATGATGCTGCTGTTGTGTCACTGGGATGGGTGTCTGCAATTCCTGGTTCCCATGCTGCAGGAGTTCCCCTCTGACTGCTGGGTCACCAGAAACAAGATGGTGGTGAGTAGACACACACACACACACACACACACACACACACACACACACACCAGTTCCTGGTTCCTATGCTACAGGACTTCCCCTCTGACTGTTGGGTAATCAGAAACAAGATGGTGGTGAGCATTCCAAAAGTCCAGTGTTCCAAAAGTCCAGTGTTCCAAAAGTCCAGTGTTCCAAAGGTCTTACTTACATTCTTACCCCCTCAGGCCTTTAATTCATCCTGGAACATTAGGCAATCTGCACCATCTTTCCATCATGTCAATTCTACCCCTAGTGTCCAGTCTATCCCTAGTGTCCAGTCTACCCCTAGTGTCCATTCTACCCCTAGTGTCCAGTCTATCCCTAGTGTCCAGTCTATCCCTAGTGTCCAGTCTATCCCTAGTGTCCAGTCTACCCCTAGTGTCCAGTCTACCCCTAGTGTCCAGTCTTTCCCTAGTGTCCAGTCTACCCCTAGTGTCCAGTCTATCCCTAGTGTCCAGTCTATCCCTAGTGTCCAGTCTACCCCTAGTGTCCAGTCTATCCCTAGTGTCCATTCTACCCCTAGTGTCCAGTCTACCCCTAGTGTCCATTCTACCCCTAGTGTCCAGTCTATCCCTAGTGTCCATTCTACCCCTAGTGTCCAGTCTATCCCTAGTGTCCATTCTATCCCTAGTGTCCAGTCTACCCCTAGTGTCCGGTCTACCCCTAGTGTCCGGTCTATCCCTAGTGTCCGGTCTATCCCTAGTGTCCGGTCTACCCCTAGTGTCCGGTCTACCTCTAGTGTCCAGTCTACCCCTAGTGTCCATTCTATCCCTAGTGTCCAGTCTACCCCTAGTGTCCATTCTACCCCTAGTGTCCATTCTACCCCTAGTGTCCATTCTACCCCTAGTGTCCAGTCTACCCCTAGTGTCCGGTCTACCCCTAGTGTCCGGTCTACCCCTAGTGTCCGGTCTACCCTTAGTGTCCGGTCTATCCCTAGTGTCCATTCTACCCCTAGAGTCCAGTCTATCCCTAGTGTCCATTCTATCCCTAGTGTCCGGTCTACCCCTAGTGTCCGGTCTACCCCTAGTGTCCGGTCTACCCCTAGTGTCCGGTCTATCCCTAGTGTCCGGTCTACCCCTAGTGTCCGGTCTACCCCTAGTGTCCGGTCTACCCCTAGTGTCCGGTCTATCCCCAGTGTCCAGTCTACCCCTAGTGTCCGGTCTATCCCTAGTGTCCGGTCTATCCCTAGTGTCCGGTCTATCCCTATCCTCTGTCTCCTCCTCCTCCTCCTCATCTCTCATTCCTTTTCTTTCCTCTCACTCTTCTTTTAATCTCTCATTCTCCTTCTCTTCTCCTCTCTCCATCCCTCTTACAGAATGACACGTGGGGCCAGCAGTATTCCTATGCCCTGTTTAAGGCTATGAGTCACATGCTGTGTATCGGGTACGGTATGTACCCTCCTGTGGGCCTGGTAGATGTTTGGCTCACCATCCTCAGTATGATTGTGGGCGCCACCTGCTATGCCATGTTCGTAGGCCATGCTACCGCTCTGATCCAGTCACTGGACTCCTCCCGACGGCAGTACCAGGAGAAGGTGAGTGACTGCTGGACTCCGAGTCCGATGGTCTGGCCTTGCCTTCTCAGTAGTGAGTGAAGTGAGTGAAGTGAGTGAGTGAGTGAAGTGAATGAAGTGAGTGAGTGAAGTGAGTGAAGTGAGTGAAGTGAGTGAAGTGAAGTGAGTGAAGTGAAGTGAGTGAAGTGAGTGAAGTGAGTGAAGTGAGTGAAGTGAGTGAAGTGAGTGAGTGAAGTGAGTGAAGTGAAGTGAGTGAAGTGAGTGAAGTGAGTGAAGTGAGTGAGTGAAGTGAGTGAAGTGAGTGAAGTGAGTGAAGTGAGTGAAGTGAGTGAAGTGAAGTGAGTGAAGTGAGTGAAGTGAGTGAGTGAAGTGAGTGAGTGAAGTGAGTGAGTGAAGTGAGTGAAGTGAGTGAGTGAGTGAAGTGAGTGAGTGAAGTGAGTGAAGTGAGTGAGTGAAGTGAGTGAGTGAGTGAAGTGAGTGAGTGAAGTGAGTGAGTGAAGTGAGTGAGTGAAGTGAAGTGAGTGAAGTGAGTGAAGTGAGTGAGTGAAGTGAGTGAAGTGAGTGAGTGAAGTGAGTGAGTGAGTGAAGTGAGTGAAGTGAGTGAGTGAAGTGAGTGAAGTGAGTGAGTGAAGTGAGTGAGTGAAGTGAGTGAGTGAAGTGAGTGAAGTGAGTGAAGTGAAGTGAGTGAAGTGAGTGAGTGAAGTGAGTGAAGTGAGTGAAGTGAGTGAGTGAAGTGAGTGAAGTGAGTGAAGTGAGTGAGTGAGTGAAGTGAGTGAGTGAAGTGAGTGAGTGAAGTGAGTGAGTGAGTGAAGTGAGTGAGTGAGTGAAGTGAGTGAAGTGAGTGAAGTGAGTGAGTGAAGTGAGTGAAGTGAGTGAAGTGAGTGAAGTGAGTGAGTGAGTGAAGTGAAGTGAGTGAGTGAAGTGAGTGAAGTGAAGTGAGTGAAGTGAGTGAAGTGAAGTGAGTGAAGTGAGTGAAGTGAGTGAGTGAAGTGAGTGAAGTGAGTGAGTGAAGTGAGTGAGTGAGTGAAGTGAGTGAAGTGAGTGAGTGAAGTGAGTGAAGTGAGTGAGTGAAGTGAGTGAAGTGAGTGAAGTGAGTGAAGTGAGTGAGTGAAGTGAGTGAAGTGAGTGAGTGAAGTGAGTGAAGTGAAGTGAGTGAGTGAAGTGAGTGAAGTGAGTGAAGTGAGTGAAGTGAGTGAAGTGAAGTGAGTGAGTGAAGTGAGTGAAGTGAAGTGAGTGAAGTGAGTGAGTGAGTGAGTGAAGTGAGTGAGTGAAGTGAGTGAAGTGAGTGAAGTGAGTGAAGTGAGTGAGTGAAGTGAGTGAGTGAAGTGAGTGAAGTGAGTGAGTGAGTGAGAAATCTTACATATTCCACTTCTACTCTCCATAGGAAATGAATGGTGTGTTGAATTATCTGCAACTAGTGGACATACCCTCACTCTCCACACAGCTTTCACCATCTGATAGGATGGGCCTCAAATGGGCCCGTCCCAAAAGGCCATCTATTCCTTATATAGGACACCTTGGTAAATGTGATGGCCTACCTGCTGACTGCTAACAACCTTATTAATACAATGAGTCAGGGGGAGATGATTTCTGCATCAAGGGCAGTTTGTGGAGAGACAAAAATATGTAACTTTTTTCTGCTTATCTAAGCATACCTCATGAGCTGTCTGTATCCTTCTGATTGGTGGTTATTATATTAAAGAAAGTAAATATGCTTTTTCTGCATCTCTGCTTAAATCTGGGTAAAAGATTTAAAGTAACGTGAGTCTTATTCAGTACAATTTGTTATTGTTTGCTTTTCTAAAAACTAAACCAACCTTGGCAGCAAGGCATGCCAGATAAGATAGTTAGCTACTCTAACTTGATTGATAACCTGAAATGGTTTCTTGGTATCTGGTTATGAAGGTGGGAGATTGGGAACCTATCTTGGCTAGGTAATGACAACTTCATAGTATTACAGAGAAGAAACATTATAGTAAAAACATTTTTTAACAGGACAAATCTGAGGGGGGGGGGCACATGCCCCCTGTGCCTTCTATGAGCGTGACGCCTCTGCAGCCTCTTGTAGGATTATAAAGGACAATTAACTGTCAACCTATGAGAGCGATAGCCTTCCCTGTGGCTCAGTTGATAGAGCATGGTGTTTGCAACGCCAGGGTTGTGGGTTCGATTCCCACGGGGTGCCGGTACGGGAAGAAAAAAAGAAAAGAAAAAAGAAATGTATGTATTCACTACTGTAAGTCGCTCTGGATAAGAGCGTCTGCTAAATGACTAAAATGTAAATGATGAGCTGCTGCTATCTGGTTCACTGACTCATGAAATGTACTCAAACAAGCTCAATAAACAGTTTCATTTAATAGATAATATTACACACAAAAAAAAAAAAAAAATGATTACAATTTCATCTGTTAATAATCCCGATGAGATTTGAGATGGAAACGTGTAATCTATGGAGTCTCAGGATTACCAGTCTGCCGGAGGTTACTGCCATTACATACAACACGCAGCTTTTCTCCCCGTGTACCTGGGAATACTAAACTAGGTAAACTGTCTGAACATAACCTGGCAACCCCCTTTTCTCTCTGTCTACTACCCCCTAAACCATAAAACTGTTAAATAGTTAGTTAAATAACAACCTGGACTATCTGTAGTGACATCTTTTTTTTTGTTGCACTAACTCTTATGACTCATCACTTACACTGCCGCTACTGTTTATGGTCTGTCCTGTTACCTAGTTACTTTATCCAGTGACACATTTTTTTTATTTTTATTTTTTTGACTCTGTACTCCAGCCCTTTGGATTGATACAATGACTATGAGGTTAAAGTACAGACTGTCATCTTTAATGTGGGGTATTTTTCATCCCATATCGGGTGAACCGTTGAGAAATTACAGCCACTACAGTACATAGTTCCCCCCCCCCCCCCCCCCCCATTTTAGGGGACGAAAAGTATTAGGACAAATTCATGTATATGTGTATTAAAGTAGTGAAAAGTTTAGTATTTGGTCCCATATTCCTAACACACAATGATTACATCAAGCTTGTTACTCTACACACTGGTTGGATGCAGTTAGTTTGTTTTGGTTGTTTCAGATCATTTTGTACCCAAAATAAATTAATGCTAAATAATGTATTATGTCATTTTGGAGTCTCCTTTTATTCTAAATAACAATATAATGTTTCTAAACACTTCTACATAAATGTGGATGCTACCATAATTACGGATATTCCTGAACGAATCGTGGATAATGACGAGTGAGAAAGTTAGACGCACAAATATCATAACCCCAAGACATGCTAACCTCTCACCATTACAATAACAGGGGAGGTTAGCATTTTATATCATAACTCCAAGACATGCTAACCTCTCACCATTACAATAACAGGGGAGGTTAGCATTTTATATCATAACCCCAAGACATGCTAACCTCTCACCATTACAATAACAGGGGAGGTTAGAATTTTATATCATAACCCCAAGACATGCTAACCTCTCACCATTACAATAACAGGGGAGGTTAGCATTTTATATCATACCACCAAGACATGCTAACCTCTCACCATTACAATAACAGGGGATGTTAGCATTTTATATCATACCCCCAAGACATGCTAACCTCTCACCATTACAATAACAGGGGAGGTTAGCATTTTATATCATAACCCCAAGACATGATAACCTCTCACCATTACAATAACAGGGGAGGTTAGCATTTTATATCATAACCCCAAGACATGCTAACCTCTCACCATTACAATAACGGGGGAGGTTAGCATTTTATATCATAACCCCAAGACATGCTAACCTCTCACCATTACAATAACGGGGGAGGTTAGCATTTTATATCATAACTCCAAGACATGCTAACCTGTCACCATTACAATAACGGGGGAGGTTAGCATTTTATATCATAACCCCAAGACATGCTAACCTCTCACCATTACAATAACAGGGGAGGTTAGCATTTTATATCATAACCCCAAGACATGCTAACCTCTCACCATTACAATAACGGAGGAGGTTAGCATTTTATATCATAACCCCAAGACATGCTAACCTCTCACCATTACAATAACAGGGGAGGTTAGCATTTTATATCATAACCCCAAGACATGCTAACCTCTCACCATTACAATAACAGGGGAGGTTAGCATTTTATATCATAACCCCAAGACATGCTAACCTCTCACCATTACAATAACAGGGGAGGTTAGCATTTTATATCATAACCCCAAGACATGCTAACCTCTCACCATTACAATAACAAGGGAGGTTAGCATTTTATATCATAACCCCAAGACATGCTAACCTCTCACCATTACAATAACAGGGGAGGTTAGCATGTTATCATACCCCCAAGAAATGCTAACCTCTCACCATTACAATAACAGGGGAGGTTAGCATTTGGGGTGGCGGGGGCATGATATTTGTGCCTCTGTAACTTTCTCACTCATCATTATTCACGATTCATGTGTGTATGACGAGCTATGAATATGAGACAAAATCCTACACTTTTGACTAGTTTAGTATAAGTGAATTTGTCCCAATACTTTTGGTCCCATAAAATGGGGGGACTATGTACAAAAAAATTGCTGTAATTTTCCAAACGGTTCACCCGATATGGATGAAAATACCCTCACAATAAAGCTGCCAGTCTGCACTGTCCAAATCATTGTGTCATTTCTAAATCCAAAGTGCTGGAGTACAGAGCCAAAACAACAAAACATTTGTCTCTGTACCAATACGTCAATTATGTCATACCCCTGCACATTGACTCAGTACTGGTACCCCGTGTATATATCCAAGTTATTACCTCGTACCCCTGCACATGGACTCAGTACTGGTACCCCGTGTATATATCCAAGTTATTACCTCGTACCCCTGCACATTGACTCAGTACTGATACCCTGTATATATATCCAAGTTATTACCTCATACCCCTGTATATTGACTCAGTACTGGTACCCTGTGTATATATCCAAGTTATTACCTCATACCCCTGCACATTGCCTCAGTACTGGTACCCTGTGTATATATCCAAGTTATTACCTCATACCCCTGCACATTGACTCAGTACTGGTACCCTGTGTATATATCCAAGTTATTACCTCATACCCCTGCACATTGACTCAGTACTGGTACCCTGTGTATATATCCAAGTTATTACCTCATACCCTTGCACATTGACTCAGTACTGGTACCCTGTGTATATATCCAAGTTATTACCTCATACCCCTGCACATTGACTCAGTACTGATACCCTGTATATATATCCAAGTTATTACCTCATACCCCTGCACATTGACTCAGTACTGGTACCCTGTGTATATATCCAAGTTATTACCTCATACCCCTGCACATTGACTCAGTACTGGTACCCTGTGTATATATCCAAGTTATTACCTCATACCCCTGTACATTGACTCAGTACTGGTACCCTGTGTATATATCCAAGTTATTACCTCATACCCCTGCACATTGACTCAGTACTGGTACTCTGTATATATAGTCAAGTTATTACCTCATACCCCTGCACATTGACTCAGTACTGGTACCCTGTGTATATATCCAAGTTATTACCTCGTACCCCTGCACATTGACTCAGTACTGGTACCCTGTGTATATATCCAAGTTATTACCTCATACCCCTGTATATTGACTCAGTACTGGTACCCTGTGTATATATCCAAGTTATTACCTCGTACCCCTGCACATTGACTCAGTACTGGTACCCTGTGTATATATCCAAGTTATTACCTCATACCCCTGCACATTGACTCAGTACTGATACCCTGTATATATATCCAAGTTATTACCTCATACCCCTGCACATTGACTCAGTACTGGTACCCTGTGTATATATCCAAGTTATTACCTCATACCCCTGCACATTGACTCAGTACTGGTACCCTGTGTATATATCCAAGTTATTACCTCATACCCCTGTACATTGACTCAGTACTGGTACCCTGTATATATATCCAAGTTATTACCTCATACCCCTGCACATTGACTCAGTACTGGTACCCTGTGTATATATCCAAGTTATTACCTCGTACCCCTGCACATTGACTCAGTACTGGTACCCTGTGTTTATATCCAAGTTATTACCTCATACCCCTGCACATTGACTCAGTACTGGTACCCTGTATATATAGTCAAGTTATTACCTCATACCCCTGTATATTGACTCAGTACTGGTACCCTGTATATATAGTCAAGTTATTACCTCATACCCCTGCACATTGACTCAGTACTGGTACCCTGTATATATAGTCAAGTTATTACCTCATACCCCTGCACATTGACTCAGTACTGGTACCCTGTGTATATATCCAAGTTATTACCTCGTACCCCTGCACATTGACTCAGTACTGGTACCCTGTGTATATATCCAAGTTATTACCTCGTACCCCTGCACATTGACTCAGTACTGGTACCCTGTGTTTATAGTCAAGTTATTACCTCATACCCCTGTATATTGACTCAGTACTGGTACTCTGTATATATAGTCAAGTTATTACCTCATACCCCTGCACATTGACTCAGTACTGGTACCCTGTATATATAGTCAAGTTATTGTTTCTCATTGTGTATTTATTCCTTGTGTTATTATTTTTCTATATGTTTCTCTCTGCGTTGTTGGGAAGGGCCCATCAGTCAGCATTTCCCTGTTAGTCTACACCTGTTGTTTACCAGTCATGTGACAAATACAATTTGATTTGATTGAATTGATTTGAGTATAAACAGGTGGAGCAGTACATGCCTTTTAATTAATCAATCAATGAATCAACTAATCAATTATATTTGTGTCTACAGTATAAACAGGTGGAGCAGTACATGTCCTTCCACAAGCTTCCTGCCGGCATGCGGCAGAGGGTCCATGACTACTACGAACATCGCTTCCAGGGCAAGATGTTTGACGAGGAGAGCATTATGGGGGAGCTGAACGAACCGCTCAGAGAGGTCTCTCTCGTGTGTGTGTGTGTGTGTGTGTGTGTGTGTGTGTGTGTGTGTGTGTGTGTGTGTGTGTGTGTGTGTGTGTGTGTGTGTGTGTGTGTGTGTGTGTGTGTGTGTGTGTGTGTGTGTGTGTGTGTGTGTGTGTGTGTGTGTGTGTGTGTGTGTGTGTGTGTGTTAATAATAACCTTCGCTGGTTCTGGCACAATCACGGCTTAATCTCCATCATCTCAATGACGGAGTCCCAAATGTCACACTATTCCCTTTCTAGCCCACAGGGCTCTGGTATGTAGTGCACTACAGTATGTAGAGGATAGGGTTCCATTTGGGACTCAACCCCTATGACTCCCCTATGATAGGACACATTCTGACTTTGTTGAGGGACGTTTCTGTTCAATATTCTGTGTAGCGACCATTATGTGATTACTTAGCTGTCGCCTGTAGACTACTCTAACGTTGTGTCCCAAATGGCACCCTCGTCCCTATTTAGTGCCCTACTTTTGATCAGGGACCATTAGGGCTGGTCAAAAGGGAGTGCACTACGTAGGGAATAGGGTGCCATTTGGGACAGGATCTATGTTTGCTGCAAATAAGGGACATAGTGTATTTTACCTTTATTTAACTAGGCAAGTCAGTTAAGAACAAATTCTTATTTACAATGACGGCCTAGGAACAGTGGGTTAACTGCCTTGTTCAGTGGCAGAACGACAGATTTTTACCTTGTCAGCTCAGGGATTCGATTTTGCAACCTTTTGGTTACTAGTCCAACGCTCTAACCACTAGGCTATCTACCTACAAAATGTGTATCATGATACCACTAGTGTAAACAATGATTGAATTGTAATGTAGCCTAATAAATGTCTAAATGTGGCCACGCTTGATGTTCGTCACAAAGTTCATCGTTATGCTATTGGAATACTATGAACGTGGGATTGTTTTTGTGTTTATATTGAAGATCTGACAAGATCTGATATATACCCATAGATCTCTGTTCATACGTCTCTTAGAAGTGTCATAGGAGCCCCTACAAAATGTTTATCATGATACCTCTAAGTACCTTGCTAGTGTCCTGAATCTTATTCTCCTTACAGAATACGTTTTGTGTTCTTAAAACATAGTTTTATTCTATTCCATGATTTCTGTCTTTTGCAGGAGATCGTCAACTTCAACTGTCGTAAGCTGGTGGCTTCAATGCCTCTGTTCGCCAACGCCGACCCCAACTTTGTGACGTCAACGTTGACCAAGCTGCGCTTTGAGGTGTTCCAGCCCATGGATAACGTGGTTATGGAAGGGACCGTCGGCAGAAAGATGTACTTCATCCAACACGGGGTGGTCCGCGTCATCGCCAAGGGCAACAAAGAGACCAAGCTGTCTGACGGGTCCTATTTTGGAGGTAGGAAAGATATCACAGAGCCTCTGTTACAATATCCACACTGACATACTACTAACAATGAAACAATTTGTATATTTATTTATCCTTTATATAATAACTAGGCAAGTCAGTTAAGAACAAACTCTTATTTACAATGACGGCCTACACCGGCCAAACCCAGACGACGCTGGGCCAATTGTGCGCCGCTCTATGGGACTCCCGATCACAGCCGGTTGTGATATAGCCCGGAATCGAACCAGGTACTTCTTGCACTGAGATGCAGTGTGTTAGACCGCTGCACCACTCGGGAGCCCCATCAGTGGTGTAGTGATAAGACAGAAGGTGGATAAATACTGATCATCATTCGTGTTGAGTAAAGTAAGGTTCCCTATACTTTCAATGCATTTTTCCTCAAAAGGTGGGTAAACGCACGCTCAAAATAAAAAAGGTTTGTAAATGGCGTTTACGAGCGTTTACCCTCCACTACACCACTGGAAACAATGTACTGTAATTACGTAGCTTTGGGATGGTGAGTATTTGAAGTTTGAAGTGTATTTGCCATGTGAAATGAATATATTTTGGGATCTTACTCATTGGAGATCTCACAATAAAAACAAAAGAAAACACAATAAAAACACCATTAAAACAATAAAACACAATAAAAACACAATAAAACACAATAAAAACACAATTAACAATTAAAACAATAAAAACACAATTTAAACAATAAAAACACAATTAAAACACTAAAAACACAATTAAAACACTAAAAACACAAACACAATAAAAAACACAATTAAAACACAATTAAAACACAATTAAAACACAATAAAAATCCAATTAAAACAATAAAAACACAATAAAACAGCAAAAAATATAGAAAAGTTTGAATGTGGACTGTGTCAATACCTGCCCTTGGGGGGCCCCCCCCCCCCATCGTTCTGGGATATTTGTTTGATTTATTTATGGAATTTATTTGACAGAGACATTGCCATTAATCAATATTTCAGTGTTCACTTAATATCACTGTTAATGTACCGGTGTTAGCCAAATAGGCAAATTTAGCTACATTTGGGCCATAGTTCCTGGGGATGGGGAGTGGAAATAGGATGGTGTCAATATGGAGCCCCAGGGGACCTCACATGGGTGCTGAAGTTTCGGGGGAGATTCCCAGGGATGTTCTTCTCCAAACATTATCCATTGATTCATTAGATTAATTTATATGACTCTGTGTTACAGACAAGACAATAAATTATACAAATCATCTCACAAAGGGCTTTGGATTTAGTTGGGGTTTTGCTTTGTGGTCTTAGTCCTTCTGTAGTGGGGTTTTCCCGTTGTTACCACTGTGTCTATTAACACAAACCGAAAACCGAAGACAGATAGATAGATAGACAGACAGACAGACAGACAGACAGACAGACAGACAGACAGACAGACTAAAATGGAGGTCGGGTTGTTTTATTTGCTGATCTGACTGGCGATAGAAGGACCAGATGAGATCAGAACAAAACTCTAAGCTCTAAAATGCCATTAAGTGCTCCATCTGTGGAGTTAGTCCAGAAAACACTGCTCCTTTTTCTGTTTTATCGACTTATATTGATGATATGATCATTTATTCTGACTCTCTGTCCTCTGGTGCATAACAGTACATGGGGATCAACACACACAGATCTGTTTCATAGTGAGAATATCAGCCATTTTGTAACAGTTTGTTTTTAGAAATAAAATATTCTTACTGTGTAATGTGTTTCCCTTTTACAAAGAAATAGGGCATGATAGTGCTCCTCTCCTCAATATCCAAAATATAATTCTCTGAAATAGGTTTAATATTTCATGTACAGGTGGTCGGTTGACAATCTATTCTATAACTGAATAATTCTTGTGTTCCCTGCAGAGATCTGCCTGCTGACTCGAGGCAGAAGAACGGCCAGTGTTCGCGCTGAGACGTACTGCCGTCTGTACTCTCTGTCTGTGGATAACTTTAACGAGGTCCTGGAGGAGTACCCCATGATGAGACGGGCCTTCGAGACCGTCGCTCTGGACCGGCTGGACCGCATAGGTGACAACTTACAGAGGAGCCATTAACCTGGGATTGGTTTCCCAAAGCCTTCGTAGCTACAGTAGTATGATATTCCTCTCAACAACCTCTCCACAACCTAACACAATTTGTAAAAATGAGGCATATTGCTGTTCTACCAAAGTGTGAGTTTGTGTCAGCGAGAGAAATAACATGCTATATCAACAACAACGACTTTAGAAATCTCGCTGTGCCGGTCGCTGTGCCGGTCGCTGTGCCGCTCGCTGTGCCGGTCGCTGTGCCGGTCCTAGAGCAGCTCTACTGCACTATACGTTATATATGTACTGTTCTTCATGCATGTTAATTATAACCTGGAAGGATTTGAACTGGCTGAATATGTGAAAAGAAAGAGTGAGAATTAAATTTAGGCAAGCCGATGGTGATATCTTATGTCAGCACATTTGACTGTTTTATTTTCAGAAGGGGAGAGAGATCTCGTTTCCCTGAGGTGAAAGCATTGTGGTAAAAAGGCCCTCATTTAGCTGTGGTTTAATGGATGACAGGCAGGGGCCTTAGAACCAAGGCCTCTCTCTCATTCTGGTTCTCTCTAATTCTGATTCTCTCTCATTCTGGTTCTCTCTCATTCTGGTTCTCTCTAATTCTGTTTCTCTCTAATTCTGTTTCTCTCTCATTCTGTTTCTCTCTAATTCTGGTTCTCTCTAATTCTGTTTCTCTCTAATTCTGGTTCTCTCTAATTCTGGTTCTCTCTAATTCTGGTTCTCTCTAATTCTGGTTCCCTCTAATTCTGTTTCTCTCTAATTTTGATTCTCTCTAATTCTGGTTCTCTCTAATTCTGGTTCTCTCTAATTCTGGTTCTCTCTAATTCTGGTTCTCTCTAATTCTGTTTCTCTCTAATTCTGTTTCTCTCTAATTCTGGTTCTCTCTAATTCTGGTTCTCTCTAATTCTGTTTCTCTCTAATTCTGTTTCTCTCTAATTCTGGTTCTCTCTAATTCTGGTTCTCTCTAATTCTGGTTCTCTTTAATTCTGTTTTTCTTTAATTCTGTTTCTCTCTAATTCTGTTTTGGTACAATTCTGTTTCTCTTTAATTCAGTTTTTCTCTAATTCTGTTTCTCTCCAATTCTGGTTCTCTCTCATTCTGGTTCTCTCTCATTCTGGTTCCCTCTAATTCTGTTTCTCTCTAATTCTGGTTCTCTCTAATTCTGTTTTGGTACAATTCTGTTTCTCTCTAATTCTGTTTCTCTCTAATTCTGTTTCTCTTTAATTCAGTTTTTCTCTAATTCTGTTTCTCTCCAATTCTGTTTCTCTCTCATTCTGGTTCTCTCTCATTCTGGTTCCCTCTAATTCTG
Organism: Salmo salar; assembly: GCF_965601325.2. Classification (NCBI taxonomy): domain Eukaryota; kingdom Metazoa; phylum Chordata; class Actinopteri; order Salmoniformes; family Salmonidae; genus Salmo; species Salmo salar. The sequence goes on from NC_138300.1 coordinate 121,079,222, forward strand.
GTTCTCTCTAATTCTGTTTCTCTCTAATTCTGTTTCTCTTTAATTCAGTTTTTCTCTAATTCTGTTTCTCTCCAATTCTGTTTCTCTCTCGTTCTGGTTCTCTCTCATTCTGGTTCTCTCTAATTCTGGTTCTCTCTAATTCTGGTTCTCTCTCATTCTGGTTCTCTCTCATTCTGGTTCCCTCTAATTCTGATTCTCTCTAATTCTGGTTCTCTCTCATTCTGGTTCTCTCTAATTCTGGTTCTCTCTCATTCTGGTTCTCTCTAATTCTGGTTCTCTCTAATTCTGTTTCTCTCTCATTCTGTTTCTCTCTAATTCTGGTTCTCTCTAATTCTGAATGAAATATGACAGCCACACCCAACGATGACTGCAACAGGTACACATACTAATCTCTCTCTCATTGACTTTCTTCTCTACAGGAAAGAGGAACTCTGTGCTCCAACACAAAGTCACCCAGAACTCAGGAGCTGTGAACCTCCTGGAGAACGCGATCATCCAGACGATCGTACAGCAAGACCGGGACATGGCCATCCAGAGCAACATCTCTCCCCTGTCCCTGGATCCCGACGCCCCATCCCTCACCTCCACCCCGGGGGTCATCTGGGCTCCCCTGGTCCAGGGCCCCCTCCAGGCCGCTGCAGCCACCACCTCCCTGGCTCTGGCCTTCTCCCACTCCCAGCTCCACGCCCAGCTCCCTCCGATCCTCTTTCACCGTCCGCTCTCTGTCTCCGAGTCGTTCAAGGATCCTAGAGGCCACCGTCTGCAGAGGGGCATGTTTGTGGGCGTGTCCAGTGGCGGTGGCTCCAGGGCTGCATCTCCAGGCGGTTCTGTGAAGTTCTGTTCTGGAGTGGACACTCCGATATTAGTCTCGCTCCGGGCGCAGCATTTAGTCTCCACAGCCTCCTCCATTTATCCTCTGTCACCTATGACCTCCATGTACCAGCCCACCTCCTCCATCGCCTCCACCGACTTCCAGGCTCAGCCCAGCAGAGCCTCTTCCCTCCCCCTGGGCCAGGCCTCCATCCGGGAGTATCCACCCTCCTCCTCCTCCTCGTCCACCTCCTCCTGCATGGCCCAGCTCCAGCACCACAACCCCAACGGCCCACCAGGGACCCACCAGCAGGAGGCATCAGGGAGGCCCACCATGGCCACGCCGAGATTCCCAGCCCACTCAGCCCCCTCTGGTTCCACCTTAAGCCCTCTCATCTGTAGCTCTGTCAGCCCCATCCTGAGCCAGCTACAGAACTCTCACCCTCACACTACCAGCGCTCAGCAGCATGTCAAAATGGGACCTGGTCATCAGGAGAGAGCAGGTCACCTCCTCCTCCCCCACTGCCCCTACACGACCACAAGCCCTAGCAACCCCACCCAGCACCACAGCTCCAGTGGGTTTCTATCTACATCTATCCCAGAACAGGCCAGCGTTGGAGGTGTTGGAGTCCCATCCTCCCTGGTGCATCACAGTCTGGCAGGCCTCCACCCCAGCCTCCTCCCACAGGTTGTCCCAGAGCACTCTGCCCATTCTTCCCACTTTGCCCTGGCCTCGCTGGCTCAGTACGGGTCAGGGGACGGCTCCCCGGCCTGTACCCCACCGGTAACACCCAGCCCCACCATCCAGAGCCCGCTGACAGGCAGGACGGTGCTTCAGCACCACAGCCAGCTCCACAGCCAGCTCCACAGCCAGCTCCACAGCCAACCCTCCAGCGCCAATGGTTCTCACAGCTACCTCACCCCACAGACATCATGTCCTCCCCAGGTAGATGGGAGAGGGCAGAGGGCAGAGTCCCTGGTGGATCTCTTCACACAGGATGTCAGGACTATCTCCACTGTTTCCACCTCGGGCTCACACGGCTATCTACCCCAGGAAGGGGCTCTCTCCATACCGTCTTTTTCCATACCTTCAGGGGGGCTTGGTTCCTCTCTTCCCATGGTGGGTGGTAGCAGTAATAAATGGTACAGCCCCATCCCAGGGCACGCCACTCCTCTGAGTCACTACACTCCCACGGGATCTGAACCTCCAACTGCCGTGAGCCAAGAAGCACCGAAGTCTTGGCATCCCAACCCCAGTCGTCCTGTTCCGTCCGAGGCAGAGTACACAGTCTCCAATCTCCCTTCCAACTTATGAGGTTTTAAAACACCTTCCTGCGATGCCTGAACTATGGGGAAATTGTCTTCGCTATTGGCATTGTGTTTTTTTAATCGCTAGTGTAGGTTTTATATTATTCAAGGAGGGAGTGCGTATCTATATTGCAGGAAAAAGGATAAAGATGTATTTTTAATGCAGTGTGAATGAACAGAGTGACTTCCCAGCGGGCGAAACCAGTTCTGGTTGTAAACGATTGGTAATGATGTCATTTCAACCAGTTTTGCCCGCTGGATTAAGTATTTTTCTACAGTACAGTGCTACTACTGTACTATGTTGAATGTGGAGGTACTGTACCAGTATGGATTGTTGGATAATATTAAACCACAAGAAAGTATATTGACCAATTTCCGATCACATAAAATATATATTCTAGCCTATATCCTCACGTTGTAATTTGTGTTAAAGTATTTGTTAAACATGCATATTTATCTAACCTTTGACCCTATAGAGATTATAACACCAAAAATATTGACATTTTTTTATATTATTATATTTTCTTAGTGTATTGTGGTTCCTGCTTCACTTCCAGTTGTGGAAGTGTGGAGAACGTGAGGCCACCCAAAGTAAAGAACAATGACTGAACTGCACTTTTGTCATTTCAGAGATTAACTGAAAAATGATGATGGTATGTCTTCCAATATTTTGTTTCAGACGGATCCTTGTGTATGTTTTCTAAGAATATATGTGTACATTCTGTATACATTTTTAACTAGCCTAGATATCTAACATAATATCTCATCAAAAGACATGAATATATGTTTTTGACAAGTGACTGTGGATTTTAAAGTAAACCGTTTGGAAATTAATCATTGGGGTTTGGATGAAAGAAATACAGTAATCCTTGTGAGAATACAGTAAATCTTGTGAGAATACAGTAAATCTTGTGAATACAGTAAGCCTTGTGAGAATACAGTAAATATTGTGAGAATACAGCAAGCCTTGTGAGAATACAGTGAGGAAAAAAGTTGCATTTAAAAAATAAGTAATTCAGCTTTGGCCTGTCTGTCTGTCATATTTCCTGCAAGGCACCTCCTCTGCTGACACTACACACACACACACACACACACACACACACACACACACACAGAGACAGACAGACAGACAGACAGACAGACAGACAGACAGACAGACAGACAGACAGACAGACAGACAGACAGACAGACAGACAGACAGACAGACAGACAGACAGACAGACAGACAGACAGACAGACAGACAGACAGACAGACAGACAGACAGACAGACAGACAGACAGACAGACAATTGAACAACTTCTGCCATTGTAGCCACAGAATGATAACCTTGTTTCCCCTATGGGATGATAAAGGTACAGAGATTATACAGAGGTACATCTGAGGTCTGTGTGTGGACTGGTTGGAATGACTCGACGCAGTAATCTTTGTCTTTGTGTGGGTATACAGACACTACAGTCAGAGGAACAGTGAATTGAATTACAGCTCTTTGTCCATAACAACAGTGGACAGATGGGCAACAGAGACGTTCGCTAGACTTAAACACAAGATAAACAGGAGATAGAGGTGTGTTCAAAAGGCACCAAACAGAAGAGAACCGACTGAAACAGGGAGGGACTATCTGGACTTGTCCAATAAGAAAGGCTCATTTTTGTTTTCTGTTGCAAAAATGCTTTTAAAATGTTCTATTGTGTGACCTAATGAACAAGACTCAGGTTTGGATACACAAGGGACTCTATTCAGTCTGGTTCGCTGATAGAAATGTAATTTTTAAATTCCGATTGCGTCGATATATGCAGCGTTTACCTTGAATGCGGGAACATGGCCTCTAAAATTCAATCGCAGCTGTAAACGCTGAATTTTCCGCGATACGGAATTGAATAGAGCCCAAGGTCTGTGAATAGTGTCACCACCGGACAGTTAAATGTCTGAGAGACAACGATGCACTGAGTTTGACCTGACGATTATGTTTTTATTGCACCAATCAAAAGGGTCAGAAGTTATTACTTTGAAAACAGAGATAATCAACTCCTGGGTGTAATTTTTCTGTATATTTTCCTTTTTGTTTTTCGTTGTTTTATGATTTAAGATTATCTAGTCATTATTATTATATTATATTTTAACACCTGTTGACAAACTGCTGCTACATATTGTCATGTATTTCCATACAAGGTTTAATATCCCCTTATCCAGTTATAGAAATGATTGTTCTGGTCTTCTTGACGACGTTCTCTAAATCATGTTGTCCACAGACATAGGAATGAGACGTCTGTTGAATTGATCATGAATGATCAATGATTAACTCTTATTTTGAAAAGGTTACTTTTATTCTAAAAAGGTCAACAAACCCAGGCCTCTAGATTTCACCCAGTATCTCCATATCGATTCATCCTGTTATTTGTGTATATAATTACATATGTTTATGTTTGACTATTTTATTTATCTGACCTCTGACCTGTTTGTCTGACCTGTTATCTGATCTCTGACCTGGGCGAATATTAAACAGATCACAAGGTCATGCCCTTGAGAATCCAATCCAAACACCTCAGTTGCCTGGTTACTGGGGGTCCCTGGGGGTCCCTGGGAGCCTGAGCTGGCAGGTGGGGGCAGGTGTACACACACAGTCCTGTAGTGACTCTCTGACTGACCCTATAGGCAGGGATATAAATAACATCAGTCACTACTCAGTCACTGGACCTGATACTGGTGGTGGATCAACCTTCCATTACTATCCCTCTCCACTCCTTACCTCCGTCCTACCCCTCTCCACTCCTCTCCTCCGTTCTACCCCTCTCCACTCCTTTCCTCCGTCCTACCCCTCTCCACTCCTCTCCTCTGTTCTACCCCTCTCCTCTCCACTCCTTTCCTCCGTCCTACCCCTCTCAACTCCTCTCCTCCGTCCTACCCCTCTCCACTCCTCTCCTCCGTCCTACCCCTCTCCACTCCTCTCCTCCGTCCTACCCCTCTCCACTCCTCTCCTCCGTCCTACCCCTCTCCACTCCTCTCCTCCATCCTACCCCTCTCCACTCCTCTCCTCCGGTCTACCCCTCTCCACTCCTCTCCTCCATCCTACCCCTCTCCTCTCCACTCCTTTCCTCCGTCCTACCCCTCTCCACTCCTCTCCTCCGTCCTACCCCTCTCCACTCCTTTCCTCCGTCCTACCCCTCTCCACTCCTCTCCTCCGTCCTACCCCTCTCCACTCCTCTCCTCCGTCCTACCCCTCTCCACTCCTCTCCTCCGTCCTACCCCTCCCCACTCCTTTCCTCCGTCCTACCCCTCTCCACTCCTCTCCTCCGTCCTACCCCTCTCCACTCCTCTCCTCCGTCCTACCCCTCTCAACTCCTCTCCTCTCCTCTGTCCTACCCCTCCCCACTCCTCTCCTCCGTCCTACCCCTCTCTACTCCTCTCCTCTGTCCTACCCCTCTCCACTCCTCTCCTCCATCCTACCCCTCTCCACTCCTCTCCTCTGTCCTACTCCTCTCCTCCATCCTACCCCTCTCCTCTCCACTCTTCTCCTCCGTCCTACCCCTCTCCACTCCTCTCCTCCGTCCTACCCCTCTCCACTCCTTTCCTCCGTCCTACCCCTCTCCACTCCTCTCCTCCATCCTACCCCTCTCCTCTCCACTCCTCTGTCCTACCCCTCTCCTCTCCACTCCTCTGTCCTACCCCTCTCCACTCCTCTCCTCGGGCCTACTCCACTCCACTCCTGTCCTCTATCCTACCCCACTCCTCTCCTCCATTCTACCCCTCTCCACTCCTCTCCTCCGTCCTACCCCTCTCCACTCCTCTCCTCCGTCCTACCCCTCTCCACTCCTCTTCTCCATCCTACTCCACTCCTCTCCTCCGTCCTACTCCTCTCCACTCCTCCATCCTACCCCTCTCCATTCCTCTCCTCTCCTCCGTCCTACCCCTCTCCTCTCCTCCGTCCTACCCCTCTCCACTCTTCTCCTCCGTCCTACCCCTCTCCACTCCATTCCACTCCTCTCCTACTACCCCTCGCCACTCCTCTCCTCTGTCCTACCCCTCTCCACTCCTCTCCTCCGTCCTACCCCTCTCCACTCCTCTCCTCCGTCCTACCCCTCTCCACCCCTCTCCACTCCTGTCCTCCGTCCTACCCCTCTCCCCGTCCTACCCCTTTCCACTCCTTTCCTCTATCCTACCCATCTCCTCTCCCCCCATCCTACCCCTCTCCACTACAACAGAGGCGCCGCGTAGATTTGGATTGAATATCAGATCAGGTCAAAGCCTAGTTAGTAAAGCTACAATCTGGAATTCATTATATTATATTCAAATGTAGATGATTCCCATCCTGATCCCAGATTGTACCTTTAAGATGGAGGCGTTAATGTGTTACTGTGTGTTTTATTTCATAAATATGTATTTAATTTTTTCTCCATTTTGATCCTTTTGACTTCCCCGTACCGTATGATTCCATGATGACCAATGGTAAACAAATTGATATATATATTTTTTGAATAATGTTGAATTGGATGTAATAATAAAATCACATTTCTGGTGAACGACTAGTATCTGTCTTTGATGTTGTGATTCTCTGTATGAATATGAGCAGTGGGTTGGTACGGTGTGAGATCTGAACATCTGTTGAAATTCCATTAGAAAAAGTCACAGAGCATTAATCCGGATAATAATTCTGTTTTTAACTGCCCCGCGACATCTAGTGTTGACATGTCAAATGGAGACAGGATTATATTCTTTCGTTTTTTATTTCAGGACATTCTTTCCGTCATCTAATATACAGAAAAGGATCTGAGATTGTGTATAATAAAAAATGAAAAATGTATTGATTTCATACTGTAGTTATTCATACCTGTCCAACGAAGTGTATGCCATTGCTTTGGTAATTGTCTGATTACTGGTACCATTTTTCCTCTAATCCTTTGCCTGTAATGCAGCTGTCAGACCAGTTTAGTACATACCGTATGATTATCAAGGTCATGTATCCGTGTCACGCTAATATACACACTTGCTAATGGTATTTTTCTCTGTGGCTATGATGGATAACCTAAATGGCTTCAACTAGATGGTCTGAACTCCGCTCTGGTACTTTTACAAAAAAACACTAGATGGTGTGAGACTTCTCTGGAAGATGTTAGATTGTTGTAAATGCATATGAAAGACAGGAAGTAAAAGATTTGACATTTATTCAAGCAATATTGAGTACAATATTAACTTATGCTTGCGCTACATTTTGTACCACGTGACTTCGTTCTGGTCCAGGGCGTGACCACGACTACACATGGCTGAATTACCTGGTATACTTTCCACGGTGGTTGGGTACATGCAGTTATATGCCATATATTCATGTTCTTTTTGTGTTTGTTAAAGCTGAGAAATGTGAGTTCCATCGCTCCACTATCTATTTTCTGGGATACGTCATCGCTGCAGGGAACATTCAGATGGATCCTAACAAGGTGAGAGCGGTGGTGGATTGGCCCTAACCCACATCGAGTGCAGCTTCAACGTTTCCTGGGATTTGCTCGTTTCTATCACCGCTTCCTCCGGGGTTACAGTACCCTGGTTTCCCCCCCTCTCTGCACTCACCTCACCCAAGGTTCTGGTCCCCAGCTGCTGACCTTGCATTTTCAGATCTCAAGCTTCGATTCACTACAGCCGCCACCTGAATCCATCCGGACCCGTCCCATCAGTTTGCGGTGGAGATCGGCGTCTCAGACGTTGGAGTGGGGGCCGTCCTGTCCCAGCGTTCTGCCCAGGACTAAAAGCTGCATCCCTGCGCTTTCCTGCCCATCGTCTTAATCCCGCTGAGAGGAACTACGACGTGGGAAATCGGGAACTTCTTGCGGTTCAAGATGCGGCTGGAAGATTGGAGACACTAGCTAGAAGGGGCGGAACATCCATTCTTAGTGTGGACCGACCGTAAGAATCTGGAATATCTCCTCACCACCAAGCGCCTCAACTGTACCATCTCCCACCACCCTTGGTCCAATAATGTGAAGCCTGATGGCCTCTCTCGCTTGTATAGCTCTGCAGCTACACCGTGGGATTTGCTCGTTTCTATCACCGCTTCCTCCGGGGTTACAGTACCCTGGTTTCCCCCCCTCTCTGCGCTCGTTTCTATTGCCCCATTCCCCCTACCCTCAGCCAAGGAGAGGGCTCAGCCCATGGTGCAGCATGTCTTCCGGATCCATGGACTTCCGGTCGACATGGTCTCCGATCGTGGTGCCCAGTTCTCATCCCGATTCTGGAAGGCGTTCTGCACCCTCATTGGGTCATCGGCCAGCCTGTCCTCCGGGTTTCCGCCCCAATCTAACGGCCAGTCGGAGCTAGCCAATCAGGACCTGGAGACGACTCTTCGTTGCCACGTCTCTGCCAACCCCACCACCTGGAAAGTGACTGTGTGTGTGTATGAATGGCACCACCCAAAAGTCCTTTGAAGAAGTGGCCTGGTGTTGCTGTTTAGTTCCTTTTACGTTGTTGTCTTGGTTACAGGTGGAGTATTTTTTTATTTTACCTTTATTTAACTAGGCAAGTCAGATAAGAACAAATTCTCATTTTCAATGACAGCCTAGGAACAGTGGGTTTCTATATGTCTGTTGCCAGTTCGTCTTTTTTGTCAGGTTTTACCAGCGTGTTTCCCGTTTCTCAAGTTTTTGTTTTCTGGGAAACGTTTGTTGTTCAATACAAACCGTCACGAAATGTAGCAAACATTGAATGGAACTGAACGCACCCCAGACATGTTTCCAATGAGAAAGCTCAGACACACTTTGGAGTTTTACTCCAGAATTAGGAACACTTTCAACCGAGACCACTAAGTTTATGTCATCTCTTACGTTCAGATTATATCATGCTGCTGAAATAACCATAATACCGTCAGATAATGGGTTCTAAAGTTACTTCATAATTCCTCATAACTCGCATCATTAATTTTCATTGCCCATCTTTAGTGTTGCAAAAAAGGATAAATGTTGGGTGGTTTCGACATTGGCATAAGAAATGTTATTATAATGAACCATACAGTCACCACACCAACATCTAAGGTCAACAAAAGTATATTTAATAGAGGGGTGGGGGGAGAAACAACAACAGAGAGAATCAGGTGTTCATCTTTTTAATGGATGGATGGATGGAAACCCAGATCCCCATAGCCCTCAGCAACAACATGATGTTACCTTTAACACGTCAGTGGAGTCTTACCTGTCTACCAGGTGAGGAGGAGACCCCACAGAGAGCAGGATCCTCGTTATAGTCATAATCCACGTCAACGTTCTGGACCACAAAGCAACAAGTGGCTCTGACACGCAGATGTGTGACTACAGTACAATGTACATTTAGAAAAATAACATACACTTGATATTGTTCACCGTGAAAACTCAGTCAGGACAGGTGTGTGTGTTTTCAGTAGGGTGTGTAACCTGTTGAAGGATGACTTGGACATAGTAGGTGAAACACCTATGTAATAATAATAATAATAATAATAACAACATAGGAATTAAGGAGTGTTGTTAAGTGACTGTCTGTGTATGAATGGCACCACCCAAAAAGTCCTTTGATGAAGTGGCCTGGTGTTGCTGTTCCGGTCCGTTCTTTACCTTGTTGTCTTGGTTACAGGTGGAGTCTAGAGAATCGTAGAGGACAAATAGATGTCTTCTGGTGGTGGGTGGGGTGGGTTATAGGAACAGGAGAGGGGTGAAGGAGAGGGGTGAAGGGGAAGGAGTAATGTCCTTTGGAGTTTGTTCAAGGAACAAGCACAACACGCATGGTGTTGGTGTAACCAGGGCCTGGACGCCATCCGGTCACAACAATGATGACATCTCCAGACTTGAAGAAGTGACGGTGTTTACCTGGAGGGGAGACGGGGGGGGGGGGGTTAATGGCTGGTCTTTGGTGGGGCTCCAGCGCTACAAAGATCTCTTCAACCATAGAAATAGAGCGATAATCATACGGTTACAGAGAGAGAAATCTTATACTTGAATTTGGTCTTTCTGTATGAAATGTGTTCTACAAATAAAGTTCAGCATTACTACTTAAACGTTGGAATTTAACGCGACGTCATTACTCACCCATCTCCAAGGCGAAGTTGACGCGGAGGTCGACATCCTCGGCCCAGACATCGTTGGCAGGCTTGGTGTACAGCACGGGGTAGATACCGCGGTACAGATGGGCCTGACGGGCGGTCTGGCCACAGCGGGTCACAGCGATGATGGGGGCACGGGGCCTGTACCTGGACAGCAGATGGGCGGACCTAGAACCAGACACAGGAAGGAACACCAGGTTAGGGTGTGGAACCAGACACAGGAAGGAACAGCAGGTTAGGGTGTGGAACCAGACACAGGAAGGAACAGCAGGTTAGGGTGTGGAACCAGACACAGGAAGGAACACCAGGTTAGGGTGTGGAACCAGACACAGGAAGGAACAGCAGGTTAGGGTGTGGAACCAGACACAGGAAGGAACACCAGGTTAGGGTGTGGAACCAGACACAGGAAGGAACACCAGGTTAGGGTGTGGAACCAGACACAGGAAGGAACACCAGGTTAGGGTGTGGAACCAGACACAGGAAGGAACACCAGGTTAGGGTGTGGAACCAGACACAGGAAGGAACACCAGGTTAGGGTGTGGAACCAGACACAGGAAGGAACACCAGGTTAGGGTGTGGAACCAGACACAGGAAGGAACAGCAGGTTAGGGTGTGGAACCAGACACAGGAAGGAACACCAGGTTAGGGTGTGGAACCAGACACAGGAAGGAACAGCAGGTTAGGGTGTGGAACCAGACACAGGAAGGAACAGCAGGTTAGGGTGTGGAACCAGACACAGGAAGGAACACCAGGTTAGGGTGTGGAACCAGACACAGGAAGGAACACCAGGTTAGGGTGTGGAACCAGACACAGGAAGGAACAGCAGGTTAGGGTGTGGAACCAGACACAGGAAGGAACAGCAGGTTAGGGTGTGGAACCAGACACAGGAAGGAACACCAGGTTAGGGTGTGGAACCAGACACAGGAAGGAACAGCAGGTTAGGGTGTGGAACCAGACACAGGAAGGAACACCAGGTTAGGGTGTGGAACCAGACACAGGAAGGAACACCAGGTTAGGGTGTGGAACCAGACACAGGAAGGAACACCAGGTTAGGGTGTGGAACCAGACACAGGAAGGAACAGCAGGTTAGGGTGTGGAACCAGACACAGGAAGGAACAGCCAGGTTAGGGTGTGGAACCAGACACAGGAAGGAACAGCCAGGTTAGGGTGTGGAACCAGACACAGGAAGGAACACCAGGTTAGGGTGTGGAACCAGACACAGGAAGTAACAGCAGGTTAGGGTGTGGAACCAGACACAGGAAGGAACACCAGGTTAGGGTGTGGAACCAGACACAGGAAGGAACACCAGGTTAGGGTGTGGAACCAGACACAGGAAGTAACAGCAGGTTAGGGTGTGGAACCAGACACAGGAAGGAACACCAGGTTAGGGTGTGGAACCAGACACAGGAAGGAACACCAGGTTAGGGTGTGGAACCAGACACAGGAAGTAACAGCAGGTTAGGGTGTGGAACCAGACACAGGAAGGAACAGCAGGTTAGGGTGTGGAACCAGACACAGGAAGGAACACCAGGTTAGGGTGTGGAACCAGACACAGGAAGGAACACCAGGTTAGGGTGTGGAACCAGACACAGGAAGGAACAGCAGGTTAGGGTGTGGAACCAGACACAGGAAGGAACACCAGGTTAGGGTGTGGAACCAGACACAGGAAGGAACAGCAGGTTAGGGTGTGGAACCAGACACAGGAAGGAACACCAGGTTAGGGTGTGGAACCAGACACAGGAAGGAACAGCAGGTTAGGGTGTGGAACCAGACACAGGAAGGAACACCAGGTTAGGGTGTGGAACCAGACACAGGAAGGAACACCAGGTTAGGGTGTGGAACCAGACACAGGAAGGAACACCAGGTTAGGGTGTGGAACCAGACACAGGAAGGAACAGCAGGTTAGGGTGTGGAACCAGACACAGGAAGTAACAGCAGGTTAGGGTGTGGAACCAGACACAGGAAGGAACAGCAGGTTAGGGTGTGGAACCAGACACAGGAAGGAACAGCAGGTTAGGGTGTGGAACCAGACACAGGAAGGAACACCAGGTTAGGGTGTGGAACCAGACACAGGAAGGAACACCAGGTTAGGGTGTGGAACCAGACACAGGAAGGAACACCAGGTTAGGGTGTGGAACCAGACACAGGAAGGAACAGCAGGTTAGGGTGTGGAACCAGACACAGGAAGGAACACCAGGTTAGGGTGTGGAACCAGACACAGGAAGGAACAGCAGGTTAGGGTGTGGAACCAGACACAGGAAGGAACAGCAGGTTAGGGTGTGGAACCAGACACAGGAAGGAACACCAGGTTAGGGTGTGGAACCAGACACAGGAAGGAACACCAGGTTAGGGTGTGGAACCAGACACAGGAAGGAACAGCAGGTTAGGGTGTGGAACCAGACACAGGAAGGAACACCAGGTTAGGGTGTGGAACCAGACACAGGAAGGAACACCAGGTTAGGGTGTGGAACCAGACACAGGAAGGAACACCAGGTTAGGGTGTGGAACCAGACACAGGAAGGAACAGCAGGTTAGGGTGTGGAACCAGACACAGGAAGGAACACCAGGTTAGGGTGTGGAACCAGACACAGGAAGGAACACCAGGTTAGGGTGTGGAACCAGACACAGGAAGGAACAGCAGGTTAGGGTGTGGAACCAGACACAGGAAGGAACAGCAGGTTAGGGTGTGGAACCAGACACAGGAAGGAACAGCAGGTTAGGGTGTGGAACCAGACACAGGAAGGAACAGCAGGTTAGGGTGTGGAACCAGACACAGGAAGGAACAGCAGGTTAGGGTGTGGAACCAGACACAGGAAGGAACACCAGGTTAGGGTGTGGAACCAGACACAGGAAGGAACAGCAGGTTAGGGTGTGGAACCAGACACAGGAAGGAACAGCAGGTTAGGGTGTGGAACCAGACACAGGAAGGAACACCAGGTTAGGGTGTGGAACCAGACACAGGAAGGAACACCAGGTTAGGGTGTGGAACCAGACACAGGAAGGAACACCAGGTTAGGGTGTGGAACCAGACACAGGAAGGAACAGCAGGTTAGGGTGTGGAACCAGACACAGGAAGGAACAGCAGGTTAGGGTGTGGAACCAGACACAGGAAGGAACACCAGGTTAGGGTGTGGAACCAGACACAGGAAGGAACAGCAGGTTAGGGTGTGGAACCAGACACAGGAAGGAACAGCAGGTTAGGGTGTGGAACCAGACACAGGAAGGAACACCAGGTTAGGGTGTGGAACCAGACACAGGAAGGAACAGCAGGTTAGGGTGTGGAACCAGACACAGGAAGGAACAGCAGGTTAGGGTGTGGATTGAAAACATATATTGCCATGTGAAACTGCTTCATGGTAAATTTAAAAACGTAATTATTTTGTTGCACATTAGAATACATACATATAAGTGGAAGACTGAAGATTATAATAATTATACTATATCTAATGTAACAAGTATACTATATCTATTGTAATAATTGTACCAATCCTAGATCCAAACTCCGGACAGCAGTACTGTAGGTTGACAGTATTCTATCAAAATGTTTAGTACACAGCTGACTACTGTACAGTGTGTCCATACCAGAGGAGGCTGGTGGGAACAGCTATAGGAGGACAGGTTCATTGTAATGGCTGGGATGGAATAAATGGAACACACATCGGCCATTACAATGAGCCCATCCTCCTATATATCCTACCACCAGCCTCCTCTGGTCAATACTGTATAGTGGCGCAGGGTGACTCTGAACTTTGAATGGAGTAGGAAAGGAGTCAGGGAGAGGAGGGGAGAAGTGGAGTGAGGGACAGGAGAGGAGAAGGGGAGAGGAGTGAGGGACAGGAGAGGAGAAGGGAAGTGGAAAACTGTGAAGGACCTCGGCGTTACTCTGGACCCTGATCTCTCTTTTTAAGAACATATCAAGACTGTTTCAAGGACAGCTTTTTTCCATCTACGTAACATTGCAAAAATCTGAAACTTTCTGTCCAAAAATGACGCAGAAAAATTAATCCATGCTTTTGTTACTTCTAGGCTGGACTACTGCAATGCTCTACTTTCCGGCTACCCGGATAAAGCACTACACAACCTTCAGTTAGTGCTAAATACGGCTGCTAGAATCCTGACTAGAACCAAAAAATTTGATCATATTACTCCAGTGCTAGCCTCCCTACACTGGCTTCCTGTTAAGGCAAGGGCTGATTTCAAGGTTTTACTGCTAACCTACAAAGCATTACATGGGCTTGCTCCTACCTATCTTTCCGATTTGGTCCTGCCGTACATACCTACATGTACGCTACGGTCACAAGACGCAGGACTCCTAATTGTCCCTAGAATTTCTAAGCAAACGGCTGGAGGTAGGGCTTTCTCCTATAGAGCTCCATTTTTATGGAATGGTCTGCCTACCAATGTGAGAGACGCAGACTCAGTCTCAACCTTTAAGTCTTTACTGAAGACTTATCTCTTCAGTAGGTCCTATGATTAAGTATAGTCTGGCCCAGGAGTGTGAAGGTGAACGGAAAGGCTGGAGCAACGAACCGCCCTTGCTGTCTCTGCCTTGCCGGTTCCCCTCTTTCCACTGGGATTCTCTGCCTCTAACCCTTTTACAGGGGCTGAGTCACTGGCTTACTGGTGTTCTTCCATGCCGTCCATGGGAGGGGTGCGTCACTTGAGTGGGTTGAGTCACTGACGTGGTCTTCCTGTCTGGGTTGGCGCCCCCCCTTGGGTTGTGCCATGGCGGAGATCGTTGTGGGCTATACTCGGCCTTGTCTCAGGATGGTAAGTTGGTGGTTGAAGATATCCCTCTAGTGGTGTGGGGGCTGTGCTTTGGCAAAGTGGGTGGGGTTATATCCTGCCTGTTTGGCCCTGTCCGGGGGTATCATCGGACAGGGCCACAGTGTCTTCTGACCCCTCCTGTCTCAGCCTCCAGTATTTATGCTGCAGTAGTTTATGTGTCGGGGGGCTAGGGTCAGTCTGTTACATCTGGAGTATTTCTCTTGTCTTATCCGGTGTGAATTTAAATATGCTCTCTCTAATTCCCTCTTTCTGTCTTTCTCTCGGAGGACCTGAGCCCTAGGACCATGCCTCAGGACTACCTGGTATGATGAATCCTTGCTGTCCCCAGTCCACCTGGCCGTGCTGCTGCTCCAGTTTCAACTGTTCTGCCTGCGGCTATGGAACCCTGACCTGTTCACCGGACGTGCTTGTTGC
The DNA here is from genome assembly GCF_965601325.2 of Salmo salar. Classification (NCBI taxonomy): domain Eukaryota; kingdom Metazoa; phylum Chordata; class Actinopteri; order Salmoniformes; family Salmonidae; genus Salmo; species Salmo salar. The sequence goes on from NC_138300.1 coordinate 121,094,593, forward strand.
ACCCTCGACAACTACTATGATTATTATTATTTGACCATGCTGGTCATTTATGAACATTTTAACATCTTGACCATGTTCTGTTATAATATCCACCCTGCACAGCCAGAAGAGGACTGGCCACCCCTCATAGCCTGGTTCCTCTCTAGGTTTCTTCCTAGGTTCCTGCCTTTCTAGGGAGTTTTTCCTAGCCACAGTGCTTCTTTCACATGCATTGCTTGCTGTTTGGGGTTTTAGGCTGGGTTTCTGTACAGCACTTTGAGATATCAGCTGATGTACGAAGGGCTATATAAATAAATTTGATTTGATTTGAGTGAGGGACAGGAGAGGAGGGGACAGGAGTGGAGTGAGGGAGAGGAGAGGAGAGAGGAGTGTTGGAAAGGGAGTGGAGTGAGGGACAGGAGAGAGGAGAGGCGAGTTATATTTAACTTCCTAAATGTCAGGGTTCAGGACTGTAAAGGTTGGGAACAAGTCATGGGTCTCTGCTATAGGGCTGAGGTCAGAGGGAATGATGGGAGTAATCTGGTGACACACTAGCCTAAGGAGAATGTACTCTTAGTTCTACTGTTACTCATTAAGGTACAGCGACCTTATGCTATTTTCTGAGGTAAACTGGCTCTGGCAGTCAAAAACTCCACCTAAATGTGAATCGATTCTCAATTGCGATACTGTTCTAGAAAGATAAATCCCTTTACTTTCATATCACATCAAAATAATAATTTAACAAATGCTAAATATACACTTACTGTACACAGTTTTAACCGGCTTTATAAGTTGCAGACGACAGTATTTTTCACTGACAACACGTTTCTGGCGAACTTCTTCCGTTACACACGGGTTTTCGGGAACATGCTAGAAAGCTAATTATCTGTCGTCCGTCTGGATCCCTATAAAAGTGTGTAGTAATTTAACCTTTTGCTTTCTTGCTGATATGAAATATATGTTCTTTATGTTTCAAAGCGATGCGTGTTCACTTTTAGAGCGAGAGTAGGGGCTCTTAACCAAAGTCACCCCCAGGAAGAAGAAGCCTTCATAGATAGGCGCTAAAGGTGCTACAGGGCTGGGAGAGTTCTGGGTCTCTGCTACAGGGCTGGGAGAGTTCTGGGTCTCTGCTACAGGGCTGGGAGAGTTCTGGGTCTCTGCTACAGGGCTGGGAGAGTTCTGGGTCTCTGCTACAGGGCTGGGAGAGTTCTGGGTCTCTGCTACAGGGCTGGGAGAGTTCTGGGTCTCTGCTACAGGGCTGGGAGAGTTCTGGGTCTCTGCTACAGGGCTGGGAGAGTTCTGGGTCTCTGCTACAGGGCTGGGAGAGTTCTGGGTCTCTGCTACAGGGCTGGGAGAGTTCTGGGTCTCTGCTACAGGGCTGGGGTGAGAGGGCGGCATTATGGGAAAGTTCTGGTTAAGGACGGTGTTGCAGTAGCTCGTGGTTCTTGTGAACAGAACGGAACATGTTCCCTCACCTGCGTTCTCAGATTAAATCAACTAAAATCTCCAGCACCTGTGGTGAATGCGTAACCAGACTAGCGCGGCTCGGCTCAGCTCAGTAGTGTGAACAGGGTATTTGACTGGGCTTAGAGAAGGTGTCAAAAACATCATGTACACGTCTGTCCTTCCCCTCAGAAGCAAGTTTGAGAAGTACAGAGGTTTGCTGTGTGACTCTCTGGTTCGTACCTGCCAGTCTTGGTGAGCACGATGATGGCACTGGCACAGCACTTGAAGGAAGCCTCGACGGCGCCAATGGCAACGGACTCAGTGGGGTCACGGGTCAGGTGGGAGGTACGACGGATTTCCTCAAACATCTGCCTGTGGTACATGGCGGCCTCTGCCTCACGAGCAATCTGGGGGGGGGGGGGGGGGGGGGGGGGAAATAGAGAAAGAGGGAGAGACAGAGACAGAGACAGACAGGTGTCAGATTCCTGCCATTCAACTACAGTAATGAATAGAAAGCATGCAATGAAGGTCGGTACAGATTTAGACCAGAATGACTCATTGTTCATGCCTCTGCCTTTTCCTAAGCTAGTTGGTTTGGTACACCACTAATGTAAAGTCCTGAGAATGAACAACTTCAAGATTCAGACAGCAACAGTCATACAGTTGTACAGATTCATACAGCAACAGTCATACAGCAACAGTAATACAGTTTCATACAGCAACAGTAATAGTCATACAGCAACAGTAATACAGTCATACAGATTCAGACAGCAACAGTAATACAGATTCATACAGCAACATTTAAAAGCTAGATTCATACTAGTTTCTCTGAAGGGGCAAGGGGAACATAAAAGAGAGGTAGTCTCTTCTAGTCCTCTAGTAAATATAGAATCACTGAGGTCTGCATACCTGACGTGTTGTGATGCTGATCCTCAGACACATGCTGATTGAGAAATCTGATGACCCCAACGACCCCATCCAATGCAACATGAAGCAGAAAACAGATGCAGTGACAGAACAGAGGGATATGGAGAGAGAGAGAGAGAGAACAGAGGGATGGAGAGAGAGAGAGAACAGAGGGATGGAGAGAGAGAGAGAACAGAGGGATGGAGAGAGAGAGAGAACAGAGGGATGGAGAGAGAGAGAGAACAGAGGGATGGAGAGAGAGAGAGAACAGAGGGATGGAGAGAGAGAGAGAACAGAGGGATGGAGAGAGAGAGAGAACAGAGGGATGGAGAGAGAGAGAGAACAGAGGGATGGAGAGAGAGAGAGAACAGAGGGATGGAGAGAGAGAGAGAGAGAGAACAGAGGGATGGAGAGAGAGAAGTAGGAACACACAAAGCCAGTAGCATGGTGAGTGTGTAGAAGCCGTTAGTACATAGATCACAAACCAAAAACACAGTTATATTACAGCTACTTTATGTTAATTCCCCTGAGGCGTCCCAGCAAACACACAACCAACACCACAACGTTGTCTCAACGTTGACCCTGTGTTGCTGTTTGCTGGGACGATTCTGTCTATAGCCAGGTTTCCAGCCGCACTTTCTATGTGAGTAAAATACATGACAAGCCCGATGGAAACAGAACTTTTTTTTTTGTTTGTGAACTTTATAAATGTCTACAAAACAAAATATGCTAGCCAAGGTGGGATGTTTTTTTTTTGTGTCTGTAAAAATAATTATGCACAAATATTGATATATTACGACTTGTCGGAAAAGCAGTTTATTAGGGCTACAGGTTAAATAGATGATGTTAAACTTCACAGGGTGGTGAAAGTGCACGGTGATGAGCTGGATGATGTGTTGTTATGTGCACTACGTCATCAAGCACAGCCTTTGCAACAAGTCAATTTGATGGAAACATCTCTCTGGTGGGAAAACGTGCATATTTTTTTCATGCAGATTTAAGTAATACTTGCATGAAAACCTGGTCGCCAATTGGATGGAAACCTGGTCACATTGACCACTCATGAACTTTGAATCAGTGACTCTAGGAACTGCTACAGGAAACATTGTGGATGTTGTGCTTGTGTTGCGAGGAGCCAAGGCAAGACCTATAGGGGGCCGCTCTGCTCTCAGTCTCTCACCTTGTGCTGTGTGCGGACAGCCTCCAGTGGGTAGTCTCCCTTGGCGGTCTCACCACTCAGCATGATGCAGTCGTTACCGTCCAGAACGGCGTTGGCGACGTCGGAACCCTCAGCACGAGTAGGGCGGGGCTTCTTGATCATGCTCTCCAGCATCTGGACCAATCAGGAGAGAGGAGAGATCATTAGGCACCAATCAACGACAGGATAGATTATTTACGTCGATGCATTTATAGACAGTGGCCTATAAGCATACATCTCTGCCCTTTCCTCTAAGGTTTCGTCAAAGGCTTGAGGGCTCCTCTTAAACCTCAAATACTCCTAGGACTAGGAACCCTGGTATTATCTGCCATTGAACTCAGTACATTTGAGTCTTAACAGGTTATCAGACCCTGTTTGGGGTGTGCTTTGCAGACAGGGATGGAAATGAAGCATGTATAAGGAGGTCTAGTAGTCATGGATAAGGGGGTCTAGTAGTCATGGATAAGGGGGTCTAGTCGTCATGGATAAGGGGGTCTAGTCGTCATGGATAAGGGGGTCTAGTCGTCATGGATAAGGGGGTCTAGTCGTCATGGATAAGGGGGTCTAGTCGTCATGGATAAGGGGGTCTAGTCTGTGGGCAACGTGTCGGACCTGTGTGGCGCAGGTGATGGGCTTGCCAATCCTGTTGCAGCGTCCGGTCATCATCTTCTGGGCGATGAACACCTTCTCTGTGGGGATCTCAATACCCAGGTCACCGCGGGCAACCATGATGCCATCGCTAGCTTCCAGGATCTCGTCGAATCTACACATAGACAGATAGTTATACAAGTCAATATTATCCAGTATTGGGTATCTATATTTCCCAAGCGACTAAACTGATGCTCAACACAGTAGGATCCTTCAAGTGGAGATTTCTTACTTTTGAAAGTACTGAAAATTGACTAAATAGCCACTACAATGCAATCGTGTAGTCAGCAGAGGCCTCTCTCAATCGCTCTCTCTGTATCTCCCACACACACACCTGCGGACGCCCTCGTGGTTCTCCAGTTTGGATATGATCTTGATGTTTTTGCCCTTCTCTCCCAGCACCTTCCTGACGGCGTGTACATCAGCTGCTTTACGGATGAAGGAGGCGAAGACCATGTCCACTCCCTGTTCCACACCGAACTGCAGATCCTGGATGTCCTTCTCAGAGACAGCGGGCAGGTCCACAGCAGCGCCGGGCAGGTTCACACCCTTCTTAGAGCCCAGAGTACCACCATTTTCAATCTCACAGTCCAGGAAGTCGGCGCCTGGGGACAATAACGCGTGTCAATCACAATGCCACAGCTGGGAACAACAGTAAAGTAACACATTTCAACAGGCAAAGTAGAAGGAAACACACTTTACTTTGGTTAAGTGTGTAGCTACTTCCTGTAACTTTCCAGGTCGTGAGAATACTTTTCTGTTGCTACAGTAGGATGTTGCTAGGATACTCACCGACTTCCTTGACCTTCAGGGACATGAGGCCGTCGTCGATGTAGACGTGACCTCCGACCTTCAGGATCTTGGTGATGTTCTTGTAGTCCAGCCACAGGTGCTTCTCGTCACAGTTGTCCTTGTACTTGTCGTCCAGGGTCAGCTTGATGTGAGCTCCCTTCTTCAGCTCAACCTCAGCTTCGCCACTCTGTACAGGGGAAGAATCATAGGATTACACAACTATTACTATAGTATTATGTACTGTATATGTCTACGGAGAAGGACAGGGACTATACTATTATGTACTGTATACGTCTACGGGGAAGGACAGGGATTATAGTATTATGTACTGTATATGTCTATGGGGAAGGACAGGGCTCATGATCAATACATACATTCTGATGCCAGTAGTGTTTTACAGTACTTGATGTATATCAGCTTTATGATATCATTGCTTGTTGTTGTATTTCTTGCCGTTACCATGCTGGTAGCTTGGCCAATGCCTTCCTTTTGACCAAATCAAAAGGTGGGCCTACATGATAGCGAGAAGGTCATATGTTACAACAGTCAAGAAATGTACCTGCTTGTCTCGGTTTTAATTTGTTTGTAAAGTGTATTGTGATGATGCACTTGAACTGAAGTTGGACTTTTCGTAAAGATTTACAGTACTTCATGGTAAATGACTACTCACGCCCTTGATGAGTCCAGTCCTGATTTCGGGTCCCTTGGTGTCCAGAGCGATGGCCACTGGTCTGTACTCGATGGTGCCGGGTCCGAAGCTCTCGGTGGCTTCACGGACATTCTTGATGGTCTCAGCATGGTACTGAATGGAATAGAAGATAATAAATAAAAAAATCCATCGAAACAGAAATGTATCTTGTAGATTAGCCAAGAAGGATAACTAATTAGATTAGCCATGTAGAATATAAACATGTATCATAGCTACATAGCTTATAACCATGTAGATTAGCCAAGTAGGATAAATAATTAGTGTTAGCCAAGTAGATTAGCCATGTAGAATATAAACATGTAGCATATAACCAAGTAGTGTTAGCCAAGTAGCATAGCCACATAGAATATAACTAAGTAGTGTTAGCTAGTTCCTGGTCCCTAAACAGTTTCTGCCTATAGGAAGGAGGCAGACTCAGAGACTCAATGACACTCACTTAACAGTGCTCTATAGTAGACAGACATAGGACAATTAGCCAGGTTGAAATGTAATGATTTTTTAAATGTTTTATCTTTGGGGGTATTTTAGAATAGCAAAGTCTTAGCTATTTTAGCATAGCCAAGTAGGTTAGCGTTAGCTCCTGGTCCCTCTAAACACGTTCTGCGAGAACCTGAGACTAAGAGACGTGGCTATTTACATCTGTTCCGACCACCTGTCCAGAGGCAGAGGTCCAGTTTCCTTTGCCCTTCTGACAATGTCTGACCTCAACACATGACAGATGCCATGTAAACAAACATAAGTTCAGATGTCCGAAGACATCTGTCAGAAATTCCTGCCATTGGAGGTGCTCTGTCTATCTTGTTTTCATGCACCAATAGCATTCCCAAACAGACACTAAAATGGTGCCACCACACTTTCCCTGTGACATGGCTGTAGGCTCGTAAAGATGCTAGCCCTTGACATACCTTCCTTCACGTTTTATCTCTAGCCCTAGAACTAGCTCACCTGATTCAACGAGTCAACTAATCATCAAGCAGGCTGAGTACTTGTTCGATGGAATTGCGTGCACTAGTTCTGGCCCGAGGCAAAATGTCCAGTCATGGAAGTAATCGCAGAATGGACTGGGAGATCCTGACCTAATTATAGCTTTGAAACACATGTACATGTAACGTCATCTAGTGCCGATACATAGATACAGTACTGAACTTCAGAGTAGAACGTCTTCTTCTGACAAGCAATTAACAGTACTATTGACCTTTGAAGGGCAATGAATTCAAATATCAAACGTATCGCTTCGATATCTAATACTGCTGTATGATTTGGGGGTGCACTCTGACCCAGCCAGGGTGAATACAGGTCAAAAAGCCATGACTTTTAAAGGGGAGAGGTCAGTAGTGTGAACCCCAGAACTCTAGCTACCATCTGGCGGCACTAGAAGACAGACAGACTGACTGGAGGAGGAGGAGGAGGAGGAAGAGGAGCCACTAAAGTGCACGTAAGAGCATTCAGATCAGCTTACAGACTGACATTTAAACGGTACAGTGATAATGTCACAATGAGGATGGCTGGTACTGCAGACTCACTAAAGGTTATAGTATGAGGATGGCTGGTGCTGCAGACTCACTAAAGGTTATAGTATGAGGATGGCTGGTACTGCAGACTCACTAAAGGTTATAGTATGAGGATGGCTTGTACTGCAGACTCACTAAAGGTTATAGTATGAGGATGGCTGGTACTGCAGACTCACTAAAGGTTATAGTATGAGGATGGCTGGTACTGCAGACTCACTAAAGGTTATAGTATGAGGATGGCTGGTGCTGCAGACTCACTAAAGGGATGTCACCATATTGCTTTCACCTATCCTTTCAGACAAACATGAGTTGCCAGGGAGTAAGGGCTAGGGGTCCGTTTGGAACTCAGCACTAGTCTAAATCCTAGAACAGCTGTGTTGCCTTCAGTACTAGTGTCCTTTCCCTTGCCTTCAGTACTAGTGTCCTTTGCCTTCAGTACTAGTGTCCTTTGCCTTCAGTACTAGTGTAGTCCTACTACTGACCTCATGAGTTCCGTGAGAGAAGTTCATTCTTGCAATGTTCATCCCAGATTTGATCATCTCCTTGGCCATGTTCACTGATCGGGAGGCGGGTCCTGCATGTGGACAAGATGACAAGCAAAGCTTATAGAGGGATATTGTGAAGGTTTTGGAGGGATATACCCCTACTGTGAAGGTTTTTGGAGGGATATACCCCTACTGTGAAGGTTCTGTGGCCTTCTGTAGGCACACCTCACACAAAATACATGTGTATAGGATGTTGAGTAGTGTAGTGAGGGTGTTCAGTGGTGAGGGAGTGAGAGGCCATGAGGGGTGAGGTAGGGTTGGGCAGTGAGGTGAGCAGGGGCGTTGTTGACTAATGAGCAGGGGCGTTGTTGACTAATGAGCAGGGGCGTTGTTGACTAATGAGCAGGGGCGTTGTTGACTAATGAGCAGGGGCGTTGTTGACTAATGAGGAGGGGCGTTGTTGACTAATGAGGAGGGGCGTTGTTGACTAATGAGGAGGGGCGTTGTTGACTAATGAGGAGGGGCGTTGTTGACTAATGAGGAGGGGCGTTGTTGAGCTGTACCGATGGTGCAGATGATTCCGGTGTTGCGAGCCACAGCTGGCTCGGAGTCAATGTCCAGAAGACACATGTGCTCCAGGAAGGTGTCGGCCATAGCAGCGTGTAGCTGCTGCGTCTGAATGAAGGCAGAGCCCATATCCTTTCCTTTAGACATGATTGGATCGGTGTCTGAGAAATCCTGGAAAGGGGGAGGGAGAGAGAGAGAGAGAGGATCGAGGTGTTGAGGAGATCTTTTGACACTGGGTTAATGTTCTACAACCACCTCTGACATATTGAACCAAGCCTCTCTAGATACTCCTGAAAGTTGGAGGTTGGAGAGGTCTTGATATCATTTTTCATGCCAAGTCTATTTATACTGTGTGTGTGTGTGTGTGTCACTTGGCTTACACAGCTGCTCTGAGTCTATCCCACTGAATCAGGCTTTGATACTAGATCTTTGCACTACCACGCTACCTACCAACAGACATTGCATATTAATGCTAGAGACATACTGTAGCAATGGAAAATGCACTAGCTGAAGTTCTCGGTTCTAAATTATCATAAAGTTACCTCAACTCCGCGTCACCCGATATATTGATTGTGAATATTGTAATAGAGGGTTTTAGTAGAACGTTAGAGGCCCACCAACTCAACTGACAGTGGTTCTGGAAGTTCAGCCTGACAGCGTGAAGGGGATAGGGACTCAGCTGGCCACACACACACTGTAGCAGCACCACCAAACTAGGACCGCAACAATGAGAGCATGTGTGACTGCGTGACTGCACACACACACACACAGGCGGACAGGCGGACAGGCACACCCAGATAACGCCCCCACATTCCACAGTCACCCGTAATGACCAGGGGAATAGGCTCTTGAAGAGGAACTGGGAATAGGCTCTTGAAGAGGAACTGGGAATAGGCTCTTGAAGAGGAACTGGGAATAGGCTCTTGAAGAGGAACTGGGAATAGGCTCTTGAAGAGGAACTGGGAATAGGCTCTTGAAGAGGAACTGGCCAGTGACCACTTTTTTTGTAGGAGGTGGTTCTCACAGTTGGTGGGAAACTTGAGTAGTCAAAAAGTTTTTTTTTTCAAATATCACATATTAATTTAATGTTGGGGGATCTTCTTTTCAACCTCAAAATGATGAATTAATTAGTCTGAGCAACATTATACACATTGTTGGCATTAATATCATAGAGAACCTGATCTGTACCGTGACAGCAGTCCAGCTATCAGCTGTTAAAGTCCTACTCCCTTTCCTCGCAGATAAAACCTTAGCAGACTGTTGTCTATAAGAAGAGCTACATTATCTGGGTGACACAGTCACTGCCGTGAGCAGACTTTCAGTGAGACATCGATTTATTCACAAGTTTGGAGATAATATTTTTTTTTTTAAACGACATCCAAGTGGGTTCCATTCAATAGGATTTAATTTTTTAACTCTATGGGGATATTGAATTATAGAGCTATGATTCCAGGAGCTTAATAGTGGTTTAGTAATGCACACCGAGTGGTAGGGTTATGTCACCTACAGCTCTACTGAAACCGAACAGTACAGTGGTTTATTAGCACACCCTATCAAAAGATAAGCTTCGGGAATACAATGTCATTAAAATAGAAGAAAGCAAATTGTTCCAGGCTCTTTGACTTACAGTAACTATAGATGAATATTTTATTTTGTTGTTGCTATAGTAGAGGAGGAACATTGAGGATGACAGGATGTGTCGGTGCATATTAAATAGATATCTAGTATTTCATTTGAGTCATTTAGCAGACACTCTTACCCAGAGCAACTTACAATTATATTATGTTAATAACCAAATTGTTTTGCTTAGTATTGTTCCGTTTCAGTCATGTAGGTATCCCACAATTTAAATTATACTTCATCAATGGAGAACATGCATTTGGATGAAACAAACCCAATTATTTTACTGTAAAAAAATGTGGATTACAGGTATAAGTAGTTGTCATTACTTTTAATTGTGCACAAATAGCCTATTCAGACTGAAATATAAATATAAATACCCCATATGAAATCATAACAATTTGATTCAAAACGTTATGGAAGTAAAGTAACATTCAATAGTTAAGTCTATTACAACCTTTCTATAACCAAAACTGATAGAACAATGTAATTAACTCAAGACAGCTATGTCAATATTATTTAGCAAGAATTGTCCATCTAATGCTAAATGTAAAGTTGCCCATTTCCAGATGAGGACGCAGTGACTCACCTACTGGTTGAACGTTGCAGGGACCAATGCGCCCAGCAGCTGAGCGCTGGCGGAAGATAACCCCCCAACTGACCGGGACTACTTCCCCAGCCGAACATTGGGTATCCCTCCGATGTCACATGGGGTGACTATAGAGCGGAACGTTAATGACGATATTCCATTTATAATCCGTTAATTGTACACCAAATGTTTAAGTATTGATAAAATATATATATATGTATTTAGTATGATATATGTTAAAGTCTACGAGTATTTTGGGGGGATTATAGACATCATTTTCAATAGCAGAGAGGAATGTTACATAAATAAAATACAAGCGTTCAACGGCCTCTCTCGTTGACAAATCAGAAAGCTTCCCTGCGCTGCTTAAAATATGAACCGGAGGTATGTTTGCAAACGACACCATGGATAGAGAGTTCAACTGTAGGTTGAAGTTCATGTTGTCGAGACTAGAGCAGTGCAGGGGCTGCGTCTTCCTGGTCTGTTTTATGGATTTTGTAGTATAGAAAATATTTTCTGGACAGTTTAAAATTCCCCAAATTAGTCTTAAGTCAAATATTATTATTATTGCGAAAATTAACTTTTATAATCAAAAAGTAGTTTGAATGTGTTTTGACATTGGTTGCTTGCTTTACATTTGACATTTTTATCACAATAAATAATAAATAAATAAAAACCGAAAAAGTGAAAAGTACAGGTGCTCAGTAGATGAATTCCATTCATACCAAACACACTGCCTTCCAAATAAGCATGGGCTATTCTACTGTATACTGCTGTGGTTCCCAACTAGTGTACTGTGGCACATTTATGTGCCTTGAGAAAACGTGACCTGTAGAACGCACATGGAATTTTGACTCGCAAGCACTAGTGCTGGTCAGATTAAAACATTAAATGGCACGTGGTTACATCTGTATCGTTGTTTCAAGTCTGGCGCGCTCAGGCTGCTGTTACATTTGTATATAGAGAATATGTTCCCTAATGATTGGTTGGTAATAGAGTCACCCCATAGAGAATGATAGAGGCCTCTAGCAGCCAAAAGGCCATTTTAATAATGGGCAGCGCCATTGAGGGCTTCCACCATTTTAAAGTAGTTATTAACGTAGTCATCTGGGTGGGGATTCCTATGGGTTGTAGCCTCAATAGCGCTGCCAATGCTGTCACATACGCTATAATGGCACAGATATGAAGATGAGTCCTCTATCTATCTCTATGCATTTGTCTCATTTGAGGGCACAGGCAGATGAGCTTTACTAGTGCAGATAGAGTGTGCCTTCTATCAATGTAATTGTCTGCATCATTTCCAATCCCCAATATCCTCCGATCACCCTAGCCCTATCATTCATCGCTCCCCTAATTGGAGTAAACTAATGCACCGGTATACTTTTTTTATTCATCCCAATTTTTCTTTAACCAATTTTGGTCTTTAATGCAGGGCCGACAGACAAGTTCCTCACTTCTCCCCCTTCCACCTGCCACTTCCATTTTTTTTTCGGTAATGCTGCAATTAGTTTGTTATAATTTTGAATAGAGCAGTCATTTGTTAACAAAATCATATGTATCATTTTGATTCGTCTGTGAAAACCATTAGCACAGGTAAATGTGATTAGGCTTAACCAGAAGTCAGTTACAGTATTTCTTAATATGGCTCTGAACTTAGTTATACTACAGCCTCTGCCATGGAAACCAACGGAGCATGGCTTTGTATCCGTGGTTACACCTTTACAATGCACAAAACCACTTGTCTGTAGCACAAAGCGGTTCAAAACTAAATATCTATTTTACTTACCGGACCTACATTTTAGTTTTTTTTCTGGGCAGATTTTTGCGAGACGTTTTTAAAATGGGTACACACAAATTAACCATCATGAGTAAGGAACTATTAAAACTATAAATAATATTTCAAATAAACCCTATTTAATAACACCGTTTGTCACCAGAACCTAGATGGTTTGCAGTATGGATCAGATGGCTTGGAGGTCATTACCACTATATAAATCAATAGGGACATGTTATATCCTATCAAGGTGTGCCACAGTTCCAAAAAGGTTGGGAACCACTGCATCATTACCATATAGGACTATATTTAGTAAAGGATGCTATAATGTGTGGGAAGTGGGCATACTATCAATCTTTCAAATATGTTGAGCTATTACATAAGCCTGCCTGGAGTGCCAGGTGGGCGTGGTTTGCACTTCTGGGATTCTTCTATTGGTTCCATTGCGCCAGTCAAGAACAGCTAAAGTATTTAAAGTGATTCCAAATAGCATTTTAACCCAGGTCTGGATGGTGGCCATTGGCATACTATAAATCTGTGCTGTTATGTAATAACCATATACCCCTATGGGCCAATGTCAGTCAAACTGCTGGTGAATGGATATAACATTGTGTATATTTGATAAGACGGTACTGTAAGTGGATAGTTCAATACATGTCTGTTCAATACAGAGGCCCGGTCAATAGTAAAACCCTATACTGTCTGTATGTCTGTTCAATACAGAGGCCCGGTCAATAGTAAAACCCTATACTGTCTGTATGTCTGTTCAATACAGAGGTCCGGTCAATAGTAAAACCCTATACTGTCTGTATGTCTGTTCAATACAGAGGCCCGGTCAATAGTAAAACCCTATACTGTCTGTATGTCTGTTCAATACAGAGGCCCGGTCAATAGTAAAACCCTATACTGTCTGTATGTCTGTTCAATACAGAGGTCCGGTCAATAGTAAAACCCTATACTGTCTGTATGTCTGTTCAATACAGAGGTCCGGTCAATAGTAAAACCTATACTGTCTGTATGTCTGTTCAATACAGAGGTCCGGTCAATAGTAAAACCCTATACTGTCTGTATGTCTGTTCAATACAGAGGCCCGGTCAATAGTAAAACCCTATACTGTCTGTATGTCTGTTCAATACAGAGGCCCGGTCAATAGTAAAACCCTATACTGTCTGTATGTCCTACTTGAAATACCCCCCAGGTCATTAACAAAATGACCTACTTGTTTTTTTTGAGAGTGGAGTCAGTGGGCTACCACAGATGGACCACAGCCTGCTGGAGGAGGGTTCTATATGTCATGTTGTGTGGCATGTTGTGAGGCATGACGTGCGGCATGCTGTGTGGCATGTTGTGAGGCATGACGTGTGGCATGTTGTGTGGCATGTTGTGTAGCATGTTGTGTGGCATGTTGTGTGGCATGTGGTGTGGCATTATGTGTGGCATGGGGTGTGGCATTACATGTGGCATGATGTGTGGCATGACGTGTGGCATGACGTGTGGCATGACGTGCAGCATGACGTGTGGCATGTGGTGTGGCATGGGGTGTGGCATGACGTGTGGCATGACGTGCGGTATGACGTGTAGCATGATAGGAACATAGTGTGCCACTCGAAGCATAATCTTACATGTTCCTCCCATTCCTGTCATTTTCCCAATGGTGTCTGTGCACCACATTCAGGCTGACTGCCCACTGGGTGCTGTTCTATAAATACTCTGTACGGTATAGTGTATCTGCCTAGTAACCTAGAGATTCAAGTTTTATTGTCATGTGCACAAGTACAGTGAAATACCTTTCTTGCCAGTGTAACCGATGTGAAATGGCTAGCTAGTTAGCGGTGGTACGCGCTAGTAGCGTTTCAATCGGTGACGTCACTCGCTCTGAGACTTGAAGTAGGGTTTCCCTTTGCGTTGCAAGGGCCGCGGCTTTTGTGGCGCGATGGGTAACGATGCTTCGTGGGGTGTCAGTTGTTGATGTGTGCACGTGTCCCTGGTTCGAGCCCAGGTTGGGGCGAAGAGAGGGACGGAACCTACACTGTTACACCAGCTCTTTCCCAACAATGCAGTAATCAATATCAGTAGTTATCAGTAGTAATCAATATCAGTAGTAATCAATATCAGCAGTAATCAATGTCAGCAGTAATCAATATCAGCAGTAATCAATATCAGCAGTAATCAATACCAGTAGTAATCAATACCAGTAGTAATCAATATCAGCAGTAATCAATATCAGTAGTAATCAATATCAGTAGTAATCAATGTCAACATCCCAACCGTGAAGCACGGGGGTGGCAGCATCATGTTGTGGGGGTGCTGTGCTGCAGGAGGGACTGGGGGACTTCACAAAATAGATGGCATCATGAGGATAGAAAATGATGTGGATATATTGAAGCAACATCTAAAGACATCAGTCAGGAAGTTAAAGCTTGGTCACAAATGGGTCTTCCAAATGGACAATGACCCCAAGCATACTTCCAAAGTTGTGGTAAAATGGCTTAAGGACAACAAAGTCAAGATATTGGAGTGGCCATCACAAAGCCCTGACCTCAATCCTATAGAAAATTTCTGGGCAGAACTGAAAAAGCGTGTGCGAGCAAGGAGGCCTACAAACCTGACTCAGTTACACCAGCTCTGTCAGGAGGAATGGGCCAAAATTCACCCAACTTATTGTGGGAAGCTTGTGGAAGGCTACCTGAAACGTTTGACCCAAGTTTAAATTGTTTAAGGCAATACTACCAAATACTAATTGAGTGTATGTAAACTTCTGACCCACTGGGAATGTGATGAAAGAAATAAAAGCTGAAATAAATCATTCTCTGTACTATTATTCTGACATTTCACATTCTTAAAATAAAGTGGTGATTCTAAATGACCTAAGACAGGGAATTTTTTACTAGGATTAAATGTCAAGAATAGTGAAAAACTGAGATTAAATGTATTTGGCTAAGGTGTATGTAAACTTCCGACTTCAACTGTATATACAGGGACAGTAGCTATATACAGGGTCAGTTCCAGGGTCAGTAGTTATGTACAGGGTCAGTTCCAGGGTCAGTGCCAATACCATATTTACAATGGGGATACTGGAGTGATAGAGGTAGATATGTAGATTGTATATCCTTTCAATGTTTACAGCTGGTCTCCAGCTACCCAGACCTGTCTGATCAGCCTGATAGGGTATACAGCAGGTCTCCAGCTACCCAGACCTGTCTGATCAGCCTGGTAGGGTATACAGCAGGTCTCCAGCTCCCTAGACCTGTCTGATCATTCTGATAGGGTATACAGCAGGTCTCCAGCTCCCCAGACCTGTCTGATCAGCCTGGTAGGGTATACAGCAGGTCTCCAGCTCCCTAGACCTGTCTGATCAGCCTGGTAGGGTATACAGCAGGTCTCCAGCTACCCAGACCTGTCTGATCAGCCTGGTAGGGTATACAGCAGGTCTCCAGCTCCCCAGACCTGTCTGATCAGCTTGGTAGGGTATACAGCAGGTCTCCAGCTCCCTAGACCTGTCTGATCAGCCTGGTAGGGTATACAGCAGGTCTCCAGCTACCCAGACCTGTCTGATCAGCCTGGTAGGGTATACAGCAGGTCTCCAGCTCCCCAGACCTGTCTGATCAGCCTGGTAGGGTATACAGCAGGTCTCCAGCTACCCAGACCTGTCTGATCAGCCTGGTAGGGTATACAGCAGGTCTCCAGCTACCCAGACCTGTCTGATCAGCCTGGTAGGGTATACAGCAGGTCTCCAGCTACCCAGACCTGTCTGATCAGCCTGGTAGGGTATACAGCAGGTCTCCAGCTCCCTAGACCTGTCTGATCAGCCTGGTAGGGTATACAGCTGGTCTCCAGCTCCCTAGACCTGTCTGATCAGCCTGGTAGGGTATACAGCAGGTCTCCAGCTCCCCAGACCTGTCTGATCAGCCTGGTAGGATACACAGCAGGTCTCCAGCTCCCCAGACCTGTCTGATCAGCCTGGTAGGGTATACAGCAGGTCTCCAGCTACCCAGACCTGTCTGATCATTCTGATAGGGTATACAGCAGGTCTCCAGCTCCCTAGACCTGTCTGATCATTCTGATAGGGTATACAGCAGGTCTCCAGCTCCCCAGACCTGTCTGATCAGCCTGGTAGGGTATACAGCAGGTCTCCAGCTCCCTAGACCTGTCTGATCAGCCTGGTAGGGTATACAGCAGGTCTCCAGCTACCCAGACCTGTCTGATCAGCCTGGTAGGGTATACAGCAGGTCTCCAGCTCCCCAGACCTGTCTGATCAGCCTGGTAGGGTATACAGCAGGTCTCCAGCTACCCAGACCTGTCTGATCAGCCTGGTAGGGTATACAGCAGGTCTCCAGCTCCCTAGACCTGTCTGATCAGCCTGGTAGGGTATACAGCTGGTCTCCAGCTCCCTAGACCTGTCTGATCAGCCTGGTAGGGTATACAGCAGGTCTCCAGCTACCCAGACCTGTCTGATCAGCCTGGTAGGGTATACAGCAGGTCTCCAGCTCCCCAGACCTGTCTGATCAGCCTGGTAGGGTATACAGCAGGTCTCCAGCTCCCCAGACCTGTCTGATCAGCCTGGTAGGGTATACAGCTGGTCTCCAGCTACCCAGACCTGTCTGATCAGCCTGGTAGGGTATACAGCTGGTCTCCAGCTCCCCAGACCTGTCTGATCAGCCTGGTAGGGTATACAGCAGGTCTCCAGCTCCCTAGACCTGTCTGATCAGCCTGGTAGGGTATACAGCAGGTCTCCAGCTACCCAGACCTGTCTGATCAGCCTGGTAGGGTATACAGCAGGTCTCCAGCTACCCAGACCTGTCTGATCAGCCTGGTAGGGTATACAGCAGGTCTCCAGCTCCCTAGACCTGTCTGATCAGCCTGGTAGGGTATACAGCAGGTCTCCAGCTCCCCAGACCTGTCTGATCAGCCTGGTAGGGTATACAGCTGGTCTCCAGCTCCCTAGACCTGTCTGATCAGCCTGGTAGGGTATACAGCAGGTCTCCAGCTCCCCAGACCTGTCTGATCAGCCTGGTAGGGTATACAGCAGGTCTCCAGCTCCCCAGACCTGTCTGATCAGCCTGGTAGGGTATACAGCAGGTCTCCAGCTCCCCAGACCTGTCTGATCAGCCTGGTAGGGTATACAGCAGGTCTCCAGCTCCCTGTTGTACTCCTTATTATTCTTGAAGGTATTCTGTCCAGTATAATCTTCTTTTTTTAACTCCATGTGATGGTTAACTGGTTTTTGAGGTAACTGGTTTCCTGAGGTAAATATATTGTGTGTGGTTGTGTGACAGTGCTGCAGTGTTTAACTGGTTGTGTTGTCTCTCTCTCTCGCTCTCGTTTATTATTGAAGGTATTGTGTCTAGTACTGTTTAATCCTGGGTTTAAGGTAGTTCACTAACTGGGTTTGTCTCTGTAGGAGGGCTGTGCTACTTACTGACCTCTAAAGACGTCCTCAGCTGGACACGGATATAGATTCAGTAAAGGCCATCTACGCTGACACAGCTGTCTCTGTCAGCTACAACCAGTTACATAGAAGACTAGCCTCGCTGAACTTACTGACATAGACAGCAGGATGTGGTTTTAGTTAACAGGGTACAATGGAAAGGCATCTTCTCTCAATTAAATGCTTGTTATCAATAAATGACTCATGACTTTCTTTCTGTCTGTCTTCTTCTTTCTCCTCTCCAGAGAGTATGGGTCCATTGACGATGTTGACGTTTAAATGCAAATCAATGTCATCATCTTAGATGTAAATTGACTATAGTCCCAGACGGTATTAAATAGAACTTTGCAGCCCGGCCGCCTTGGGGGAAAACAACCCATGGTCAATAAGGGACATAGACGATCTGGTGCCCATGAAATAAGTTACAATACTTTTAAAAAGACAATATAGACAGATATACATTCTATGGATACATCACAAATGGTAACCTATTTAAAATAAATTCTAGAACCCACTTTTTAAATAAAAAAACAACATTTCACATCCTGAGGAGACAAGTCGCTCTGAAGCTTTCTGGGTTTTTTTAAAATTATTTGATTTTGTGCATTTTTATAAATCCCATGTTTGACAAACATACCACATCACGAACCACAACATTTTTGCTCCGCTTCAGTGACATATTTTCAGGGTTGTGCGTTTTCTGTGTAATGTGATTTTTTTGCTCTGCATTTTGTTGCTGTTGCTCTGCACCTATCCTCAACTACCTACCTAGAATGGCCAGGACCTATCCTCAACTACCTACCTAGAATGGCCAGGACCTATCCTCAACTACCTACCTAGAATGGCCAGGACCTATCCTTAACTACCTACCTAGAATGGCCAGGACCTATCCTCAACTACCTACCTATTATGGCCAGGACCTATCCTCAACTATCCTCAACTACCTACCTATTATGGCCAGGACCTATCCTCACCTATCCTCAACTACCTACCTAGAATGGCCAGGACCTATCCTCAACTACCTACCTATTATGGCCAGGACCTATCCTCACCTATCCTCAACTACCTACCTAGTATGGCCAGGACCTATCCTCACCAATCTACCTAGTATGGCCAGGACCTATCCTCAACTATCCTCAACTACCTACCTATTATGACCAGGACCTATCCTCACCTATCCTCAACTACCTACCTAGTATGGCCAGGACCTATCCTCAACTACCTACCTATTATGGCCAGGACCTATCCTCAACTACCTACCTATTATGGCCAGGACCTATCCTCAACTACCTACCTATTATGGCCAGGACCTATCCTCAACTATCCTCAACTACCTACCTATTATGGCCAGGACCTATCCTCACCTATCCTCAACTACCTACCTAGTATGGCCAGGACCTATCCTCACCAATCTACCTAGTATGGCCAGGACCTATCCTCACCTATCCTCAACTACCTACCTAGTATGACCAGGACCTATCCTCACCTATCCTCAACTACCTACCTATTATGGCCAGGACCTATCCTCAACTACCTACCTATTATGGCCAGGACCTATCCTCAACTACCTACCTAGTATGACCAGGACCAATCCTCACCTATCCTCAACTACCTACCTAGTATGGCCAGGACCTATCCTCAACTATCCTCAACTACCTACCTATTATGGCCAGGACCTATCCTCACCTATCCTCAACCACCTACCTATTATGGCCAGGACCTATCCTCACCTATCCTCAACTACCTACCTATTATGGCCAGGACCTATCCTCACCTATCCTCAACTACCTACCTATTATGGCCAGGACCTATCCTCAACTACCTACCTATTATGGCCAGGACCTATCCTCAACTATCCTCAACTACCTACCTACCTAGAATGGCAACTACCTACAGTATTTACTGGAAGCCCCACACAGGTCTAATCAATGTCATATTAGCCTGGTTTCTATGCTGTCTTGCCAACTCCTATGGTCGTTGTCAAACATGTTGACAACAAAACACAAAGAGATCCAGGACCAGGCTAATGCCATATACAGGATCTTAATCTGAGCCAGTTCGCTACAGCAGGAAAAAAATAATCCTGCAGCAACAGTACAGGTTAATCTCATGTTTTATACAGTATCCAGGTTAATCTCATGTTTTATACAGTATCCAGGTTAATCTCATGTTTTATACAGTATCCAGGTTAATCTCATGTTTTATACAGTATCCAGGTAAATCTCATGTTTTATACAGTATCCAGGTTAATCTCATGTTTTATACAGTATCCAGGTTAATCTCATGTTTTATACAGTATCCAGGTTAATCTCATGTTTTATACAGTATCCAGGTTAATCTCATGTTTTATACAGTATCCAGGTAAATCTCATGTTTTATACAGTATCCAGGTTAATCTCAGGTTTTATACAGTATCCAGGTTAATCTCATGTTTTATACAGTATCCAGGTTAATCTCAGGTTTTATACAGTATCGAGGTTAATCTCATGTTTTATACAGTATCCAGGTTAATCTCATGTTTTATACAGTATCCAGGTTAATCTCATGTTTTATACAGTATCGAGGTTAATCTCATGTTTTATACAGTATCGAGGTTAATCTCATGTTTTATACAGTATCCAGGTTAATCTCAGGTTTTATATAGTATCCAGGTAAATCTCATGTTTTATACAGTATCCAGGTTAATCTCATGTTTTATACAGTATCCAGGTTAATCTCATGTTTTATACAGTATCCAGGTTAATCTCATGTTTTATACAGTATCCAGGTAAATCTCATGTTGCCAGACAACAAAACAAACCATTGAACGGCTTGAGGCAAGGCTATTTTCAGATCTGTGTACCGAGGCAGCGACATAACTACAGGAACTGGGACGTTCCTATTTTCTCATCTGCTATGGAAGGAACCTGCGACTAATCATTTCATTGGACGAAGTATACCAATGCGTATCCCATACATATGACTAAGAAAACTTGAAATGTCTGGCCATTAAAATGTATCTCTTGCAGGTCTTCCTTTTTTTGTTTTTACTGAAACTAACCTGTATAACATTCTTCCTTCAGAGGAAGAGCTATTCCTGCAGGAACACTCAGTATCATGACCGTCAGGGAGATGACACTCAGGTGACTAATGTAAACGACAGGTAGCGGCAGGTAGTCTAGCGGTTAAGAGTATTGGCCCCAGTAACTGAAAAGTCGCTGCTTTGAATCTCAGAGTAGCCCAACTGTCCCCCCCCAAAAATCTGCCGTTTTGCCCTTGAGCAAGGCAGTTAACCGCCAAAAACAATTGCTCCCCAGGCTCCGATGACTTGGACGTCAATTAAGGCAGCCCCCCCCCCCCCCCCCCTCTCTGATTCAGAGGGGTTGAGTTAAAAGCGGAACACCCATTTCAGTTGAATACATTCAGCTGTACAACTGACTAGGTATGCCGTTTCCCTAAACAAATTTACATGAATGGCCATTTCAGCAAGACTACTCTTATTGAAATTACATTGAAATGAAACTTTCAGGGTCCATATTCATCAAACAAGAAACAAATGGACACCATTGATCGTCTTGCTCACCCCTTTGCTGCCATGGCTCACCCCTTAGAATATTTTCCTGATGCGCATGGTGTTAAAATAACATCCAAATATCGAAACCCTTGTCTAGACCAGTGAAAGGACAGATCTTTATTCAACTGATTTCCGGTACTTTTGTATACTTTTTAGACTGTAAAAATTACAATTGCGTGCAACACGTCACTCTCTCTCTCTCTCTCTCTCTCTCTCTCTCTCTCTCTCTCTCAAATGGCGAGGGGCTGAAGCTCATTGGCTAGAATTCTAGTTGCTAGGGGACTGGCCCACATGGGGACAAATTTAAGGAAAATGCAGAAGCACAGCTTCTAGAAACTAGGGTTTTGTTTTTTGTTTTTTTAAATGGGAGGTAAGAAAATAATTCTGCTCATAAATTACATGTATAACCTAGATATTGACATATCCAGCCCAAAGCTGGATATTAGTTGCCAAAGTTCCCGGAGCATGTCTTTAAAGTTTGGCAGAGTGTTTTCCCATTGCTTGTGAAAATCCTGTTTGACCTGAACCATATAATCAATACAGTACCCAGTCTCTCTAGCCTCCTGAATTGAACCATTTCAGTATTTCGCCACAAGGTGGGGATGCTCAGCACTGCAGGCTGTTATACAGAGTGTACGACAGACAAGGTGACATAAACCGGGTGCTCCAATTTCACAGCACAGTGGAATGCCATCAATGTCCACAAGAGGCAGATTCAGACATGTCGGCAGCTGTGCTGTGTGATTCTGCAGTTTGCCTGTTCTCTCCGGGGACTGAATGTCTGTGCTCAGTGTGAGAGATAGTGATTGGCTGTCTGGGGAGATGGGTCTGTGTATTCTGTGAGGCAGAAATGCAGCATTATAACACTGCACTGGTTCCATATGAGCTCCTCAGCAACTGCCTCATGTCAAGTCACTTTACTACTCTGGGATGAGGGAGCAGGAGAATCAGGTCGGCTATTGTGTAGATAAACATAATGTGAGGTGATAGGCGGTTTCCCCGCCACAACACAGAAAGATGAAAGGATGTCGTATGTCCTGACAAAGATTTATCTACCCTTTTCTGGGCTCTTACTACTAACCATGTTAAAACAATGAACTTGAGTGCAATCATCTTAATAATTGATAATAAAACTTCCCATTTTAATGTGCCAAATCACTTTCCTTTTCTGGGTCACTCAGCAGTGAGGGCTATGAGGTGTGATGAGGATGGGGACTGCTGAGTTGTTCACCACAACTCCCCCTGTGTTCCCCTCCCCTCAAAAAGACATCCTCCAGGCAGTCATTTCCCCAACACCAGATGGCCCTCTCTCTCTCTCTGTGTGTGTGTGGTGTGTGTGTGTGTGTGTGTGTGTGTGTGTGTGTGTGTGTGTGTGTGTGTGTGTGTGTGTGTGTGTGTGTGTGTGTGTGTGTGTAGGAGACCTACTAACCATAGGCTATGTCAGCTGTTCATATTTTAATGGCTTCCAAATGATCTTATGTCTCTCATGTTATCATGCTGCCAAAGCGGTGAAAAATAAATACACAATGCCTCTCTGAACTTGTCTTTTAACTGCAGGTTCTTCCAGCCAGGTGTCTGCCTTGTTTTTGACAACCCATTTGAGAGATTTTGAGAGACAGTGTAATACATGACTAGGTACTATCTCTCATTTCATGTTTCCACAGCTTAGTCTTGTTTTAATGCCTCATTGCATCATATTAAAAACTATGTTTAATCAGGCATGTTCAAACACACACACACACACACACACACACACACACACACACACACACACACACACACACACACACACACACACACACAGATTTAGGATAGGACAGCCAATGGAATGTCTCTCTCTCTCCCTCTCTCTCTCTCTCTCTCTCTCTCTCTCTCTCATCCTCCTCCTCTCTTTCTCTCTCTGTGCTACAACTTACCCCAGCATTTGTCGGAACAGGAGGTAAACCTTACAGACTTACCCCAGCATCAGTCGGGGTCGGAGGTAAACCTTACAGACATACCCCAGCATCAGTCGGGGTTGGAGGTAAACTTTACAGACATACCCCAGCATCAGTCGGCGTCGGAGGTAAACTTATTTCCATCTAGTCCAGTGGTTTGGAGAAGGAGGAAGATTATCATCGTCATCGTATCTTCCTGAAAACCAAAAAAAAGGATTTACTAGGGAATTCAGCTTTTAAAAACTGACATGCATTTTTCAAAGGATTAGAAAAGGACTGGAATCACAGCAAATGGAAGTTGAGGGACCCTCTAACACAGGGTTAGGCAACTAGATTCAGCTGGTGGACGATTTTTCTTGAAGCGGATGGTTGGGGGGCCAGAACATAATTATAATAATTTGTCCATTACAAATTGACCACAACTAAGCCCAAATAGAGATTGTATTTGAAAATAACAATATTTTCATACTTTGATTACATTGATTTTACTGAGGGAAAAAAATCCTGATAAAAAATAAAAATACTTTCTTTTTTTTCACAAGACTTCGGGGGGCAAGAAAAAATCCCTCGTGGGACGGTATTGGCCTGTTGCCGATCCCTGCTCTAACAAAGCAGCAGCATCTCACCCACCATGACTACATGCACTTTTACCAGTATGAAACCAATGCAGTCTGCGTTCCCTACCCCAGAACTGCCTTCCATTTCTTCATCCTCTTCCTCGTTGCCTCAACTGGGTGGCCAGAGCGGCTTCAGGAGAGTCTGCACCACAGATGAATCCACTGCCTGTCCAATCCCTGGACTGGCAGCAAGTGTGCTCGAAATGAGAGTGAAGGAAGGAAGCAAGATCCGAAACCTCTTGGGATTTGTAATGGCTCGTATGCAGAGAGAGGGACAGGAAGTAGATGGGAGTCAGCTTCAGACGATGCTGAGAGTGAACGAGGGAGTGAGAGTGGACAGGATTCAGATGGGGAAGAGGCAAGGAGAGGGAGTCATGGACATCGGTCGGAGTCAGACCCGGACCGGGCTGAGCGTGAGACAGGTGATTTTCACTGGATCAGGCAAAGGGATCACCAAAACCATAACATGTGTTGAGATCCTGAAACGGAAACTGGGAGGACTACACCAGCTATCCAAGCTCCACTACAAGACCGTAAGTGAGGTGTGGGAGAGTAGGGAAACTGATGTGACACCCAGGTCCAGGATGACTGTTCATAAGACTGTTCCTGCTATCAGTATCCTGCTCTCCAAACACCCACTGGACCCACGTGAGCCTGGGTATCAGCCCCCAGAAACCCTGCATGATCTTAGCTACCTATCCCCAGGGCACCAGCCTCCTA
The DNA here is from genome assembly GCF_965601325.2 of Salmo salar. NCBI lineage: Eukaryota > Metazoa > Chordata > Actinopteri > Salmoniformes > Salmonidae > Salmo > Salmo salar. Next base: position 121,119,072 of record NC_138300.1, read on the forward strand.
GGTATCAGCCCCCAGAAACCCTGCATGATTCTAGCTACCAACCCCCAGGGCACCAGCCTCTTGGTTATCGACCCCCAGTGACGCTATGTGACAGTGTGAAAATTCCGCCCCGACCGACCGAGCTCGAACTCCGCGAAACACAACTGTTGTCAATACCACTGACCCAGAAAAGCCAGAGCCCGTTTTGGTTCCAGAGTGCCGGTACCTCTAGGTCTCAGGAGGGCAGTAGTGATGCACGGAGCTGTACGCCACACCTGTATGCCGCCTTGGAGAAAGAGAGGAAAACAGCAGGACGAGAGACAGTCTACACGCCTTGTTCATACATGTTGCCTGGCCCTGAAGCCAAGAGAACCTGTATGGAGAACCACCTGTTCCCCTCGCCTCCCTCAACTTGAAATAAACTTGAGTTCCATCTGCTCTGTGCTCCTGTTAGACACAACAGAGAAACAGAGGAAAGTGAGGAGACAACTGGAAGAGATTGCTTTTGAGTAAATGTTTAGGTTCTAGAATAGATTATAAAAGGTGTAGTGGGTTAGGAGCAAATAGTAAAACCCTAATTTTTCAAATTATATTTCAGTAGTTTAGGAAAAATGTCTCATAAAATGATGTTAAAATGCTAAATAAATGTAATGTATGTTATGATAACGTGCAACAATAAAATAAAATCGTACTTTTCGGACCTTGCGAATGCTCATGGTTAGGTCTTCAGCTGCTTTCTAACATCCTTGAGTCGTCACCAGTTACCACAGCCACAAAGTCATAAACCTCGCCCATTTCTACAATTTCTCTTCTAAAAATCTGATTTGAAACCTAACTACACTGCTAATCTTATGCTTACTATTAAATTATTCTTTTTTTTAAAAATGATTTTTGTTTTTAATATTTTTTTTACGATATATCAATTTTTTTATTATTGGCTGTCTTAACTAGTGACAACCACGTTGTTGCGCCAAGACTTGTCTCCTTTAGCTGGCTGACCGCTCATCATGTTCAGAGCCGCCGTCCGTCTTTCAGTGTCCGGTGCCCGGAGTTTGACCTGGACACGGCTTCGGTGTACAGGTATTCTTGTGTTTTATTACTTTTATGTTCAAATTTCGTAGTTTAGGACACGGTTCACGTGGTGTTTCTTAAGGAAATCAGGGTCGGTAGGAGTTCATGGCTAGTGGAGCATATTGTAATTGGCAGCCAATCAGTGGCCGACGGATTGCGAAATACCAGAGTTTTGGGGGAGTACATAGTTCTAGACGTGGTTACGAATAAGATATTTACTTGTTTTCTACTGAAAACAACTGTACTAATGTTTGAAAACGCGGTTAAATATTCAACTGGATTTTTTTTTCAGTGTTCTTGCAATGACCGACTGTGCCTTGAGGCATGGGCCTGTTTCTAACTAGTTAACGTTAATAGACTAAATAATTCCACTGCATATATTTGGATAACGTAGTAGGCGTTAAACGCCGGAAACTAGATAACCTAGTCTTGACGAGTAGGGGGGGGTCGCACTTTTCAACCAATGAAATAAATGTGGGGGATTTAAGATGGCGTCGCCCTATACCTCAGTTTTTCAATGTGGTTTAACGGCGGTTGGGGATAAATATTGCATTACCGCCACCTACTAGACTGGAGTGTAACTCCCTTATACTTTACATGAAAAATATCAAATCAACAACTACGCCACCATCTATCACTTAAAAACTCCACTATTTAAATATATGTAATCCTACCTCAAGCCAACAGCCTGAAAAGATGGGACACTACCACATAACACACCCTATAACTCTTCTGACATCAAGTCTCGCACACCCAAATACCTCTCTTTATCTGCCACAACAACCACCATTTTCTGTGACTTACGTTCCAACCCTGCAGTATAATTGCTAACCATTGCTATAAATGCTAAAAATCCAATCTTACTGAAACATAAAGTACCAGTCAAAAGTTTGGACACACCTACTCATTCCAGGGTTTTTCTTTATCTTTAGTATTTTCTACATTGTACAATAACAGTGAAGACATCAAAACTATGAAATAACACACATGGAATCATGTAGTAACCAAAAAAGTGTTAAACAAACCAAAATATGTTATTTTTAGGTTCTTCAAAGCAGCTACCTTTTTGCCTTGATGACAGCTTTGCACACTCTTGGCATTCTCTCAACCAGCTTCATGAGGTAGTCACCTGGAACGAATTTCAATTAACAGGTGTCCCTTGTTAATTTGTGGAATGTATTTCCTTCATAATGCCAATCAGTTGTGTTGTGACAAGGTAAGGGTGGTATTCAGAAGATAGCTCTATTTAGTAAAAGTCCAAGTCCATATTATGGCAAGAACAGCTCAAATAAGCAAAGAGAAATGAGAGTCCATCATTAATTTAAGACATGAAGGTCAGTGAATATGGAACATTTCAAGAACTTTGAAAGTTACTTCAATTGCAGTTGCAAAAACCATCAAGCGCTATGATGAAACTGGCTCTCACGAAGACCCCCATGGGAAAGAAAGACCCAGAGTTACCTCTGCTGCAGAGGATAAGTTCATTAGTTACCAGCCTCAGAAATTGTAGCCCAACTAAATGCTTCATAGAGTTCAAGCAACAGACATCTCAACATCAACTGTTCAGAGGAGACTGCGTGAATCAGGCCTTCGTGGTTGAATTTATGCAAAGAAACCACTACTAAAGGACACCAATAAGAAGAAGAGAATTGCTTGGGCCAAGAAACACGAGCAATGGACATTAGACCAGTGGAAATCTGTCATTTTGGTCTGAGTCCGAATGACAGATTTTTGGTTCCAACCGACGTGTCTTTGAGAAGCAGAGTAGATTAATGGATGATCTCTGCATGTGTGGTTCCCAGGTGAAGCATGGTGGAGGAGGTGTGATGGTGCTTTGCTGGTGACACTGTCTGTGATTTATTTAGAATTCAACTTAACCAGCATGGGTACCACAGCATTCTGCAGCGATACGCCATCCCTTTTGTTTTTCAACAGGACAATGACCCAGCACACATCCATGCTGTGTAAAGGCTATTTGACCAAGAATCAGAGTGATGGAGTGCTGCATCAGATGACCTGGTCTCCACAATCACCCGACCTCAACCCAATTGAGATGAGTTGGACCGCAGAGTGAAGGAAAAGCAGCCAAGAAGTGCTCAGCATATGTGGGAACTCCTTCAAGACTGTTGGAAACACATTTCAGGTGAAGCTGGTTGAGAGAATGCCAAGAGTGGGCAAAGCTGTCATCAAGGCAAAGGGTGGCTATTTTGAAGAATCTCTATTATAAAATATATTTTGATTTGTTTAACACTTTTTTTTTTTGTTAACACATATGGAATCATGTAGTAATTTCATAGTTTTGATGTCTTCACTATTATTCTACAATATAAAAAATATAGAAAAACCCTTGAATGAGTATGTGTCCGAACTTTTGACTGGTACTGTATATCACTTGTTGGCCTATCCCTCTGTACTAGTAGTACTCACGCTACTCCTCTCAGGATCTCTCCCTCTTGACCTACCTTCCTCTACTTTCTTCACTGCCTCAGCATACGACAACTTCTGCACTACTCTAACCCTGGAAACCTCAATCTGCCTCTCTCACGCACCGGACATTTCTGATCCCCAGCTCACTCACGCCACCCTGTCTGTCGCACCAAACGACAAGCGTCACAAACACCGGGAATCTTCCCCTTCAGTTGGTCAACTTTCACATTTTACCCAGTAATCACTGCTTTCAATGGCATCCTTTCCTTGAGAGCAAAACCTTTGACCTCTCTTGTCCCCATTCATTTAACGCGGAGCACCTGGTCCTTCTGACCAGCAGAAACATAAACAATTATCACAAGACCACGTCTGGTTACCTTCACCGATTCCACACCACCCAACTCTGTTTTCACCCACCCTGAAACCACAAATGGATCAGCCAAAAGGTAAGGGTCCACTTTCCCCCCCCCCCCAAAAACCTTCACTCCGACTGTCAGATTCATCTTAATCCTGACACTTGGTTTAAGCCTCGGGCTCCGAGAACTTCACCACACCTACCATGTCTGATACTTCACTTCCATTTCTCCTCCTGTCTTCGAACCTGCGTACAGCTCACTCTGCTTACACTTTGTACCATTTGTTGTTCTTGCCCTTTCAAGGGACGCCATTTACTATCTCCGTACAATCAGCACATTAATATGGTCAAATCTGGGAACTATCATTTAAAAAAACAAAACGTTTATTCTTTCAGTGAAATACGGAACTGTTCCGTATTTTATCGAACGGGTGGCATCCCTAAGTATAAATATTGCTGTTACATTGCACAACCTTCAATGTTATGTCATAATTATGTACAATTCTGGCAAATTAGTTTGCAACGAGCCAGGTGGCCCAAACTGTTGCATATACCCTGACTCTGCGTGCAATGAATGCAAGAGAAGTGACACCATTCCCCTAGTTAATATTGCCTGCTAACATGAATTTATTTTAACTAAATATGCAGGTTTAAAAAAATATATACTTTTGTGTATTGATTTTAAGAAAGGCATTGATGTTTATGGTTACATACATTCGTGCAATGATTGTGCTTTTGTTAAATCATCACCCATTTGGTGAAGTAGGCTGTGATAAATTAACAGGCACTACATTGATGATATGCAACGCAGGTCAAGCTAGTTAACCTAGTAATATCATCAACCATGTGTAGTTAGCTAGTGATTATGTGAAGTTTTTTTTTTATATATAAGATAAGTTTAATGCTAGCTAGCAACCTACCTTGGCTCCTTGCTGCACTTGCCTAACAGGTAGTCAGTCTGCCACGCAGTTTCCTCGTGGAATGCAATGTAATCGCCGTCCAAAAATGGCAATTTACCTTATTTTTTTTTTTTATATTTTTTATCTAAAAAATTTTTATTTTTTTATTTTGTAATTTTTTTTTTGTTGTTTAAAAAAAAAAAATATTATAAAAAAAAAAAAAAAATGTAATCACATTTTTTTTATATTTTTTTTGTAAAAGATTTCAAACCGGCCCTAATTAATCGGCCTCTACTACACACTGCTGCGACATGCCCACACCTAGAGCAACGCAGTTACTTTTGTCAGGTCAAGAGTCTGAATCAAAGCTCAGAAGAACAGACTGTCACCTCTGTTTTACAACGCTCCGCACTGGATCTGCGTCGCACCAGACGGCGAGCGTCACAAACACCAGGAATCTTAAACTTAAACTGCAACACCTATCCCAGAAATCATTCCCTTCAATGGTTCCATGTACCTAAAGGGCAAAGCAAGATACAGGTCTTTCTCCAAGTTGCATCGCATGGAGCGCCTGTTCTCTCTGATCTGAAGAAACACCACAAGTCCAGTCTTCCTCTCAGGTTGTGTCACCTTGTTTAACTTTACGTCCAAAATCTAAGTCGCGTCACAGGCTCTTTTTTCCATTTTCCCCAGAAACCGGAAAATCCGGTCGTTGGGGACTCGGCAGAGGTTAACGTTAGTACAAAGACAGTACAGTATTAAGACGGACAGAAACTGCTTCTCCAATAGAAATCCCAGATAACGCTTGTAGGTGATGTCATGGCAACGTTGGCTAGCTAAGCTTATGCGCATAAACACTTGCGTCTTCAGGTCTAACGATCGTCTCGCGCCGAACTGCGCATGTGCAGGCCGTAAAAAATCAAAGGCACTCCTTTTGATATAAAGTTGTTTTTTGATGAAAATTGTAACGTTTGTCACTTTCACGAGGTTGGCGTAATAACATGTTCAACAACTTAAGACATTGCCTTTTTTCCCCGATTTCTTTTTTTTTTTTTTGAGAAATTTTTGCATCCTAAAGAACAATTGTTGACTTCTCAAATCCCAAACCTGGTCTGAATGCAAGCGTTGCTATGTTGCGCCTCTGGGTTTAAAAACTCTGTGGTTAGCATATGGCGAATCGTAACTAGCTAGCTTGTTAGCATTTGTTAGCAGATGGCTAGTCACCAATGTCTGTTTTAGCAAGCGAAATGTTCTCGCTAAAGTTAGCTAGTGTTAATGTTACATACAGACAGGAGTTGTTGTTCAACTCAATGCTGATCGATTGTGTTTATCAACTGTAGCTGCTAGCAGCATAACTAGATGGCAAACCAGAGGTGAAGTCATTAATCCAAATTGTAGCAAACAGAAAACATTTTACAAAGAGAATTAGAGTTTCTATTGGACAAATTCGGGTAGCTAGCTAGGTCCCTCCCCGTTTCATTCTGTTTGGTTCCTAGTGAAAGACATTACACCCTAGCTTGGTTTGCTAGCCACTTCTTATAAACTGATGGTTTATTTTGATGCTGCAGTACACTGCATAGCTAAGCCACTCTTGCCATATCAAATACCTGTACTGACTGACAAGCTCGCTAGCTAAGCTAAGTGGTAGCAACATCAGAAAAGGGTTCGATCCTCAAACGCCTAGCTGAATGTGAAACATCTGCCCTCAGTCCTTCAACTGAACTGCCCTGTTGGACTGAATAATTCATAGTGAACTGCCATCTAGCTTAGTAGTTAGGTAGGTCATGCCAGTACACTGGCAAGGATCCAGCTTGGACTTGATGTAGGCAACAATCTGTCCTAGTACTCGGGAGAGGATACCCTTGACTGGGTGTGGTGTCATCAGTTCTTCCAGAATACATGACAGACTAGGCTACATAGCACTGTACAGCACCTTTTGGCTTTGTGATACCTGTGTGATGCAAATTGCAAAGCACTTTTCAGGGAAAGACAAAGTAGCTATAAATCTCGTAATTCTGTAAATTAAATATTTGTCACATTTCTGACTTTACACTTTTTTTTTTTATAGTGGGTGTTTGTTTTTTTCCCCTTGTCTGTTCTGTTCATTCTTCAGCTCCCCTGGCCCAGAGGTGTTACTCACATGGTGGGAAGCAGGAGACGGACGAGGAGTTTGATGCCCGCTGGGTCAACTATTTTAACAAGGCAGATATTGATTCATGGGAGCTGAGGAAAGGTGCGTGACGAGGAAATCACCTGGTAGGGTTATAAGAGGAGCATAATGCACTGCTGCATTGGTGACTTGGTAGTCTGTTCACATACAGATTTACAGTTGAGTAGAGAGCAGTAGTTGTCAATGTGTTTTGGTTACTGAACCCAAATCACATTTTGCTCTGCCCTCTTATGAGTCTTCCCCAGAGTTACTGCCTTAGATTAGCAAAATTAGAGGGATGATTTCGAGTCAAAAATATATCATTTTGGAGTCTCGCAGACCCAAGAGACCCAGCCTTATAGTTTTTGAGAGAAGCAACTGTTTGTTTTATTTTACATTTTTATTGGCGTCTACCTCTTCTACCATCCTGTGGTAACTGACCCTATATTCACCGTTGTTTGTCCAGGGATGAACACGCTGATTGGATACGACCTGGTACCTGAGCCAAAGATCCTGGACGCTGCCCTCCGAGCCTGCCGCAGGTTAGACGACCTGGCTACTGCCATTCGCATCCTGGAGGCTGTCAAGGTGAGGGGAGGGAGGAGGGGGAACAAATTAAAGCGTAGAAAATTCCCTTGAAGGATAAAGATACATCTAAGTCCTAGTATTGTGACCAACAGTCCACTGTGGAAGCTCTCCACAACTCTACCAGCCAACCTTCCAATATTTTACTATGTGTTTTCATTCAATCCTAACATGACCTTTTCATGTGAAGTTTGTAACAAAGGGAGGTATATGTAGGGCTGTGGCGGTCACGAAATTTCATCAGCTGGTGATTGTCAAGCAAATAAATGTCGGGTCTGACGGTAACTGACCGTTAATTAACGTTAACACATTTAGCATCTCCTGGCTTCCACACACAGCCTACAAGCCACCGATGCAGACCTTTGGAACATCTACATTTTTAAAAAGTCCTAATAAATCCATGTAATGTAGCCTCCACCTTCACAATAAATCCATGTAATATAGCCTCCACCTTCACAATAAATCCATGATTTAGTTTAGACAGGTCTAAAGAAGCATGATATGATGAAAATGTAGTCTATTTCAGAAGAACAGAATAGCATACTCTGAGTTTTCCTTATGTTAGGTCCTGATCTGGCTATGCCATATGGCTGTGGGCTACACAAGTTCATTTAGCAGACAACATTTGGTTAGAATTCCTTGGCATTATTTTATAGTATGAAGAATACAATTGAACAAAGCTGATTTATTTATTTTTATTTTCCAAATAAATTCTGTGAGCAGTTAACAATGAAATAGGTCCTTCTATATGCTTAATTTAGAGTTATTAATATAACTTTAGTTGTTCAATAAACGTTGAGATATGTTTTGCCGTTTTATACATTGTAAGGCTGCATGATGACAACTCTAATGATGATTAGACAAAAGCAACTTGAAAGGCAAGAGGCTCTGCTTAGTTCTTTTGCGCAGGCTGTACACAGTTCATCAGTCTCTCATTCGCAATTTGAAAAAGCACTTGATAATGCCTAGAATTTCACGACGGCATCACCTTTTTTTCTGGCCGTAATGCACCCTTTAAAAAATCCAGGCCTTTTGTGGACTGTTGTGCCCTTCTCCCTGAGTGCTGAGCGCTCCGAATCACCTCTCACTCACATGGCTCTCCATCACGATAGCCGGTCTTTCTCACAGGCTACAAGTGAAGACAGAAACATCGGGGACGCAACCGCACCTCCTTATCCAATTCCGAGGTGCATATTGAAGATATTGGAAGAACTGTCCACATTTACTTTTCGTCATCCAACGAGATGAGTAGGCCTAACTAACAGCAAAAGCACTATCCTATGCCAATCTACTATTCCCCCATAGTACAAAAGTCAACTTATTCTGTGCGAGAAATTCTTTTCCAAACATAGTTGTGGGGTGGGATAGATCACATATGTGGCTGACGCAACACATCAGAACGTTTAGCTTAAAATGTTGATAAAACTATTAGGCTATTTCTTCACATTATGTTCTATTAGCGTGAAAACACCATTATCAAAAGTGACCGCAAATGTGATTATGCACGTAATGCTTTTTTTATTAAAGGTGCATTTTAATGGTGAAAATGATCTTCCCCAAACTTCAAACTCACGTGCTGTTTATATATGCCAGTTAGGCTCTACACCCCCTGTAAAGCAGATTAATGTACTTCATTTTAAGAAGTTATTTAGCCTCTTTAGTTGTGATACAAACCTTATTAAAACATAATGGGCTAGGCTACATGAGGTAAGCGACTATGACTCGAAAAAGGTCGATAATATATAATTCACAAGTGATAGGCTAATATTGTCACCCATCAGACTATTCTTGATTTAATCTTGTCTTTACATTTACTAAATAATATGCGAAATGTGTTTTGATTTAGAATGGACCATTATCATCACCTGTATCGAAACAGGGGAAAAAATACATGTCATCTACGCACTTAAATAGCAAATGGAGGAGGCTTTTCCCCTGGTTCATTTTAATGCCAGCCAGGTAGGCTATACTCCTGTTGTAAAGAGAAGCAATGTGCTCAATATTAGGAATGTTGAGAAATAAATATAGTAGCCCTAGCCTATAGAAAGCTGATGGGATCCTCCTCTTTTTAGTAGAGGCCACAATTGTTTAGCCTATTGAAATGTTGCGCAACATGAGCTCATGGACTCTCATGAAGTGTTTGATTAGATTTTCCATTACATTTACATTGATGTCAGAGTGATTAGAGGGACAATAGAGTGCTGAGTACCAGGCAGTTAGCTAGTTTGGTAGGCTACTAATGACCATCAGCAGCATCAGAGTTTGGAGAAGCCTAATTACCGGGACTAAACGGTCACATGGAATTTGACTGCCGGTGTGGCGGTAATACGGTCACTGCAAATGCCCTAGGTATATGACAACAGAATTGCACTCAGGAGAGGGTAACACTTGAAAGCAGCTTGTAGGGTTGGAAATGGGAGGTCTATATTACTTTCTATGTTTACCAGTAAACCACCAGAATTGTGGAACTTTCAAGTATTTTTGTGGAATTTTCTCTACTGGCCTTTTTTGGGTACATCAGATGATCACACATGTCTGTAATGACCTTTGACCCTCTGTGTGGCCTCATCACATGTAAAATATATAAAATAATCAAAATAAGATGACTTGACAAATTTTAAAATAGAATGCATCCCTGAGGATGTTTTACAGATTTGTCAAACTCGTCACTTTTCAGCGCTCTCAAAATGTCATCAACGTGAATCATGTCGATCCGTGAATAAAAAGTGTACAGATGTAGTGTATCACCCATTGAGCTCTAAAAGAGAAAGGAAAAACAGATCTTCTCCCTGTGTGATGTGATCATCACTACCTTCTATTTTGAAATGAATTAATGCATCCTACAAATAGAATACCATCGTTCAAAGTGCTTCATCCAATATCGTGTTTGACAGCTTTGAGCAGCCAGCTGCATCTCCTAACCAGCCGTAAGCCTACTCAGCTGCTTGTCTCCGTTTTTTATTCTTTCCCGCTCATCGGCGAGCTGGGATGTGGAGGCAGGGATGGGGTTTCTGTTGTTACGTTGGTTTAATTATTCGGAGCGAAGTGGATCCTTATCTTTTAATTTCTCCTGTAAGAACAAGAACAAGCCGGCCAATCTGACTAGGCTTCGCTGTCAAGCAGCCTTTCGGTGCCACTGCCATAGAGGAAAAACAGAGCGGAGTGGCAGCCCCATATTACCAAAACTACCTTCTCCCCTTTCTGCCACGAATTGGTGGCCATTTTTCATTTTTATAATCAACGTATAAACAATATCGCGGGCCGCTTTAAACTACTAAATTTGGATAGCACAGAAAAAGGGATAGCCTACTCAGAGATAATTCAATGGTAGGATTAATATGCCTAATCAATGTATACTAAATCAGAGAGATTTCCTCTTACGGCCACAATGAAAATACAGCTCATTATGCATTTAAATTCCGTACTACATTTCCTCCTGCCAATCACAGGTAGGCCTTTGGTTATGAGCAAATCGGCTGTTTTCTGCAGTAGCCTTTCCTTTTATACTGTAAAACGTGTGACAATTCAATGTGTTGTATTGAGTAGAGGTGTGAATCTCAGTCAATGGTTGGGAGAATTGCAGAGTTAATTTAAAATCATGCCATTGATGATTAATGCTTTTTTAATTATTATTATATGAATACATTGTTTTAAGTTATTCAAGTATAAATTACCATAGATTACCTGTAAATTACCAGTAGTTTTGCAACACCAACTATTTCTTATATCATCTTTAGCTGTCACCCCATTGGTCAAAGCAGTCTGTGTTTACTTATTGTCTCCCCAGGATAAATCTGGCCCCCATAAAGACATCTACCCATACCTAATTCAGGAGCTGCGGCCAACACTTGATGAGCTTGGTATCTCCACACCTGAAGAGCTTGGCATGGACAAATTATAAATGGGTAGGTATCGAATGGACATGCACTGACTGGCAACCTGAATTCCAGATTAACCCCCAGGTAGAGGTGTTCTCGGGTCTAAAAAGTTGGACGAGGACAACCCGATTTGGACCAGAGTGACAAAAAAAATAGTTTCAGCTAAGTTGCTCTTCTGGTTAACAAATAGGTCTTCATATGTTGGCTAGGCCTTCTATAAGTCAATAAATGCACATTATTAGCATAAAATAAATATTCTATGCAGAGCTGTGGTCGAGTCCACTCGCGTCTATCAGCTGTAGTTACATAGACCTGATGACAATCAAACAGGACCCGGATCTGAGAGGAAAAGGTAGAATTGTGGACCCGTGAAGACCTTTAATCCCCACCCCACCCCAGCACCTACAGTCCTACACCGTAGGCAGTCTGTAGACCTGAGATGATTGGATAGGTGTAAGCAATGTGGTGGTAGCTTCATCTTCGATTGGCCTGGTGGAAATGCCCAGTGGGTTAGTGCTACTATAATAGGTGAGGGAGCGCACATTCCCCCCCACCCCCCCCCAATTTTTTTTTTTTTTTAACCAATGTCATAATTTCCTCAGTTTGTTGAATAGCCTATCAGTATTGAAATGCACCCTCCAATTGCAACGTCTGCCTATGCCCACACATTGTCTCAAGAACATTTATTTTTAATACCCTCAAACACTAAGTTCGGCATAGGCTAATTTCAAAACCGCCCATAATCAATGCCAGTTTTCAATGTTTGGACTTTTTTTTTTTTTTACCAGTGAAATGTCCAAACTACATCTCTATGCCAATCAGTTTCGTGAGCGAATTAGAGCAGACGGTGTTAACAAACTATTAGCCTTCCTTTTTTATATTTTGTTTCAATCAAAGCATATATCCTGCCTAGTGGCTCTGTCGAGTTTTGGAGCATAAGAAGAAGAAGAATGCCACCTCAGCTAACCATCCTAAACTAAAATCTCATTAGAAATGAATGTTGTTTGACAGTAACGTTATACTATGCTATTATATTCGGTTCTGTTCTGTAAAATACCAATTTAATAATTATGTGATCTTCTAAGACATTGATTTTTGCTTTGATTTAACTTTACTAAACGATCCCCATTGTGAGAAGTGATGACCTTCCATTTTGTAATAATAATAATAGTAATAATAATAATAATAGTAATAATAATAGTAGTAGTAGTAATAATAGTCATAATAATAGTAATAATAATAATAATAGTAGTAGTAAGTGACGAGTAGGACTATTCGGCGTAGGCAACAGGTCTTGATGAGTTGTCATTTTAAGACTTTCGCTTGAAAAACGAGAAAAAAGTAGCAATAGTACTGTTTGTCCATTTTGAGACACCGTAGCCAGTATAGACTTCCTCAAAATAGTCAGAGTTAATCGAAGATTACTCAAGAAATCGGTCATTAATTTAAAGTTTTTAGCTGACGAGATCTTAGTCACGCAATTTTACAACTAAGATGTTTGGTGCAGTATTTTTCAATCAACAAAAAATGTGCACGAACACTCTCTCGTTGAATGACAACAGACTTTATTGAAGAACACTTACTGTTGACCAATCAGCCTCCCGAGTGGTGCAGCGGTCTAACGTGCCGACCAGACTGCATGCTTGCGTGCCCCCCCCCCCCCACACACACACACACACCAGATGTGATCAGAACACGCAGGTTGAAATATCAAAACAAACTCTGAACCAATTATATTAATTTGAGGGCCAGGTCGAAAAGCATAAAACATTTATGGCAATTTAGCTAGGTCCGGTACAGAATCAATGTGAGGGGGGGCACCAGTGTCGAGGTAATTGAGATAATATGTACATGTAGGCAGAGTTATTAAAGTGACTTATGCATAGATATTAACAGAGTAGCAGCAATGTGAATAGTCTGGGTAGCCATTTGATTAAACGTTTAAGGGTCTTATGGCTTGGTGGTAGAAGCTGTTTAGAAGCCTCTTGGATCTTGACCTGGCGCTCTGGTACCAACTACCAATTGGATATCATGAAATTGTGGGAAAAAGGGTGAAAGTAAAAAAATATAATAAAAAAAAAAAATGTTGACCAATCACTGACAAAGGGGCGTAGACTATGGGTTCGAACTTGTCTCCGAACAGCTGGATAAACCCTTACCAAAAATGTCACACGATGTCATCATAGTATATGCAGGAACGCTACCGACCTGTTTAGGCTAGGAAGCATGCGGACGCCTTTAGACCTATCCAATCCTTTCAGATCTAAAGAAGTGCCTAGGGGCAAGGGGTCGACCTGGGATTCAGGGTTAGTCTTTTTGAGACGACAACTAAGTCTCTTATCTAACTGAAATTCTTCTGTCTGTTTCTCGCTCCCTGGTTTTCTCCGGACTGCTGTTGATGTCTCTGGGGAACCTTGTTACTTAGTCTTTGGCTCCTTGTATAATAATGTGTGTGATATTTAATTTGGGCCTTTTGTTTGTAAAATATTGACGAACCTAATAAAGAAAATATATTTCTTGAATGTGTCACAGGCTGCGTTTTCACTAATTGGTATTTTTAACAATCAGATCTGATGTGAATGTAATTGGTCAAAAGTCCCAATTATTGGAAAGAATATCAGTATTTATCAGCCATAAGTGTATCTTAGTGTCATTTATAAGATATGACACAATAACTTTGTTCATTTTAAATGGAAAATAATTTTGTATGATCAGAGATGGAAGAAGAAGCGATACAACACACTCGCAGTTTTAGTTTTTTCCTGGTTCAATGAAAGTCAATGAACTAAGTAGACCAGCCCCACCTGGTATTGCATTGGTGCTAGTGCATTTGTTTGCCACCAGGGAGCAGAATAGTCATGAATTTGGTAAGTATTGTACAGATTTTTATATGCGCTCATTGCTCTGAAGCGCATTGATGGCCTCAATGATCATGGGGAGACTACATCAACATGGCCAAAGAAAATATTTATTTATGGATATGTAGGGTTTTTCTCACAATTATTAAAAGCATTATTTCATAAACATGGTATGTTTTTTTTGGGGGGGGGGGAATTCTGATTTATACATGTGGAATACGAAGAAATCGATAACCTTACGAAATACATGATGTATCAATATTGCTGATGGTGTTGGTTAGTAAGTTAAAAGCTCTGCTATGAAAAACGCCTCCGCATAGCAAGCTACAGTGACATTATTTCTTATAGAACCAGTATTCATAGTGTATAGTATGCTATTTCACCTTGCTGTCAGACGAGCGCTGTGGAAAGAATTGACCAACACGAATGTTGCAAAAGCCTAAAACATTGGCAAATAAAAACGGTGAAAGAGGCACAGCTTTTCAAGTAGGCTGGGCCTTGTCTTATTACATGGGGGGGGGGGGGGGTCAAGCCTATGATGTCCCCCCCGCCATGCGCAGGCAGTGGTCAGGGGAGGTAAGGCCCTGTCATTTACCAACTACACTGGCCTCGCTGCTCTTAAATCATATCATAGGTTACAACATATACAGGCGTTATATTCATTTCTACCGACAGTTTATCATAGCAAACTAAATGGTCATGTAAAATTGGATTGCGTCGGAGAGAAAACGAGTGTGGGGGGAAAAAGCACGGTAACTTTGGAAAGGACTGGAGGGAAGGATGGACAACTCAAAAGCGCAAATGGTGAGTTTTGATCGAGTCATGTTGCGGCTGGCTGACTTTCATTTGCCCCATGTTAGTTAGATACTGTAATAAACAATTGGGCAACAACGGACGTGGAAGTGATATGTTGTTGTTTAACACTTTTGAACTATATTTGATAAACTATGACGGGACAACACTCTAACCTAGTCGGCGAATTGCTTACATCGGCAGTATTTTAACCTTGTTGAGGGACACAACTTCAGAACATTTTTACACTACTGTTGTACACGTCATGCGTTTGTTTTTTTTACCTTCCGCCACCGGGCACAAGAGACTAAATGGTATCACATTTTAGAAATAGTTTTAGATTAATACATTGTTGTCGATAGTATCTCGTAAAATAAACCTTCCATGACGTTTCCTATCCCACCTTGTAACAGTTAACAGTAATCATATGTATATCAATCTGTTGGCATTGTTTTACTGTAATATGACCACGTTTCAGATGTCTTCTTAATACCTTTGAGCCACTTCACTTGGCAGTGCACCCCCCCAATTTTTATTTATTTATTAAGGACTACCAATGGTAATGTCAATAATAGCCTATTTTATGTACAGTATTTGGTTTAATAAATCATATTTCATATTTTCCATATTGACGATCTTCTAGGTCAAATGCATAGTTCTAGGTAAAGACCCCGCTTTTCAAGAAAAAATGCTTCCCCTTGAACGCTTTTAAAGTAAACTTAACATGCAGAAATATTTCAACAAAAGCCACTTATAGGAATGTTGTTGGCTCTTTCACTGACGCCATTTTCTTTCAGATGAACTATGTTCACAGCTGAGCTAACATTGTGTAGGTTAAATTCTGCTTCAGGGCTGTCCTTTAATCAAGAGGCAACGCGTAGTGTCTGGATACAGCCCTCAGCCGAGGTACTGTATACTGGCCATATATCACAAACCCACTAGGTGCCTTTATTGCTATTATAAACGGGTTACCAACGTAATTAGAGCAGTAAAAGTACATGTTTTGTCATACCAGTGGTATATGGTCAGATAAACAAAGACTGTCAGCCAATCAGCGTTCAGGGCTCAAACCACCCAGTTTATAAATATGCAGCCTGTTACACCCATGCACTGACTACACACTGTATAAATAAGATATTCTATCTTTGGACAAAATCTGAATATATCTGTGTTTGTTGTTTTTCTCTAAACCAGGGGTATTGAAGTCTTACCCTACGAGGGCCCGGAGCCTGCTGGTTTTCTGTTCTAGCTGATAATTACACACACCTGGTGTCCCAGGGCTAAACCAGTCACCTGATTGAGAGGAGAACAATGGAAAAAATTTAGTGGAACTGGCTTCACTGTCCAGAGTTGAGATTGAAGACTCTCTAGCCTATAAATTACAAAAAATTACAAATAAATTACATCTCAGGGGGAATATATAAGCATGTATCTTTTTGTACAATATTTTAACTCTATACATTTCTCTGTGGTAAAAAAATAAGATGGTATCCTTGTACAATGTATTTACTCTGTACATTTCATTCCTCTACCTTACAGCCCAACCTATCCCAGGAGGCTGGGGGTGGTCTGTGTAGCCCTGCCGGTGTCAGACTAGAGGCTGTGATGGAGCAGCTCCAGAGACAACAGGAGGCCAAGCTGGAGATGGACCGGCAGGCGAAACGCCTCCGCCATGCCAAGAGGATGTTCGCTAAACATGTAGCCGTGGCCCGGGTCACTGGAGCCCACATGGACTCTGCCTTCCTGGGCGAACCGATGGAAGGAACCGGGACAGGAACGACGACTCAGATGGGTCAGCAGCAGACAGAGGCTGATGGCAGTAACAGCAACACTCAGAGCTGTGTGGACAGGGTGGACGATAACGGAGAAGAGGGACTGGGAGGTGAGGAGGAGGAAGATGATGAGGAGGAGGATGAAAAAGAAAGGATGGAAGGTGAAGAAGAGGTTGATGTTGGAATGGCGCATGGCCACATGACAAAGATGTCTCCCCTCCAGCAGGAGCGTTCCTTATCATCTATTCGTCCGTTTTCAACCTCTCCATCAGCGGCTGCCAAACACAGAGACGCTTCCCCTCCAATCAATCTAAAGCGAAGGTCTGGGGAGAAAGACCTGTCTGCCACAGAACAACACTCCTTCACATCACCCGATGGATTTGGAGATTGGAGGTTTGATGATGGAACATTTAAGCAAGTAAGTTGTATTTCACTCCTCAACCCTTTAATTATTTTATTAAATTTAGGCAAGTCAGTTGAGAACAAATTCTTATTTTACAATGACGGCCTAGGAACAGTGGGTTAACTGCCTTGTTCAGGGGGCAGAACAACAGATTTTTACCTTGTCAGCTCAGGGGATTCGATCTAGCAACCTTTCGGTTACTGGCCCAACGCTCTAACCACTAGGCTACCTGCCTCCCCCCTCTAACCACTAGGTTACCTGCCGTCCCTACCCTCTAACCACTAGGTTACCTGCCTCCCCCCTCTAACCACTAGGCTACCTGCCACCTCTACCCTCTAACCACTAGGCTACCTGCCGTCCCTACCCTCTAACCACTAGGTTACCTGCCGTCCCTACCCTCTAACCACTAGGTTACCTGCCGTCCCTACCCTCTAACCACTAGGTTACCTGCCGTCCCTACCCTCTAACCACTAGGTTACCTTCCGTCCCTACCCTCTAACCACTAGGTTACCTTCCGTCCCTACCCTCTAACCACTAGGTTACCTGCCGTCCCTACCCTCTAACCACTAGGTTACCTGCCGTCCCTACCCTCTAACCACTAGGTTACCTGCCGTCCCTACCGTCCCTACCCTCTAACCACTAGGTTACCTGCCGTCCCTACCGTCCCTACCCTCTAACCACTAGGTTACCTGCCGTCCCTACCCTCTAACCACTAGGTTACCTGCCGTCCCTACCCTCTAACCACTAGGTTACCTGCCGTCCCTACCCTCTAACCACTAGGTTACCTGCCGTCCCTACCCTCTAACCACTAGGCTACCTGCCACCTCTACCCTCTAACCACTAGGTTACCTGCCGTCCCTGCCGTCCCTACCCTCTAACCACTAGGTTACCTGCCGCCCCTACCCTCTAACCACTAGGTTACCTGCCGTCCCTACCCTCTAACCACTAGGTTACCTGCCGCCCCTACCCTCTAACCACTAGGTTACCTGCCGCCCCTACCCTCTAACCACTAGGTTACCTGCCGTCCCTACCCTCTAACCACTAGGTTACCTGCCGTCCCTACCCTCTAACCACTAGGTTACCTGCCGCCCCTACCCTCTAACCACTAGGTTACCTGCCGTCCCTACCCTCTAACCACTAGGTTACCTGCCGTCCCTACCCTCTAACCACTAGGTTACCTGCCGTCCCTACCCTCTAACCACTAGGTTACCTGCCGTCCCTACCCTCTAACCACTAGGTTACCTGCCGTCCCTACCCTCTAACCACTAGGTTACCTGCCGTCCCTACCCTCTAACCACTAGGTTACCTGCCGTCCCTGCCGTCCCTACCCTCTAACCACTAGGTTACCTGCCGTCCCATCTATAAGATGTTATTAGAGATAGAGATTGTTTTATTGCAGAAAGCCTGCAGTATGTTCTTTCACTTTAAGGGAAAGGGGTTTCTTCAGGGAAAGGGAACCTGTATGAGGAAACTTGTGGTGTATTTTACTTAGAATGTGCAGCCGGTAGAATGTGCAGCAGGTAGAATGTGCAGCAGGTAGAATGTGCAGCAGGTAGAATGTGCAGCAGGTAGATTGTGCAGCAGGTAGGATGTGCAGCAGGTAGAATGTGCAGCAGGTAGGATGTGCAGCAGGTAGAATGTGCAGCAGGTAGAATAGGCAGAAGGTAGAAAGTGCTTCAGGTGTCCCATGTGCAGCAGGTAGAATGTGCAGCAGGTAGAATGTGCAGCAGGTAGAATGTGCAGCAGACAGTCCAGTCCTGCAGCAGACAGTCCAGTCCAGTCCTGCAGCAGACAGTCCAGTCCTGCAGCAGACAGTCCAGTCCTGCAGCAGACAGTCCAGTCCTGCAGCAGACAGTCCAGTCCTGCAGCAGACAGTCCAGTCCTGCAGCAGACAGTCCAGTCCTGCAGCAGAAAGTCCAGTCCTGCAGCAGACAGTCCAGTCCAGTCCTGCAGCAGACAGTCCAGTCCAGTCCTGCAGCAGACAGTCCAGTCCAGTCCTGCAGCAGACAGTCCAGTCCAGTCCTGCAGCAGACAGTCCAGTCCAGTCCTGCAGCAGACAGTCCAGTCCAGTCCTGCAGCAGACAGTCCAGTCCAGTCCTGCAGCAGACAGTCCAGTCCTGCAGTAGACAGTCCAGTCCTGCAGCAGACAGTCCAGTCCTGCAGTAGACAGTCCAGTCCAGTCCAGTCCTGCAGTAGACAGTCCAGTCCAGTCCAGTCCTGCAGCAGACAGTCCAGTCCAGTCCTGCAGCAGACAGTCCAGTCCAGTCCTGCAGCAGACAGTCCAGTCCAGTCCTGCAGCAGACAGTCCAGTCCAGTCCTGCAGCAGACAGTCCAGTCCAGTCCTGCAGCAGACAGTCCAGTCCTGCAGCAGACAGTCCAGTCCTGCAGCAGACAGTCCAGTCCTGCAGCAGACAGTCCAGTCCTGCAGCAGATAGTCCAGTCCAGTCCAGTCCTGCAGCAGACAGTCCAGTCCAGTCCTGCAGCAGACAGTCCAGTCCTGCAGCAGACAGTCCAGTCCAGCCCTGCAGCAGACAGTCCAGTCCAGCCCTGCAGCAGACAGTCCAGTCCAGCCCTGCAGCAGACAGTCCAGTCCAGCCCTGCAGCAGACAGTCCAGTCCAGCCCTGCAGCAGACAGTCCAGCCCAGCCCTGCAGCAGACAGTCCAGCCCAGCCCTGCAGCAGACAGTCCAGTCCAGCCCTGCAGCAGACAGTCCAGTCCAGTCCTGCAGCAGACAGTCCAGTCCTGCAGCAGACAGTCCAGTCCAGCCCTGCAGCAGACAGTCCAGTCCAGCCCTGCAGCAGACAGTCCAGTCCTGCAGCAGACAGTCCAGTCCAGTCCTGCAGCAGACAGTCCAGTCCAGTCCTGCAGCAGACAGTCCAGTCCAGCCCTGCAGCAGACAGTCCAGTCCAGCCCTGCAGCAGACAGTCCAGTCCAGCCCTGCAGCAGACAGTCCAGTCCAGCCCTGCAGCAGACAGTCCAGCCCTGCAGCAGACAGTCCAGCCCAGCCCTGCAGCAGACAGTCCAGCCCAGCCCTGCAGCAGACAGTCCAGTCCAGCCCTGCAGCAGACAGTCCAGTCCAGCCCTGCAGCAGACAGTCCAGTCCAGTCCTGCAGTTTCTTCCTATGTTAGTGAAAAACACAGGCTATTGTGTACTGTTGGCCTACTGCCAAATGCTATACAGTCACTTTCAATGAATAGTTCCTTATGACTCCCTGCTGTTTGATTACATCCCATAATACTTCACAGTGAGGAAACTTTTTTTTCCTTTTCTTCCTTTTCTTCCGTTGCATTGTGTTTCATTTCATCCCTCCTTTCTCACTGTTTACCTACTCATGCTGAAAGTTAAGGACCGGACACGCTGGCACACTGCCACCTCTTCTCTGGCAGCCCGTGGTCCGCTCCCGCTGATAGAATAATATACATTATAAACTGATTGGTTTGAGCCCTGAATGCTTATTGGCTGACAGCCATGTTATATCAGACCGTATACCACAGGTATGACAAAACATATATTTTTTTTACTGCTGTGATTACATTGGTAACCCGTTTTATAATAGCAATAAGGCACCTCGGGGGTTTGTGGTATATGGCCAATATACCACGGCTAAGGGCTGTATCCAGGCACTCCACGTTGCATTGTGTGTAAGAACAGCCCTAAGCCGTGGTATATTGGCCATATATCACACCCCGTCAGGCCTTATTGCTTAAATATCCATTTAGCAAAACAACGCTTTATCCAAAATTACTTCTAGTAGACTAGATTGCATAGACTTATTTTTTTATTTCTCTTGACATGCTGTTAACATAAATCGTATATAGTTGCAACACATGCAGGATTTAGCTCTGAGATTGATACATTTTTAGCAGGGGTACAGGATACTTGTTGGACATGACTGTGGCGTTGCTTGAAGCACTACCCCAATGCTCTTATCAAATGAGCCGCACCGACAGAACAGCACTGCCTCCGGGTCCATCAGCCTACGCTGCTGCTGCTGCTGCTGCTGCTGCTTCCAGCTCCTTCACGTGGCAGTCAGGCAGAGAGCTCAGAGATGTGTTGTCATGGCGGCTAGCCCACAGGAGGGGAGTCTATTCAGACGGATGCTCCCACGGGTTTTCCCACTTTCTCCCCGTGTCACTGCGTCCTGTTCCTTTTTAAAGAACGCCACTTATGATGATGGCGCCGGAGAGGATGGCAGCCGCTTTATTGGCTCTTAAGAAAAATTTGATTTGACTTTTGACGAGGCCCCGAGGCCTCATTTATGAACCGTGCAAACGTTTTCTCACAATATTCTGGCAATACATGGCAAACTGTAGGATTTTGTGTGCGCAACAAATTTATTGGGATTTATCAAACCGTCGCACGCAACCTATTCGCATGTTTTCATTGATGAATCAGAGGAATATAATATGTGTGCGCCCGTGAACGATAATTAAAAAACCCTGCCTGGAAAACGCCCTCCGTTCACCTTTTTATGGAAAACAAAAACACCCTCGATTGCCGAATGATTTGGAAATGTTGGAATGTCCGTTTTCTAAAAGAAAGTGGAATAGCAAGTTTGATCACATTTCTGTATAGGTCTGGACAGAACCTGTTCATCCTTTGCAGTGACTTTCAAACTACACTGAACAAAAATTTAAATGTAACATGCAATAATTTCAAAGGTTTTACTGAGTTACAGTTCATATAAGGAAATCAGTCAATTGAAATAAATTCATTAGGCCCTAATCTATTGATTTCACATGACTGGGAATACAGATATACATCTGTTGGTCACATATCTTTTTTTTTTTTTTTGTAGAGGCATGGATCAGAAACCCAGTCAGTATCTGGTGTGATCACCATTTGCCTCATGTAGCACGACACATCTCTTTCGCATAGAGTTGATCAGGCTGTTGATTGTGGAATGTTGTCCCACTCCTTTTCAATGGTTGTGCGAAGCTTCTGGATATTGGCGGGAACTGGAACACGCTGTCGTACACGTTGATCCAGAGCATCCCAAACATGCTCAATGGGTGACATGTCTGGTGAGTATGCAGGCCATGGAAGAACTGCACAAATTTTCAGATTCCGGGAATTGTGTCCAGATCCTTGCGACATGGGGCCGTGCATTATCATGCTGAAACATGAGGTGATGTCGCCGGGTGAATGGCGCGACTGTGGGCCTCAGGATCTCGTCACGTCATCTCTGTGCATTGAAATTGCCATCGATAAAATGCTATTGTATTCATTGTCCGTAGTTTATGCCTGCTTAAACCATAACTCCACTGCTACCATGGGGCACTCTGTTCACAATGTTGGAGTCAGCAAACCGCTCGCCCACATGACTCCATACGCTGTCTGCCATCTGCCCGGTACAGTAGAAACCGGGATTCATCCGTGAAGAGCACACTTCTCCAGCGTACCAGTGGCCATTGAAGGTGAGTATTTGCCCACTGAAGTCAGTTATGACACCAAACTGCAGTCAGGTCAAGACCCTGGTGAGGATGACGAGCACACAGATGAGCTTCCCTGAGACGGTTTCTGACAGTTTGTGCAGAACTTCTTTGGTTGTCCAAACCCATAGTTTCATCAGCTGTCCATGTGTCTGGTCTCAGACGATCCCGCGGGTGAAGAAACCAGATGTGGAGGTCCTGTGCTGGTGTGGTTACATGTGGTCTGCGGTTGTGAGGCTGGTTTATGGTAGAGAAATTAACATTTTAATTATCTGGCAACAGCTCTGGTGGACATTCCTGCAGTCAGCATGCCAATTGCACACACCCTCAACTTGAGACATCTGTGGCATTGTGTTGTGTGACAAAACTGCATATTTTAGAGTGACCTTTTATTGTCCCCAGCACAAAGTGCACCTGTGTAATGATCATGCTGTTTAATCAGCTTGTTATGCCCAACCTGTCAGGTGGATGGATTATCTTGGCAAAAGAGAAATGCTCACTAACAGGGATGTAAAAAAAAATTGTGCACAAAAAAAAAAACTTTTCGAGACTTAACTTTTTTTGTGTGTATAGGAACATTTCTGTGATCTTTTTATTTCAGCTCGTGAAACGTGGGACCAACATGGTAGCGAAAGTAGATCCTTCAGCCCTTCTGAAGACGTGTTGTTTTATTGTGTTCGTCAGTATACGATGTTTATATCTCCTGTAGGGTCTATGATGTCATGCTCCTACCATGCAGAAAAACTGTAGCCTACGCAATACTGTAATACATTTTTTTATTTAGGCTACAGGTCTATTTACTTCTCGAGCGTACGCATGGTCTGAGCTGTACTTGGAGATATGCACACACCGAAAGTAAAAAAATAAATAAAAAAAGGATAAATACCAACCTTTTATGTGGGGAAAAACTGCCGCACGCTAGGTTGAAAGTATTTTGTGCGCACACACTTTTGAAAAGTTGTGCGTTATTTAGGCGGGCTGGGACGATACCAGTGTCGCGATACTCCTTAGCGTTGGGGCAATTATAGCTTATTTTTAACACTAAGCCATCAGGAGAACAGCAATAATGTTGGAAACAAATCATTATGTTGTCATCCAGTCACATGTATTTATTTTCCAAGCTGTCGAACACAATATTTGACATACTGCATTTAAAAAATATATATATATACATTTTATTAAAGGAGTTTTGTCTGCTTGGTGTTTTTCATTTTTACCATGGGGAACAAATGATCACAACCCTACTAAATAGGGAACATGGTGCCAATTGGGAGGCTGCTCTGCACACAGAAGGGTTAGCCACTGTCTTGGCCACTGTCCAAAACACACTGAATGAATAACTACTGTAGAGCAGCTTGTTCAGAATGAGATGTACATGGCCATAAAGTGACAGGATAGTATTTGACTGAATGACCCCCCCCCCCCCCCCCCCCCACACACACACACTCAAATAAAATGTTTTATAATAATCCAAGTATTTCAGTAGCAAACCTCCAAAGAACGAATGAAAGGTTGGACATAGACTGAGAAACACTTTTTAAGAGTTTCAGTTAACTGGGTGTAGTGGGACTTAGCTGGGTGTAGTGGGACTTAGCTGGGTGTAGTGGGACTTAGCTGGGTGTAGTGGGACTTAGCTGGGTGTAGTGGGACTTAGCTGGGTGTAGTGGGACTTAGCTGGGTGTCGTGGGACTTAGCTGGGTGTCGTGGGACTTAGCTGGGTGTCGTGGGACTTAGCTGGGTGTAGTGGGACTTAGCTGGGTGTCGTGGGACTTAGCTGGGTGTCGTGGGACTTAGCTGGGTGTCGTGGGACTTAGCTGGGTGTAGTGGGACTTAGCTGGGTGTAGTGGGACTTAGCTGGGTGTAGTGGGACTTAGCTGGGTGTCGTGGGACTTAGCTGGGTGTAGTGGGACTTAGCTGGGTGTAGTGGGACTTAGCTGGGTGTAGTGGGACTTAGCTGGGTGTCGTGTAAAGTCTTCCGCATGTTTTCAGTTCAGCTGGCGCCTGGTCGAACTCAGCTGGCGAACCCGACGTGTGTGCTCGCATACTACTCCCTTAAAAGACCTTCGCTTGAAAAACGAGAACAAAAGCGGAAATAGTACATTTACATTTTTTTTTTACATTGTACTATTTACATAGTACTATTTGTCCATCTTGAGACACCGTAGCCAGTATTCACTTCCTCAACATAGTCAGAATTAATATAAGATAACTGAAATCTTTTTTTCTTTTTTTTGTCACAAATCTTAAAGAAATATACTTCCCTAACTCATTCTCCCCCTCTTATTCGAACCTGTCTCTCAATGATAAAAGGCTGTTGAAAAATTGTTTGAGTTAAATGGGTGTATTCAAAAATAGGTCTACCTCCATTGTTTTCACTCCCTTTCATCTTTACTGCACCCTATAGAATTATATTCCTCTTTGGTCCCAGGGTCAGATGTCGTTGAAGACGGGGGGTGGAGAGCCCGACTGATTTGATGGCTCTGTCTGTCTAAAAAGGCTAGCAGATGCCATAAGTAATTTCCAAATGAGAGAGAGTTGGAGGATGGGTTTTCATTTAGGATTATTTTATTTTTTTACACAATATATGATTCAAACCCAGATAACCTATACATGTACCCGATAGCTTTATAACCAGAGCCTTAACATGTATGTATGGCTCAGGTTAAAAATATAGGGGCTCGTTTCCCAGACAGATTTGGCCCAGGCCTGTTCTAAAAAGCTATTTTTAGTGGATATTTGCCAACGAGCTTTTTAGACTTAATGTGTGTCTTGGAAACAGATCCTAGCATGTATTTAACTATGTTCATATTTCATAAAGTAGCATGTATTTAACTATGTTCATCCACTGTAATATTACACTATTTTACCTACTGTCTGCCTGTCCGCTGCTGGATCTGTGTTCCACACACACACACCCATCCCCCTAACCAGGCCCCACCACCCCTCCACACTAATCCCAGTGTGATTTTAATGTGGTTTAATCACAGACCCTGGACAGTAGTGGGCCTACAGCCCATTATGACTTGGCCGTGCTGCTGGCTGTGCTGCTGGCTGTGCTGCTGGCCATGCTACTGGCAACATGCTATATTATGTGAGGGATTGATTAATTCATGAATTTAACGTTGCAATCTGTTGGGCCCATGCAGTTTAATGATGAATGATGCGCTAAGGAAGGTTAGCAAATCAAATTTATTTATATAGCCCTTCGTACATCAGCTGATATCTCAAAGTGCTGTACAGAAACCCAGCCTAAAACCCCAAACAGCAAGCAATGCATGTGAAAGAAGCACGGTGGCTAGGAAACACTCCCTAGGAAAAACTCCCTAGAAAGGCCAAAAACCTAGGAAGAAACCTAGAGAGGAACCAGGCTATGAGGGGTGGCCAGTCCTCTTCTGACTGTGCAGGGTGGATATTATAACAGAACATGGTCAAGATGTTAAAATTTTCATAAATGACCAGCATGGTCAAATAATAATAATCATAGTAGTTGTCGAGGGTGCAACAAGCACGTCCGGTGAACAGGTCAGGGTTCCATAGCCGCAGGCAGAACAGTTGAAACTGGAGCAGCAGCACGGCCAGGCGGACTGGGGACAGCAAGGAGTCATCATACCAGGTAGTCCTGAGGCATGGTCCTAGGGCTCAGGTCCTCCGAGAGAAAGACAGAAAGAGAGAAAGAGAGAATTAGGGAGAGCATATTTAAATTCACACAGGACACCGGATAAGACAAGAGAAATACTCCAGATGTAACAGACTGACCCTAGCCCCCCGACACATAAACTACTGCAGCATAAATACTGGAGGCTGAGACAGGAGGGATCAGAAGACACTGTGGCCCCATCCGATGATACCCCCGGACAGGGCCAAACAGGCAGGATATAACCCCTATTTCATATGGTTTTAATGGTCCTCTGTCGCTCCAGTTGGTGGAGGGCGGTCCCTCTGTAGCTCCAGTTGGTAGAGGGCGGTCCCTCTGTCGCTCCAGTTGGTAGAGGGCGGTCCCTCTGTAGCTCCAGTTGGTGGAGGGCGGTCCCTCTGTAGCTCCAGTTGGTGGAGGGTGGTCCCTCTGTAGCTCCAGTTGGTGGAGGGCGGTCCCTCTGTAGCTCCAGTTGGTGGAGGGCGGTCCCTCTGTAGCTCCAGTTGGTGGAGGGCGGTCCCTCTGTCGCTCCAGTTGGTGGAGGGCGGTCCCTCTGTCGCTCCAGTTGGTGGAGCATGGCGCTTGCAACGCCAGGATTATGTGTTTGATTCCCGGGAGCACCCGTATGTGAAATGTCTGCTCGAATGATTAAGTCACTTTGGATAAAAGTGACTTTAAAAGTGGGCATATATTAATAATGGCAAAATCGATCACCATATCTTCCACAATCGGCACGTTTAAGTAGTTGTTTAACATGACTTTAAAGGGGTCTTTGAACAACAATTACATGAGACCAAGAGTTAGTATTGCACTTCTGGTAATATTTATTTGTATTTTTTTTTGTTATTTGTTATTCGTCTTAACGATGTCTGATTTTAAATAAATTAAATCAATTCGTCACTAGTCTAAATTCATTTTTGACTCATTGACCACCCCTTGGTCTTTGCATAAATCAGCTGTTGCTCGGCAATGCTTTGTGGCAGAGCTTGGCACAGCTGCACAGGATCAACAGAGATTATGTAAGACACACACGTCTCTGATTTTAGTTTTGTTCTGGCATCGTTTACGTTGATTGATTGAGGACCAACTGTCTTGTGTGATACAAGATGGTTTATAAACCAAGCAAAGAAGAATGTTCTGTCTTTACATTAGTCCTTCTTGCCCCACCCTATGGAAACAGTTCTCATTCATCAGCTAGTGGGAACTCCCAAGGGGGCCAGGAAAGGGAGAAGTGTGTGTGTGTGTGTGTGTGTGTGTGTGTGTGTGTGTGTGTGTGTGTGCATGCTTAGTCGTCATGATTTACAACCTTTTAATACGTTTCTCTAAGTACCTCATAAATGCTACTGAAAGGGGTGGTGGCTAGCTGATGATTGGAGGATAGGTGGGATAGTTGTGTGTGTGTGTGTGTGTGTGTATGTGTGTATATATATATATATATAAC
Source organism: Salmo salar (assembly GCF_965601325.2). NCBI lineage: Eukaryota > Metazoa > Chordata > Actinopteri > Salmoniformes > Salmonidae > Salmo > Salmo salar. Next base: position 121,146,748 of record NC_138300.1, read on the forward strand.
TCTGGAGAGGGGTAGTAGAGTGTGTATATACCGGTATTGATCCATGGACCGGTTTTGGTTTTGACTTTACCTTCTGTAACGGTATTTGAATGTTTGGTTTGTTGAATGTAATACGCCATGTGTAACGTTCATTTTTATAGTTTACTCCGCTACTTGAGTCATCCCTCTCCGCTCTCTCTCTCGCTCCACGCCACTTCCACACAGACCCCGTCACTCAAGGAGAACATTTGTTGTTACCAATTTTATCTTAATATAAATGCACAAGCGTTCTATAATTACAATATTAGTTTGAGTTTCTTACATCTGCAAACAGCTAAACTCCGCCAAAAAAAGAAACGTCCTTTCACTGTCAACTGTGCATTATTTCTGTGTAACTTTTTCTATGAACATAACAAGATTTAACAAATGAGACATAAACTGAACAAGTTCCACAGACATGTGACTAACAGAAATTGAATAATGTGTCCCTGAACAAAGGGGATGGGGGGTCAAAAGTAACAGTCAGTATCTGGTGTGGCCACCAGCTGCATTAAGTACTGTGAAGTTATTTGGATTTTTTATGAATTATCTTTGAAGACAGGGTCCTGAAAAAGGGCTGTTTTTTTGTTGCTAAGTTTAGTTTGTATTTTCTTAACAAGTTAAGCCAAATCGTGTTAGCCACTAATGCTAATCACTAGTTAGCTGGCTAGCTAACTAGCTAGTAAAAGTACTGAGTCAGAGCAAACGTAGCTAGCTAATACAGCCTGATACCAGTACTGGTGCAGGCCTAAATCAGCATGGTGTTTGTGCAACAGTATCTTCTAAATCAAAGAGGAATAGGTGAAGCATGAATATGTTGGCTATATGAATAAAGATTTAATGTATCCAAAGATTATAAGGTCCCCTAGGAAACACGGAACATCACTTTGGTTCCTACCATGTCCTAATAACTCGTCCGTGGCATTTTTATTCGTTGTCATGTCAAACAACACCGTATTCAAAGTGCCCACTATTATTTATATTCTAACTATAGAACTATAATAAACATTCTATTTCCATGATTCCAAAAGTTCACCCAAGTGTTTTGATCTAAATCCCAATTTCAACATTTGTTAAAAAATTATTTTAGGTTGAATTGAACAGTATAAACCAACCAGAATGGAGAAAGACCCATTGAAATCATTTAGAATATATATGTATTGCCACCGTAGGGTCACGCACTACTCATAAAGCAAATGTAGAACTTTTATTAATCAAAAACTTAAAATACCGTAAAAAAATTAGAAAAATACCATGACATGATATATTGCCCAGCCTTCAATTTTGCGCCGCCATATGGGACTCCCAGTCACGGCTGGATGTGATACAGCCTGGATTCAAACCAGGGACTCTAGTGATGCCTCTTGCACTGAGATGCAGTGCCTTAGACCACTGCGCCACTCGGGAGCCCAAGACCAATATATATTGTCCTGCTAATAGCCCATCCTAGAAACGTTGTTTGCAGAATTCACAGCCTGCTACACAGCCTGCTAAAGGTACCAATTGATAATGTTTGTTTTTTTAATCAATTAGTATATTTGAGGTTAACCACGATATTTGTTGTATTATTTGTTTTATATTTTCTGGAGGATTAAACTGAAATTGCAATCAATCACGGCCGGTTGTGATACAGCCAACCTAAGAAATACATTTGACGATAGAATTCTCCCCCTACCCTCCTTCTCGGCAAGTCTATTGTCCTGCTAATAGCCATAATGGCGCTGTACAACGTGACCGTGTGTGTTTACCTTCATTAGCCTACTTTGTTCCAATATTTCTGTCATTCAGTGATATTTATTCCCATAGTAATTTGTTATGGATCCATAACTAAATAAACATCTGCATTTAGAAAGAGTATTTTTAATCATTATTTTATTAACGAAAGTGTAAAGATGCTGATGAAGAAATACAGTACGGTATAGGCTTTAGCCGACATTTTGCGGTTGCATGAGGTCACCCACTTTAAACATTTGGATAATAAAGCATTTTGAAGATTAGAAGCCGCCTGCATTTGTTTATTAGGCTACTGTGCAGTCTGACAAGTAAGCATAGCCTACAATACATACTGTAGTAAACATAGTAAAGTGCCTAATTCCTTACATAAGGGAGAGCAGGCCATGTCCAGACTTTCTTAACTTTTTCTTAACTCTGTCTTTAATGCTTTTTCAGGTTGCATCAGACATGGACAGTACTACAGTAAGTACACTTGGGAAAAACAAATGTTTTTAAAAACCTGTTTTCAAAATGCCTCCAGCTGTCCATCACTACTGTAAATTAAACACACAGCATTTTGTTTACATTCTTTATTGTAACCACAATTGATCTACTTTTCCCAATTACTTTTTAGAGTTTGGGATTTACAAATGTGCGCTTTTGATGTCATTTTTTCGTTAAATCCAGTTCGGATTTAAGTTTAACTTCTGATTGACGGTCTAATGCTCCAATATTTAATCATTTCTGCCCTCTGAATTCATATCTAAGAGGCATTTTTCACACCATTATTAGTTACATTGTTTTAGTTTAAACGTGCAGGCAGGCACTACGAACAGCGGGAACGTTTCCCTAGTCAGCACCATTATTAGTGCAATGCCCCTTAAAGTGTTGCTCTGTGCTACCCAGTGGGGCGGGGTGGGGCAACCACTGTGTGTATATATAACTCTGGAGAGGGTTAGTAGTGTGGAGAGGCGAAGGTGTGTGTAACAAAACTCTGGAGAGGGGTAGTAGTGGTACCAGCCTCCTGAGAAGTTGTGTCCTCTTCACAACTGTCTTGGTGTGTTTGGATCATGATAGGTCCTTAGTGATGTGGACACTAAAGAACTTGAAGCTCTCGACTCGCTCCACTACAGCCACGGGGATGGAGGTGTGCTTGGCCACGCAGTCGTGGGTGAACAGGGAGCACAGGAGGGGACTGAGCACACATCTCTGAGGGGCCACCGTGTTGGCGAATGTCTTTCTTCCTACCCTCACCACCTGGGGGCATCCCATCAGGAAGTCCAGGATCCAGTTGCAGAGGGAGGTGTTTAGTCCCAGGGTCCTTAGCTTAGTGATGAGCTTGGAGGGCACTATGGTGTTGCACGCCGAGCTGTAGTCAATGAACATCATTTTCACGTAGGTGTTCCTTTTGTCCAAGTGGGAAAGGGCAGTGTGGAGTGCAATAGAGATTGCATCATCTGTGCATCTGTTGGGGTGGTATGCGAATTGGAGTAGGTCCAGGGTTTCTGGGATGGTGTTGATGTGAGCCATGACCAGCCTTTTAAAGCATTTCATGGCTACAGATGTTAGTGCTATGGGGCGATAGTCATTTAGAAAGGTTACCTTAGCGTTCTTGGGCACAGGGACTATGGTGGTCTGCTTGAAACATGTAGGTATTACAGACTGGGTCAGGGGAGCGGTTGAAAATGTCAGTGAAGACAGCTGGTCAGCACATGCTCTGAGTGTGTCCTTGTAATCAGTCTGGCCCTGCAGTCTTGTGAGTGTTAACCTGTTTGAAGGTCTAACTCACATCGGCTACGGAGAGCGTGATCTCACACAGCCGTCCGGAACAGCTGGTACTCTCAGGCATGATTCAGTGTTGCTTGCCTCGAAGTGAGCATTGAAGGCATTTAGCTCGTCTGTTAGGCTCGCGTCATTGGACAGCTCGCAGCTGGGTTTCCCTTGGTAACCTGTGATAGTTTGCAAGCCCTGCCACATCCGACGAGCGTCAGAGCTGGTGTAGTAGAATTCGATCTTAGTCCTGTATTGATGCTTTGCTAAATGGAAAGTATTTGATCGACTGAATCATTGAAGTCTGGAAAAATAGTAGCTAGGTACCTGAATGCATCTTATTTTTTAACTTTTTTTTTAACCTGTTCTGTTTTCTGCTCTGGTGTGAACGGTCTACCTCTTATGTTAAACAGTAAGCGGTCAGAATAGAAAGCTTAGGTAATCACTAAAAGTAGATAACTAAGGGGAGTTCTTAGTGAAAGCCACTATGTCAATAGATCCAATCTCAATAGCAGGAAAATCTATATTTTAATTTGAACTCGGTTACCGACTGAGTCACTCAGTCAGGGCAGGGGAATTTGCTTCCCTGCCAATAGATCAGTCCGGTCTTTCGGTCGTGTTGCCCCGGGCAGCCAGACTGCCATTATTAGAGTAATATATAGCCACATGTCTGGCTATTATAGCTGCTTGATGTCAACTCACAGGGATATGGCTTTACAATGGAGTGGAAGTATCTGTCTGTGTGGATGGGTTCAAACCTACAGGGCTTTTCAATAGATTTTTTGAAGATGGACTGTTCTTAAAGAATAACCTCGACCCCCCCCCCCCCCCCCCCCCCAACTGTTTTAGGTTTGGTGGTCTCCAAAATGAATGTGTATCTGGCAACATAACCCAAAGAATAAAACACAAGTGTCTCACACAAGTCAATGTCTTTTTTACAGAAAAATATCTTTAATAATTGGAATTTGAGTTTGGTTACCCTATTCTTACGGTACACAACACTTTCCTGACAAGGTGGCATACACAGCCACCCGCCATCTTTCACATTCAAAACTCTCAAACCTTTATTCAAAACACGGTCACGCTGACACAGAGTTTAGACATCCCAGCAGGCCTTTCCACACTGTTGCACATCTCAGCCTTTGCGAACCCTAACCCCAGCCCAACCCAGGCCTCCCGCCACTCTCTACTCACATTATTTACACTCCATACTGTGCGATTGTAGAATGAGTGATTTCTAAACATCATTATAATTGAGTGTGTCAGATAGCATATGAGGAGGAGGTTTGGGGATGGAACGATGTCACATTAAACTGCCTAATGAGCATGGGTGTGCCCCAAATGGAACCCTATTCCCTATATAGTGCACTACAGTGGCTTGCGAAAGTATTCACCCTCCTTGGCATTTTTCCTATTTTGTTGCCTTACAAACCTGGAATTAAATTTTTTTTGGGGGGGGGGTTGTACCATTTGATTTACACAACATGCCTACCACTTTGAAGATGCAAAATATTTTTTATTGTGAAACAAACAAGAAATAAGACAAAAATAACAGAACTTGAGCGTGCATAACTATTCACCCCCCAAAGGTCAATACTTTGTAGAGCCACCTTTTGTAGCAATTACAGCTGCAGGTCTCTTGGGGTATGTCTCGATAAGCTTGGCACATCTAGCCACTGGGATGTTTGCTCATTCTTCAAGGCAAAACTGCTTCAGCTCCTTCAAGTTGGATGGGTACCGCTGTTGTACAGCAATCTTAAAGTCATACCACAAATTCTCAATTGGATTGAGGTCTGGTCTTTGACTAGGCAATTCCAAGACATTTAAATGTTTCCCCTTAAACCACTCGACTGTTGCTTTTGCAGTATGCTTAGGGTCATTGTCCTGCTGGAAGGTGAATTTCCGTCCCAGTCTCAAGTACCTTCTTCCATATGTTTGGGGAGTCTCCCACATGCCTTTTGGTGACACCAAACGTGTTTGCTTATTTTTTTCTTTAAGCAATGGCTTTTTTCTGGCCACTCTTCTGTAAAGCCCGGCTCTGTGGAGTGTACGGTTTAAAGCGGTCCTATGGACAGATACTCCAATCTCCGCTGTGGAGCTTTGCTGCTCCTTCAGGGTTATCTTTGGCCTCATTGTTGCCTCTGATTAATGCTCTCCTTACCTGGTCTGTGAGTTTTGGTGGGCAGCCCTCTCTTGGCAGGTTTGTTGTGGTGCCATATTCTTTCCATTTTTTAATAATGGATTTAATGGTGCTCTGTGGGATGTTCAAAGTTTCTGATATTGTTTTAAACTCAACCCTGATCTGTACTTCTCCACAACTTTGTCCCTGACCTGTTTGGAGAGCTCCTTGGTCTTCATGGTGCCACTTGCTTGGTGGTGCCCCTTGCTTGGTGGTGCCCCTTGCTTGGTGGTGCCCCTTGCTTGGTGGTGCCCCTTGCTTAGTGGTGCCCCTTGCTTAGTGGTGCCCCTTGCTTAGTGGTGCCCCTTGCTTAGTGGTGTTGCAGACTCTGGGGCCTTTCAGAACAGGTGTATATGTACTGAGATCATATGACAGATCATGTGACACTTAGATTACACACAGGTGGACTTTATTTAACTAATTATGTGACTCTGAAGGTAATTGGTTGCACCAGATCTTATTTAGGGGCTTCATAGCTAAGGGGGTGAATACATCATGTGCACACACCACTTTTCTGGGGGTTTTATTTTTTTATTTATTTTTTAACAAGTAATTTTATTCATTTCACTTCACCAATTTGGACTATTTTGTGTATGTCCATTACATGAAATCCAAATAAAAATCAATTTAAATTACAGGTTGTAATGCAACAAAATAGGACAAACGCCAAGGGGGATAAATACTTTTGCAAGGCACTGTACTTTAGACTAGGGCCCTATAGAACCCTATTCCCTATATAGTGCACTACTTTAGACCAGGGCCCTATAGAACCCTATTCCCTATATAGTGCACTACTTTAGACCAGGGCCCTATAGAACCCTATATCCTATATAGTGCACTACTTTAGACCAGGGCCCATGTCATGCCTCAGATTGTGTAGACCACTCACACTCTACCCAGAGCCATGTATAGATACCCTATATAGCCAATGGCTTTGACATACCGTACGCAGTACACCAAGAAAATGCCAAACAAAGACCCACTGCTAGCTAATGTGGATTTTGTTCATTTGACACCTAACTGAAGAAAATGGACTAAAACGGAGAGGAACTACCTGAACTTGTCCAATAAGAAACACAATTTTGTTTTGTTTTTTTGTTTTACTGTTGCATAACTTTTTCCGTTGCGTACACTGTTGAACAATACCATAGTTAGTAGCTTGATTTCAGTGGGAACAGAGCTTGTTGAGACACCAGGTGGAGTAGATCATTGTGTCCTTAAAGCCAGGAGAACTAACAATATCTTTAACCAAATCCACAGCTGTATAAATGGAGAAGGTCTCTCATGGGTGGGGGGTCACGCTATGCAAATAAAGGTGAACACACACACATACACAGTTTCTATCCACTGCCTCTCCCTGAACCATGAACTTTGTTATATAGCTGGTAGAAGATTGAGAATTTGGGGCAAAGCTCAGTGGCTGTGTAGTGTTACTGAGTACAAGGCCAATGTTGTTGTTACAGCCTGAATTTAAAATGGATTAAATTGAGATTGTGTGTCACTGGCCTACACACAATACATTTTACAGATTAATTAAATGAAAAGCAGAAATGTGACCCGATTCAGGAAACTAGGCGTATGTCGCAAGTCACAACTTCACAGGAGAGCCGTTTGAACATAAAAAAAATATATTTTTTATCAAAATGCGTTTTTTGCCTTCTTGAACATGTAAACTTTCATGTGTCTTAATAATAAACATGTATGCCATCTGTAAATATGAATAACTTTGTGAAATTACTAGCCTTGTTGGTTTAACCACAGAAAAAGCCAGCAACCTTCCTACTAGCCAAGTTGATCAACTTTCAAACCAGAATTACTTTCCCATTGTTCCTCAAATGCAGTGTATGATTTACCATTTTGTAGCTCTGAGTCTCTACTTTTATCCAATGTAAAAAAAAAACACAATTTCAAATTTTTGCTACATAAAACTGAATCCAAGTCGTGAGTCACAAATGTTTTGAGTTATGGCAAGCCTAAATACGGTCAGAAGTAAAATAAATTAGCTTAACAAGTCAGTGCCTTAGAAAAGTATTCAGACTCCTTGACTTTTTCCACGTTACAGCTTTATTCTAAAATGGATGAAATAAAAAAAATATCCTCAGCAATCTACACACAATACTCTGTAATGACAAAGCGAACAGGTTTAGATTTTTTTGCAAATTTATAAAAAATAAAAAACAAATACCTTTTCAGACCCTTTGCTATGAGACTAGAAATTGAGCTCAGATGCATGCTGTTTCTATTGATCATCCTTGATGTTTACCTGTGGAAAATTGAATTGATTGGACATGATTTGGAAAGACACATACACCTGTCTATATAAGGTCGCACACTTGACAGTGCATGTCAGAGCAAAAACCAAGCCATGAGGTCGAAGGAATTGTGCATAGAGCTCCGAGACAGGATTGTGTCGAGGCACAGATCTGGGAAAGGGTACCAAAAAATGTCTGCAGCATTGAAGGTCCCCAAGAACACAATGGCCTCCATCATTCTTAAATGGAAGAAGTTTGGAACCACCAAGACTCTTGCTAGAGCTGGCCACTAGGCCAAACTCAGCAATCGGAGGAGAAGGGCATTGGTCAGGGAGGTGACCAAGAACCTGATGGTCACTCTGACAGAGCTCCAGAGATCCTCTGTGGAGATGGGAGAACCTTCCAGAAGGATAACCATCTCTGCAGCACTCTATCAGTCAGGCCTTTATGGTAGAGTGGCCAGGCGGAAGCCACTCCTCAGTAAAAGGCTCATGACAACCCGCTTGGAGTTTGCCAAAAGGCACCTAAAGACTCAGACCATGAGAAGCAAGATTCTCTGATCTGATTGATTCTCTGCTCAGATTGAACTCTTTGGCCTGAATACCAAGCATCACGTCTGGAGGAAACCTGGCACCATCCCTACGGTGAAGCATGTTGGTAGCAGCATCATGCTGTGGGGATGTTTTTCAGTGTCAGGGACTGGGAGACTAGTCATGATCGAGGCAAAGATGAACGGAGCGAAGTACAGAGATCGTTGATGAAAATCCTCTCCATAGTGCTGCGGGCTGCGTAATTTTCATTTGTTGGCATTATGTAGGCTGTTTTAACATATTGGCTATGGCAATAGAAGTTACTTTTAGATTTGTATCGTATTGATTTTGAGATGAAGACCTTATTATATACTGAACAAAAAATATAAACACAACATGCAACAATTTCATCAACGATTTTACTGAGTTACAGTTCATATAAGGAAATCTGTCAATTTAAATAAATTCACATGACAGGGCAGGGGCGGAGCCATGGGTGGGCCTGGGAGGGCTTAGGTTCACCCACTGGGGACCTGGCTCTCTAAAACGACGTTGGAGGCAGGGTAGAGAAATTAACATTAAATTCTCTGGCAACAGCTCTGGTGGACATTCTTACAGTCAACATGCCAATTGCACACTCCCTCAACCTGAGATATCTGTGGCATTGTGTGACACATTTTTTTTTAGAGTGGCCCCAGCATAAGGTGCACCTGTGTAATGATTTAATCAGCTTCTTAAAATGCCACACCTGTCAGGTGGATGGATTATCTTGGCAAAAGAGAAATGCTCACTAACATGTAAACAAATTTCAGCCATTTTCTTTTAGAGAAATAAGCGTTTGGAAAATTTCTGGGGTCTTTTATTTCAACTCATGAAACATGGGACAAACACGTTACATTTATACTTTGTTCAGTATAAATTAAATAAAACTGTTCCCCTAAAATGTGCATATGAAAGTCATAACTGGCAGGCAGATCAGTAGAAATGGTACGATAACTTGGCACTCCTAATGGAAAAGGTTGCCGACCGCTGGTGGTATTTTATTAGGATCCCCATTTAGCTGTTGCAAAAGCAGCAGCTACTCTTCCTGGGGGTCCACACAAAACATGAAACATAATACAGAATGACATAATACAGAACATCAATAGACAAGAACAGCTCAAGGACAGAGCTACATACATATTTTTTTTTTTAAATCACACGTAGTCTACATAGACAAGCTCAGTAGCCTACATATGGTTAATTTTTATTAAAACAAGGTGTGTCTATATATGGGAAAAATATACTTTTAAAAGAACAGATGACTCTCGGTCGACCAATACTTTTTTGGTGGGGGGGGGGGGGGGGGGGGGCAATTCTAACTTCGTTCCATTTGTGAGTTTTGTCTTTTTGTTTGGAGAGTTCCTGTCAATGTCAATGTTAAGGACGTGCATATGTTTATGCATAGAAGTAGGCCTATAGGCTACCTGGCCTGCGTGCAAATGTAGGCATATAAATATGCCCATTTTGTGAATCTGTTAGTATTTCTGATTGTCTTAACGCACCACCACAAATGAGCTGTGGAGCGTCTCAAAGTAATGTTTTCTTCACCTCAAACGGCAAGCAAACAAAGTGTTTTTACATCCATTGAGGATGACAATAGTTCCTCAATGTATTTAAAAAAATATATCTTTCCAGCTCTCTCCCTTTCGATAACCACTCAGCGTGAAAGGGAAAAATGTCATGCTCTGATCCAGTGGAAACATCGTTAAATAGGCCTACCTGATTTACTTCTTATCCTTATCCACAGCCTACAGCTGTGTCTGTTCCGAGCTCACTGGCATGAAAACTAAGGACCCAGAATATTTCATACAATGTTGCAAGTTTGCTAGAGTGAGCTTCAGGCCTGAGTTAATAGTTGATACAATGTTTCAAGTTTGGCTACACATGGCCTGTTTTGCAACAATGTGATTTATAGGATATTTATTTTTATCAAGATATTTTTCTACCTGTGGGCCGCATTTTATTTTATTTTTTTTCCCGGCTTTTTCTATTTTTACATAGTTGGTAGTGACAATATAAGGTACTTTTTAGGTTTGTATCATTTTGATAAACCACATGACAATGATTTTGAGATATGACGATATTATTATATATGATATCTGTTCCACAAAAAAAATGTATGTATGAAAACCATAACTGGCATGCAGATTGGTAGAAAGGTTCAGTTAAATTGTCATTCCACATTTGAAAGGTTGGCGACACCTCCTGTAGCCTATTACAGGCAACTTCAGGAGAGTAACGGCAGAATCCGCGAAAGCCAGCTGGAGGAGATTGGTCAGGTTAAGGTTTTTTTTCCCTTCTGGTTATCTTGATCTCTGGCTCCTCCTTGAGTCATGTCTTATTTCATCAAACAGAGCGCTTAAAGCATCAGACAAGCTCAATGCAAATAGTTGATCTTATTAAAACACATATGGTCTGTCTATATATGGAAAACTACACGTTTTCAATTTTCGACTAATCGATTGATCGAAACAGTCGGACAGTCCTAAAATATTGTAGAATCCAGGTGTGAAAAGCTCTTAGAGCCTTACCCAGAAAGACTCACAGCTGTAATCAAAAGTGATTCTAACAAGTATTGACTCAGGTGTGTGAATACTTACGGAAATGAGATTTTTGTATTTAATTTTCAATAAATGTGCAAACATTTATAAAAACATGTTTTCACTTTGTCGTTATGGGGTATTGTGTTTTTAGATGGGTGAGGGGAAACAATCGATTTGAATCCATTTTGAATTTGGGCTGTAACACAAGAATGTGGAATAATTCAAGGGGTGTGAATACTTTCTGAAGGCTCTGTAACTAATTATCTATCTAACTAACTGAACAACTAATTAAACTAAATGTTTAAATAATAATTTATTAACGTAAAAATGAAGCCTTTTTATCAACCCTTAGGGATAAACTAACTGATAAATAAAACCAAAATAATCATGTTTATTGTGGGGTTTTTTTTAACAGAAAGGCAGTGTGGGCTGGGCGGAGGAGAATGAAGGAAGCAAAACAAGAGGAGAGCCGTCCCGAGACTTTGCAAAGGTAATCAGATTGGATAAAATGTTCAGACCGATGTAAGCCGAAGATGCATTAAACTAAACTAAAAGCTTAAGTAAAAGGAATCCACACAGACCATCTGAGAAAAGGCCACGTTCCAGTTCTTTACCCTTCTCCCCAAAGTGTACACTCCCCCCTCATGGATTTAAAAGGAATGGACTGGTGGAAAGTACTTCCTCCAACTATGCTTGCACCAATCCAATGCCTGTACATGCATGAGGGGGAGTGAACAAGTGCACACTTTGTGGTAAAGGGTAGGGGATTGAAATGCAGCCCTAGACTCAAAGGTTCTAAAATCTGAATGCAACTGACAAATCTGAACCAGTCCAGATGAAAGGGGGGGGATACCTAGTCAGTTGTACAGGGAAAGGGGGGATACCTAGTCAGTTGTACAGGGAAAGGGGGGATACCTAGTCAGTTGTATAGGGAAAGGGGGATACCTAGTCAGTTGTATAGGGAAAGGGGGGGATACCTAGTCAGTTGTATAGGGAAAGGGGGGGATACCTAGTCAGTTGTACAGGGAAAGGGGGGGATACCTAGTCAGTTGTACAGGGAAAGGGGGGATACCTAGTCAGTTGTACAGGAAAGGGGGGATACCTAGTCAGTTGTACAGGGGGGGGGATACCTAGTCAGTTGTACAGGGAAAGGGGGGGATACCTAGTCAGTTGTACAGGGAAAGGGGGGATACCTAGTCAGTTGTACAGGGAAAGGGGGGGATACCTAGTCAGTTGTACAGGGAAAGGGGGGATACCTAGTCAGTTGTACAGGGAAAGGGGGGATACCTAGTCAGTTGTATAGGGAAAGAGGGATACCTAGTCAGTTGTACAGGGAAGGGGGGATACCTAGTCAGTTGTATAGGGAAAGGGGGGATAACTAGTCAGTTGTACAGGGAAGGGGAGATACCTAGTCAGTTGTATAGGGAAAGGGGGATACCTAGTCAGTTGTATAGGGAAAGGGGGGATACCTAGTCAGTTGTACAGGGAAAGGGGGGATACCTAGTCAGTTGTACAGGGAAAGGGGGGATACCTAGTCAGTTGTACAGGGAAGGGGGGATACCTAGTCAGTTGTACAGGGAAGGGGAGATACCTAGTCAGTTGTACAGGGAAGGGGAGATACCTAGTCAGTTGTACAGGGAAGGGGAGATACCTAGTCAGTTGTACAGGAAAAGGGGGGGATACCTAGTCAGTTGTACAGGGAAAGGGGGGATACCTAGTCAGTTGTACAGGAAAAGGGGGGGATACCTAGCCAGTTGTACAGGGAAAGGGGGGGATACCTAGTCAGTTGTACAGGGAAGGGGGGATACCTAGCCAGTTGTACAGGGAAAGGGGGATACCTAGTCAGTTGTACAGGGAAAGGGGGGATACCTAGTCAGTTGTACAGGGAAAGGGGGATACCTAGTCAGATGTACAGGGAAAGGGGGGGGGATACCTAGTCAGTTGTATAGGGAAAGAGGGGGATACCTAGTCAGTTGTACAACTGAATGCCTTCAACTGAAATGTGTCTTCCACATTTAACCCAACCCCTCTGAATCAGAGAGGTACGGGGGGGCTGCCATAATCGACATCCACGTCTTTGGCGCCCGGTGAACACTGGGTTAACTGCCTTGCTCAGGGGGCAGAACGACAGATTTTTACCTTGTCAGCTCGGTGATTCAATCCAGCAACCGTTCAGTTACTGACCCATCGCTCCTACCCACCAGACTACCTGCCGCCCTGAGTCAACATTTTCTCAATGGCCTGTGTGGACCTAACTCTGGATAGTGGACGGGGTAGTATGTCTGAATAGTGAATACACATAGAATCATGTTTTTAATGGTTATTAACTAAGTTAGTTATACAGTTGATTATAAACTTAATTCTAAAGTTATTAACAAAGTACATTTTCATCCCCAGCTGTATGAACTGGACAGTGACCCAAACCGGAAGGTGTTCCTTGATGAACTGTTTGTGTATATGCAGAAACGAGGTAAAGCTTATTTTTTTCTCTCTCTCTCTAAGCATTGTACTGTAAAACCAGTTCAGCTTTAGTGGAAAGCATTTTCCTGGGATTCCTCACTTTAGATTGTACTTTTTTTTGTTTGTTTGTAGGAATCTCCATAAAATGTAATCTTATCTATTTCCTCTTTCATTTCTGTTCTTGACAGAGTTTTTCAGTAAGGATCTTAACCTCATGTCCAAGGAGTCATGTCTGGGGGTTTGAGTCCCCCTCTAAGCAAAACTGTTTTACCACAGGTTTCCTGAAATTCTTCCAGCTACATTTTTAGACTGAATTCATAAGAAAATAATCAATATCATGCATATACACAATTTAACCATCTATTCATGGTTTATGAATGCAATATACATTTTTTGTTTGTTGTTGCTGCAGTTACTGTGGTTAGACAGTTTTAAATCTTTCAATTCAAATATATGTCAGCTGTAATCAAAGCTATGGTCCATTCTTTCCAACTTAGAATAATTTACCCACTAGCCCCCGCCGCCAACCTTTCTCCATATGTGTAGGTGGGTATGGAGGGGGAGAGGAGCAAGGATGTTTGGGTTAAGGGAGCCTATGTCTGTTTTAGGCCTGATGGAGGAATGAGCCTCAAGTTCAGAGCCCCTCCTTCTCTATAACATAATATGACTGACAGATTGTATGGAGATACAGTATATATGAATGTAAACAAGTTGTCTCGTACTGCGGTGAATGAAACAGTGCTGTCATCCTCATCAACATGCTAGATATTTGACCTCTGGAGATGTATAAGTGGCAGGGTAGCCTAGTGGTTAGAGCGTTGGACTAGTAACCGAAAGGTTACAAGTTCAAATCCCCGAGCTGACAAGGTAGAAATCTGTCGTTCTGCCCCTGAACAAGGCCGTCATTGAAAATAAGAATTTGTTCTTAACTGACTTGCCTAGTTAAATAAAGGTCAAATAAACAAATAAGCATGGCTGAGAGACTATAGTCTGTTAGTAGCTAGGTGTCCATCCAATTGGCGACCAGATGTTCAGGTAAATAAAAATAAAAAATCTACATAAAACAATTATGTGCATTTTCCCACCCGCTACGTTTCCATCAAACTGACTTATCGCGGATAAAAGGCTGAGCGTGATGACATAGTGCACATAACAATTACTTATACACGATCAAGCAAAATAATAGGCAGTATTGCATGCTAAATGTTTCTGATCAGTGATTGATGAGCAAACGAATAGATTTAATTATACCACCTTCACTTATTTGCCCAGCCATAGAATTAACCAAATATACAGATGGAGATTCAGTGAAACAAAATCACATTGTTGGTAATCAAGCCTAATACTGTTGTGTCGTCTGCAAACTTGATGATTGAGTTGGAGGCGTGCATGTCCATGCAGTCATGGTTGAACAGGGAGTACAGGAGGGGGCTGAGCACACACCCTTGTGGGGCCCCAGTGTTGGGGATCAGTGAAGTGGAGATGTTGTTTCTTACCTTCACCACCTGGGGGCGGCCTGTCCGGAAGTCCAGGACCCAATTGCACAGGGCGGGGTTGAGACCCAGGTCTTAAAGCTTACTGATGAGCTTGGAGGGTACTATGGTGTTGAATGCTGAGCTGTAGTCAATAAACAGCATTCTTACAAAAGGTATTCCTCTTGTCCAGATGGGATAGGGCAGTGTGGTGGCAATTGCATCATCTGTGGACCTATTGGGGCGGTACGCAAATTGAAGTGGGTCTAGGGTGACAGGTAAGATGGAGGTGATATGATCCTTGACTAGTCTCTCAAAGCACTTCATGATGACAGAAGTGAGTGCTACGGGGCGATAGTCATTTAGTTCAGTTACCTTTGGGTTAATGCGTTTTTTAAATGTCTTACGTCTGCCACGGCGAAGGAGAGCCCACAGTCCATGGTAGCGGGCCACGTCGTTGGCAATGTATTATCCTCAAAGCGGGCAAAGAAGGTGTTTAGTTTGTCTGGAAGCAAGACATCATCGGTGTCTGTGATGTGGCTGGTTTTCTTTTTGTTGTCTGTGATTGTCTGTAGACCCTGCCACATAGGTCTCGTGTCTGAGCCATTGAATTGCGACTCCACTTTGTCTCTATACCGACAATAACTTGTTTGATTGCCTTGCGGAGGGAATAACTACACTGTTTGTATTCGGCCATATTCCCAGTCACCTTTCCATGGTTAAATGCGGTGGTTTGCGCTTTCAGTTTTGCACGAATGCCGCCATCTATCCACAGTTTCTGGTTAGGGTAGGTTTTAATAGTCACAGTGGGCACAACATCTCCTATGCACTTCCTTATAAACTCACTCACCAAATCAGCGTAAAATCAATATTATTTTCTGAGGCTACCCGGAACATGTCCCAGTCTGTGTGATCGAAACTATCTTGACGCGTGGATTCCGATTGGTCAGACCAGTGTTGAATAGTCCTTATCACGGGTACATCCTGTTTTAAGTTCCTGCCTATAGGAAGGGAGTAGCAAAATAGAGTCGTGGTCAGATTTGCTGAAAGGAGGGTGGGGGAGGGCCTTGTATGCATCGTGGAAGTTAGAGTAGCAGTGATCCAGTGTTTTGCCAGCACGAGTGCTACAATCAATTTAGGTAGCCGCCTTCTCAAATTTGCTTTATTGAAATCCCCCGATACAATAAATGCAGCCTCCGGATATATGGTTTCCAGTTTGCATAAAGTCCAGTGAAGTTCCTTGAGGGCCATCGTGGTATTGGCTTGAGGGGCGATATACACGGCTGTGACTATAACCGACGAGAATTCTCTTGGGAGATAATATGGTCGGCATTTGATTGAGAGGCATTCTAGGTCAGGTGAACAAAAGAACTTGAGTTCCTGTATGTTGTTACAATTACACCATGAGTTGTTAATCATGAAACATACACCCCGCCCTTTTTCTTCCCGGAGAGATGCTTATATCTCTCAGCACGACGCACAAAGAATCCTGGTGGCTGTACCGACTCTGACAGCATATCCCAAGAGAGAGCCATGTTTCTGTGAAACAGAGTATGTTACAATCCCTGATGTCTCTCTGGAAAGCAACCCTTACCCTAATTTCATCTACCTTGTTATCTAGAGACTGGACATTAGCGAGTAATGTACTCAAAAGTGGTGGGTGGTGTGCGTGCCTCCGAAGTCTGACCAGAATGCCACTCCGTCTTCCTCTTCTGCGGTGACAATGTTTTGTGTCAGCCTCTGGAATCAGTTCAAATGCCCTGGATGGTTTGGACAAAGGATCCGCTTCGGGAAAGTCGTATTCCTGGTCGTAGTGCTGGTAAGCGGATGTCGCTCTAATATCCAATAGTTCTTCCCAGCTGTA
The DNA here is from genome assembly GCF_965601325.2 of Salmo salar. Taxonomy (NCBI): domain Eukaryota; kingdom Metazoa; phylum Chordata; class Actinopteri; order Salmoniformes; family Salmonidae; genus Salmo; species Salmo salar. Next base: position 121,163,591 of record NC_138300.1, read on the forward strand.
TGTAATAACACTTTTTTTGGGGGTAGCAATGTAAGAAATAATACATAAAAAAACGAAATACTGAAAAGTTTCTTAAGGACTAGAAGCAAGGCGGCATTAGTGAGGTTGGCGACTGATGTTAGGCGATCAGGCCTGGCTCGTAGTCGGCGTTCCAATTCATCCAAAAGGTGTCCGATGGGGTTGAAGTCAGGGCTCTGTGCAGGCCAGTCTTCCACCCCGATCTCGACAAACCATTTCTGTATGGACCTCGCTTTGTGCACGGAGGAATTGTCATGCTGAAACAGGGAAGGGCCTTCCCCAAAACTGTTGCCACAATATGCACTCCAATAGTGAACGGAGGCCGCTTTCCCGCTGGTTCCTTTTTCAGGCTACTCGGGTTATTTCACTCCACGCATCAACTGCTGTTTGAGGAGCATACAGCCTCTTGCTGCATGACAGGTGATATTCCGCCCAAACTGTGTATGCCATGGACTCTCCAACCCTGTTCCTGCATTTACCCAGTGCTTAATTTTGGAAACCTGGTGAAATATAACGGCACAATCATTATTTTAATACATTTTTCTCGGGTCTTGGGCTCGTAGGTCTATGCGTAGCCATGAACTCTATGCGGATGTGTGTTTTGAATCATCACCTTAGAAAGCAGCTGTCCATTTTGGTGTTAGGCTTTGAAACAACGTCCACAGTGACCATGTTTTCCACTCTGTTTCAACCTGTTGTTGGAACTTCTTTCTTCAAATTAGGACCTGATGGAGGGACAATAGAGCCCTGAGTACCAGGCCATTAGAACCTGGTGGAGGGACAATAGAGCCCTGAGTACCAGGCCATTAGAACCTGATGGAGGAACAATAGAGCCCTGAGTACCAGGCCATTAGAACCTGGTGGAGGGACAATAGAGCCCTGAGTACCAGACCATTAGAACCTGGTGGAGGGACAATAGAGCCCTGAGTACCAGGCCATTAGAACCTGATGGAGGGACAATAGAGCCCTGAGTACCAGGCCATTAGAACCTGATGGAGGGACAATAGAACCCTGAGTACCGGGCCATTAGAACCTGGTGGAGGGACAATAGAGCCCTGAGTACCAGGCCATTAGAACCTGATGGAGGAACAATAGAGCCCTGAGTACCAGGCCATTAGAACCTGGTGGAGGGACAATAGAGCCCTGAGTACCAGACCATTAGAACCTGATGGAGGAACAATAGAGCCCTGAGTACCAGGCCATTAGAACCTGATGGAGGGACAATAGAGCCCTGAGTACCAGGCCATTAGAACCTGATGGAGGAACAATAGAGCCCTGAGTACCAGGCCATTAGAACCTGATGGAGGGACAATAGAGCCTGTACAGAGTGCATAAGAGGAGATTACTGCGACTCAACGGCAATTTTAGTGCCCTTGGTGTGACCACCATTTGCCTCATGCAGTGTGACACATATCCTCCTCCTTGATCAGGCTGTTGATTGTGGCCTGTGGAATGTTGTTGTCCCACGCCTCTTCAACGGCTGTACAAAGTTGGTGGATATTGGCGGGAACTGGAACACACTGTCGTGTTCCAACATGCTCAATGGGTGACATGTCTGGTGAGTATGCAGTCCATTTTCAAATTCCAGGAATTGTGTACAGATCTTTGTGACATTGTTTACGTTATCATGCTGAAACATGAAGTAATGGCGACGGATGAATGGCACAACAATGGGCCTCAGGATCTCATTGCGGTCATTTTGTGCATTCAAATTGTCATCGATAAAATGCAATTGTGTTTGTTGTCCGTAGTTTATGCCTGCCCGTACCATAACCCCACCGCCACCATGGGACACTCTGTTCACAACGTAGACATCAGCAAACTGCTAGCCTACACAATGCCATGTCTGTCTGCCATCTGTCCGGTACAGAAGAAACCGGGATTCATCAGTGAAGAGCACACTTCTCCAGGGTGACAGTGGCCATCAATGGTGAGCATTTGCCCACTGAAGTCGGTTACAACTCTGAACTGCAGTCAGATCAAGACCCTGGTGAGGACGATGAGCACGCAGATGAGCTTCCCTGAGACAGTTTCTGACAGTGTGTGCAGAAATTCTTTGGTTGTGCAAACCCACAGTTTCATCAGCTGTCCGGGTGGCTGGTCTCAGACGATGCCGCAGGTGATGAAGCCGGATGTGGAAGTCCTGGGCTGGCGTGGTTATATGCGATCTGCGGTTGTGAGGCCGGTTGGACGTACTGCCAAATTCTCTGAAACAACGTTGGGAGGCGGCTTTTGGTAGAGAAATGAACATTCAATTCCCTGGCAACAGCTCTGGTGGACATTATTGCAGTCAGCATGCTGCAACAATTGCACGTTCCATAAACACTTGAGACAACTGTGACATTGTGTTGTGTGACAAAACTTCACATTTTCAGTGGCCTTTTATTGTCCCCAACACAAGGTGCACCTATGTAATGATCCTGCTGTTTAATCAGCTTCTTGATATGCCACACCTGTCAGTTGGCTGGATTATCTTGGCAAAGGAGAAATGCTCATTAACAGGGATAAAAACAAATTCATGCACAGAATTTGAGAGGTGCGTATTTTGTGACTATGGCTCAATTCTTTTTTCAGCTCATGAAACCAACACTTTACATGTTGCGGTTTTTTTTCCGTTTTTTTTTCAGTAGAACATTTTATTTAACCTTTTATTTAACTAGGCAAGTCAGTTAAGAACAAATTCTTATTTACAATGACGGTTTACCAAAAGGCCTCCTGCGGGGACGGTGGCCTGGGATTAAAATAAAAAATGAATACAATATATATATATATATATATATATATATATATATATATATATATATATATATATATATATATATATATATATATATGAAAAAAGACACATCACAACAAGAGAGACTACACAACACTACATAAAGAGAGACCTAAGACGACAACATAGCAAGGCAGCAACACATGACAATACAGCATGGCAGCAACACAACATAACAACAACATGGTAGCAGCACAACATAACAACAACATGGTAGCAGCACAACATGGTAGCAGCACAAAACATGGTACAAACATTATTGGGCACAGTCAACAGCACAAAGGTCAAGAAGGTAGAGCCAACATGCTGGCTAAATGTTCTGATCAATCCTAATAAATGAACCAACTAGACAAGATGATCATGAGCAGCTCTTACCTCAACTTACAGTTAGCTAACTTTTCCACAACCCTAATTGAACCCAAACCAATATTCCGAACGGACATTCAATTCTTATTATTATTATTTTTATTATTTTTTATAATCTGACATTGATTTATCAACACAAGTCCCCACGCTTGTTTCAAAGCAGCGCGAAACGGTGCTGAAATAGTTGACCACGTGCGGGTGGACTATTGCTTCAAGTCCTATTCTAACTATTGGATGACTTTAGGAGTTGCCTTAAAGCAACAATTTGATGCCTTCAATTGGATAAGCGTACTTTATTCCAATAAATTCACTGACGTTTTTTTGGCTTTGACCCTGGGTTAAATAGGTGTTAATTTAACATATTACTGTAGCTAGATCAACAGACACTACTGTACAAACTACAGTGTTTTGGAAACATGAGCTGTCAGAATGTTATTTATGTTCAGTGTTATGAAGTCTGGCCTCATTTTAAATCAAATTCGACTGCCTAAATCTTGGCCGCATAGGCATTGAGTGACTCCTTCCATCTTGGATCTGTAGACGCATGAAGAGAAAATTAAACTGGGCATCTCCAGGCACTCTAGTCAACCGCATCCCCATCAAGATATCTGCCACCATCTTGGATCTGTAGACATCTAGTTTCAACTCTTCTACCTGTTTCTACCTCTTTCTCCAGGCACCCTGGTCAACCACATCCCCATCATGATATCTGCCACCATCTTGGATCTGTAGACATCTAGTTTCAACTCTTCTACCTCTTTCTCCAGGCACCCTGGTCAACCACATCCCCATCATGATATCTGCCACCATCTTGGATCTGTAGACATCTAGTTTCAACTCTTCTACCTCTTTCTCCAGGCACCCTGGTCAACCACATCCCCATCATGATATCTGCCACCATCTTGGATCTGTAGACATCTAGTTTCAACTCTTCTACCTCTTTCTCCAGGCACCCCGGTGAACCGTATCCCCATCATGGCTAAGCAGGTGCTGGACCTGTACATGCTCTACAAGCTGGTGACGGAGAAGGGCGGCCTGGTGGAGGTCATTAACAAGAAGATCTGGAGAGAGATCACGAGAGGACTCAACCTGCCTACCTCCATCACCTCAGCAGCCTTCACCCTCCGCACACAGTGAGTCTACACTTGGGCGTTAAGCACCAAACAGAAGAAAATGCTCTGAAATTGAGTTAAACAGGGAGGTAATCTGTAAATGGGTCTTTGTGTTAAAAAAAAAAAAAGGATTGGCCTGAGCAAGATTTCCTAATTTGCTGCGTAGATGTGCTCATCTTCAATTAAATGGGAAGCAAGCTAATTAGAGGTCAGCGAAGCTGCACAGGACCTAGCTAGACCAATCACCTCATGATGGGAAAAGTACTTCTAAATACAGAGAGAGAAAAAAAATCCAACCACTGCCTTGTCCTACGTTCACCCAGGTATATGAAGTACCTGTACCCGTACGAGTGTGAGAAGAAGGGGCTGAGCTCTCCAGGCAAGCTCCAGGCTGCTATAGACGGTAACCGGAGGGAAGGCCGAAGACCCAGCTACAGTAACAGCCTGTACGGCTTCTCCACCTCCACCGCCCCTGGCCAGCCACACCACTCCCTCCTCTCTCCCTCCAAGATGCCCCACCACTCCTCAGCCGGTCACAACGGCCTGCACACCTCCACCAGCCCATCGCTGACGAGATCTGCAGGTGTTTTAGCGTTTTTTTAATTTTATTTTTATAAACACATAAATGTTTTGATATGTAGTTAGGTGAACAACATGGATGATTTCCTGTCACCAACATGTGACTAACTTGTGATGGGCTACATCGTTCTGACATCACATTTATAGAAAATAAATGTGGTGTTATGGCGCCTTCTACTGTCAGATTTATTCAGACATGATCACTGACCATCCACATTGCATGCCCTGATAAGGAAACAAATGACTGACCCATGGTTTTTTAATTTTTAAAAAATCTAATCTAATGGCCTTGTTTTGAAAACATTGTTAAATGTTGAAATATTTCAAATGTTGACATTTGCGGTGTGACATTAATCTATGAAAAAAAATACTTCCCCCTCTGTTCCCTCTCAGAGGAGATGTCGACCCCCATGCCACCAAGCCGTCTACCCATGGCCAACGCTCTCTCCCTGGGGCGCAGCAGCAGCTAGCTCAGGCCGCTACCCTGGAACACCTCCGAGAGAAACTGGAGAGAGGAGGAGGAGGAGGAGAGGACCCAGACAGGAAGATGGCTGACTTGGTCATGGAGGAACAGCAGAGATTGATGCAACAGGTGTTCCAACAGAACCTGTTGGCTATGGCCTCTCACTTCAACCCCGGCATGAAGCAACTCAAACTCAACAACAACAACAAACACGGTCAGTACTGGGCTGGGTGTGTTGGCTGCCAATTAGTTCAATCAATCAAATGTATTTATAAAGCCCTTCTTACATCAGCTGATGTCACAAAGTGCTGTACAGAAACCCAGCATAAAACCCCAAACAGCAAGCAATGCAGGTGTAGAAGCACGGTGGCTAGGAAAAACTCCCTAGAAAGGCCAGAACCTAGGAAGAAACCTAGAGAGGAACCAGGCTATGAGGGGTGGCCAGTCCTCTTCTGGCTGTGCCGGGTGGAGATTATAACAGAACATGGTCAAGATGTTCAAATGTTCATAAATAATAATAATCACAGTAGTTGTCGAGGGTGCAACAAGTCAGCACCTCAGGAGTAAATGTCAGTTGGCTTTTCATAGCCGATCATTCAGAGTATCTCTACCGCTCCTGCTGTCTCTAGAGAGTTGAAAACAGCAGGTCTGGGACAGGTAGCACGTCCGGTGAACAGGTCAGGGTTCCATAGCCGCAGGCAGAACAGTTGAAACTGGAGCAGCAGCACGGCCAGGTGGACAACGAGGAGTCATCAGGCCAGGTAGTCCTGAGGCATGGTCCTAGGGCTCAGGTCCTCCGAGAGAAAGAAAGAAAAAGAGAGAGAATACTGAAATTCACACAGGACACCGGATAAGATAGGAGAAATACTCCAGATATAACAGACTGACCCTAGCCCCCCGACACATAAACTACTGCAGCATAAATACTGGAGGCTGAGACAGGAGGGGTCAGAAGACACTGTGGCCCTGTCCGACGATACCCCCGGACAGGGCCAAACAGGAAGGATATAACCCCACCCACTTTGCCAAAGCACAGACTCCACACCACTAGAGGGATATCTTCAACCACCAACTTACCATCCTGAGACAAGGCCGAGAATAGCCCACAAACCCAAGGGGGGGCGCCAACCCGGACAGGAAGACCACGTCAGTGACTCAACCCACTCAAGTGACGCACCCCTCCTAGGGACGGCATGGAAAAGCAATTAGTTAGTTGTCATATTCTAGGGCTTACAATAGTCCGCTCTAATCTGATCTCAGATCTGTTTTGTATTCATTGTCAAGCCAAACATGTTTACTCACATAATTGAATTGTAAACGTTTAACTCCTGACTGTATCTTTGTCCCACCTCAGAGAGTACTGCTAAGCAGGACCTGTCTCTCACTGTCTCCAGTAACGGGGTTGCCAGCATCAGTGTGTCTGTGGAGGTCAACGGAACACTCTATTCAGGTTAGTAAATGATGCTGCAATGTTTTTTTATTTGTTTATATTTGTTTAATTCTTGATACATTTTAGATCCGTCCAGAAAGGATTCCTAGCCCTTTACTCTGTAGGTCACTGTGACATTTTAACTTATCACACAGAGTCCCACTACTGACTAACCAATTTGTGTTCTTGTCTCCCCTGTAGGAATGCTGTTTGCCCAGAACACTCCTAATGCAGCCTCTGTGATGTCTGAGACCGTGCCTCCTGCTGAACAGATTGGTTTCTGTGTCCCCTCCTCCTCTCAGAGCCCCTCCTCCACATCCTCCTCTTCCTCCAAGGGGCTCAACTGACCGCAGTGTTCCAACACTGGCCGCCACCAGTCTCTCTCTCTCTCTCCAGTATACTCATGTTATTCTATTGTCCTGTGTTGAGGACAAAACTGGTGTTCAATCAAATGACCTCTTCTCTGGTCAAACTGGACTAATCTGTGTTATGGATGACAAATAGGGTTGGATTTTGAGAAAGTAAGTCTTAAAAACAAATGTCAAGGTATTGAATGTACAACTGACTGTTGTCTTTGGTTAAATATCTAGAACTACCACTTTCTCCATGGTCCTCCACTGAATACACATTTATTTGCATAGAAACAATGCATTTTGGGGAAAATCTAATCTTACAGCCAAGTGAAGAAGCAACTTGAATTGTTTTTTATTTTGGTATGTTTTATTAGTAAATGTACTTTTTTTTTTTCAATGTTTTTATTTGGTGATTATCATGTATTTTCATGTAATACTCATAATTGCTGTTTTCTTTGTGTACATCAATTCATCGGCTTTGAACTCTACAGTGCTAGTGAAGAACTGTTTCCCATAGTGCCACATACAGAAACTGCTTGTGAACAGACTAATGCATTTAAGTCAAGTAAGGAGGACTGAAGATTGGATTTTAGTTTTCTGATCAGGTTTAAACATTTAGAAGAAAAGCAAAAACCATGATGGCAAAGGTTTGTACAAAAGCCGGTTTTAATTTTTTTTAATCGAAATACTGTATGGTGATTGGCTATACTGCTGAGCTGATTTGTTGTCTCTACCTCATTGATGGTTTGAACATTATGGTAGCCGCCATCACTTCTGTTTACAAAATATGTTATTATAACCATCAACCAGACAATATGGATGCCAATAAGGGCTCTTAACCGGTGCATTCATTTTAACTTTCCTGGGTGCCTGGTGGGTGGAGTCTACACCATCCTAAAGAGTAAGCTCCCTCAACTTGATCACAGGGTGAGGTAATCTATACACCTCTTACCTCATTTTGAAGAGGAAGTTCAGTATTTTACAAACTAACGTTAGATGGTTCCTCACCCTGAAAGTCATCTATGACCCTGGAGAAAATGTACTTTTCAGGATGATGAATCGTCTACCGTTCGTTTTGTAAAATACTGAACTTGCCCTTTTTTTAATGGCTTTCCATTTCGGGAAGTGACTTTCTCAGGATCTCCTTATATGGACCAGGGAGGACTCAGCACAGATCATACCAAACACCCACAGAATGTATCTTCAGAATACTCCCGGTAAAACATTCAGCATTCGTTACAGTGTGACACTGAAATTTAGTCTCTCTTGATGTTTTCCTCATGACATCTGTGTCATGGGAGCTGGGTTGTGTTCATTAGGACAAAATGCTTTGAAACTGGAGAGAGAGAGAAAAAAAAGGGACAATTTAGTTATGGGACAAGACCAGGTATTCTTGTTTGGTGCCTAGTGAACACAACCCTGGAGTACTTATGACCCACTGGGCAGAAACATAAAACTCAGGGGATGGGTTAAGCTGTCTGTCTATCTTTTCAGACCAGTCTTTGGTCAGGGATCTTATTTAATATAATTGTATACGTACAATCACGGTGGGGTCACAATCATAACCTGATAAAACCGTACAGAATGTTGTCAGCTCACCACTTTCACTTTACAGAAACATTCCGTCTGGTTTAACCAACACTCATGTATATCTCACACACAGAATGTCTGGACTCTCCAGCTGTACTATAGACAGACCTAAATACCTGTTTCGTGTGTTAATGAGGGAACAAGTCAGCTGTTTTTTTGTTGGGGGGGGGGGGGGGGGTATTTGTTCGCTCAATGTATTCTGATGTGGACAGGAGAAGGAACTAAATAAAAACTCCTTGAGGAAATAAGTCTGGTGTAAAATAGTTTTGTCACTTAAGTATTGTTATTCATGTTTACGTAGTCTCTAGACCTAACGCCTGGTTGGCCTTCATGCTTTTACGAAGGCAGTTTATAAATGTTTATGAAGTTTATTAGCGCCTGACGTAGATATATGTGTGCTTATAATGCATTCTGAAGAGACTATCCATAAGGAGTGTTACTGATTAGGCTGAAGTATAGGAACTAGTGGCCAGTTGATGGTGGCATTGCCTCCCGTACGGAGACTCTATCCAGCGACATCTCTCTGGCAGAATGCATCATCTCTGTTCTGTTTATTTCAAACGTGTTATTACTGTGTTATTACGGTGTTATTACTGTGTTATTTAAACCCATCTAGATGAGATTATTTAGAGTAGCCTCACGCAAAGAGAGATTTTTAGTAGTTTTTTTTAAATGTCAAATTGTGTGGTCATGTTACCGTAACCTCACACACATACATAAACCTCCACAACATCTTAACGTGTGTGTGTGTGTGTGTCCGTGTGTGTGTGTGTGTGTCCGTGCGTGTGTGTGTGAGAGAGAGAGAGAGAGAGAGAGATTTGGGGAGAGTGTGTGGAATGTGAGCTTTACTTCCTGAACTCTGATGCACGAAAGATGGATGGCTGGGGACATGCTAGTGGAAGTGACCTCTTGTTGGTCGGCTCTTCTGTTTGCTGCACAGAATTACATTATCCATCCCAAGCCGGTGGTCTTCTGTATTCTGCTGTGGATGGTTTTTAGATCCCTCATATCTAAACTCAGGATCTTTTCTGAACAGAATGTACCATCCATCCTAACTCTGCGATGAGTCCTAACTCTGCGATGAGTCCTAACTCTGCGATGAGTCCTAACTCTGCGATGAGTCCTAACTCTGCAGTGAGTCCTAACTCTGCGATGAGTTCTAACTCTGAGTCGTGAACTGGATCATGGCTGTTCAGATGGAGTGAGCGCTGACTCCCAGGCCTCATATTTCTGTGGAGCTTCCCTGTAGGACACTAGGGGATCACTGAAGACTAGCAATGTTGAGGCCCTCTGCTCCACTTGGAGCTAAAAGGTATACATCAAGTCCCGGTAGGACTTATAGGAACCCTAGAGCGTCCCTTTAGAACCACATGTTCATCCTGAGTAGTCTTCTGGATCGAGTTTACTGTAGTAGGGGTTTAGCTATGGAGTAGTCTTCTGAATTGAGTTTACCGGAGTAGGGGTTTAGCTATGGAGTAGTCTTCTGGATCGAGTTTACCGGAGTTGGGGTTTAGCTATGGAGTAGTCTTCTGAATCGAGTTTACCGGAGTTGGGGTTTAGCTATGGAGTAGTCTTCTGGATTGAGTTTACCGGAGTTGGGGTTTAGCTATGGAGTAGTCTTCTGAATCGAGTTTACCGGAGTTGGGGTTTAGCTATGGAGTAGTCTTCTGGATCGAGTTTACCGGAGTTGGGGTTTAGCTATGGAGTAGTCTTCTGAATTGAGTTTACCGGAGTTGGGGTTTAGCTATGGAGTAGTCTTCTGGATCCAGTTTACCGGAGTAGGGGTTTAGCTATGGAATAAGCTCTATGGAGGTGTGGTTCCCTCTAGACAGGGTTGGGGGACTGGGTAATAACTGATTGGATGTAAAATATTGTCATCAGATTACAGATATTTTATAAAAACGTAATGATTATGACTTGTTGGATTACTTTCACATTGCGAAAGGAAAATAAGCCAGAAATAAAATACATTATGACACCGTTCTCAATTCAGCGTTGATAAAAATACTTACGTCTGACCACATTCTAGAACCCCCTATGATGACACACCAGCATATGATGGATTCATTCTGTCTTCTTCTTTCCTTCTTAAAGGGAAAGTAATCCAAAAGTAATCAGATTATGTTACTGAGTTTGGGGTAATCCAAAAGTTACGTTACTGATCGGCTATGAAAAGCCAACTGACATTTACTACTGAGGTGCTGACCTGTTTGCACCCTCGACAACCACTGTAATTATTATTATTTGACCCTGCTGGTCATCTATGAACATTTGAACATCTTGGCCATGTTCTGTTATAATCTCCACCTGGCACGGCCAGAAGAGGACTGACCACCCCTCATAGCCTTGTTCCTCTCTAGGTTTCTTCCTAGGTTCTGACCTTTCTAGGGAGTTTTTCCTAGCCACCGTGCTTCTACACCTGCATTGCTTGCTGTTTGGGGTTTTAGGCTGGGTTTCTGTACAGCACTTTGAGATATCAGCTGATGTAAGAAGGGCTTTATAAATACATTTGATTTGATACAATTTTGGACAGGTAACTAGTAACGGATTACATTTAGAAAGTAACCTATCCAACCCTGTCTCTAGAGCCCGAGGGCATCACTGGAGACATACTGTTAAAACCCTTCGCTCCAATAGGAGCTTAAAGGTGCTGCTAGGTGACCTAAACTGCTTAACACCCCGGCCATCCTACAATCTAAGCTTGCTGGCCTCAATCTCACACAAATTATCAATGAACCTACCAGGTACAACCCCAAATCCGTAAACACAGGCACCCTCAGGGGTGAGAGATCATCCTAACTAACTCACCCTGCTGTTTTCAACCAAGTTCTCAGTGATCACTGCCTCATTGCCTGCATCCGTAATGGGTCTGCAGTCAAACGACCACCCCTCATCACTGTCAAACGCTCCCTAAAACACTTCTGCGAGCAGGCCTTTCTAATCGACCTGGCCCGGGTATCCTGGAAGGATATTGACCTCATCCCGTCAGTAGATGATGCCTGGTTATTCTTTAAAAGTGCCTTCCTCACCAGCATGCTCCATTCAAGAAAAATAGAACCAGGAATAGATATAGCCCGTGGTTCACTCCAGACCTGTCTGCCCTTGACCAGCACAAAAACATCCTGTGGCGTTCTGCATTAACATCGAATAGCCCCGCAATATGCAACTTTTCAGGGAAGTTAGGAACCAATATACACAGGCAGTTAGGAAAGCAAAGGCTGGCTTTTTCAAACAGAAATTTGCATTCTGCAGCACAAACTCCAAAAAGTTCTGGGACACTGTAAAGTCCATGGAGAATAAGAGCACCTCCTCCCAGCTGCCCACTGCACTGAGGCTAGGAAACACTGTCACTACCGATAAATCCACAATAATTGAGAATTTCAATAAGCATTTCTCTACGGCTGGCCATGCTTTCCACCTGGCTACCCCTACCCCGGTCAACAGCCCTGCGCTCCCCACAGCAACTCGCCCAAACCTCCCCCACTTCTCCTTCACCCAAATCCAGATAACTGATGTTCTGAAAGAGCTGCAAAATCTGGACCCCTACAAATCAGCCGGGCTTGACAATCTGGACCCTCTCTTTCTAAAATGATCTGCCGAAATTGTTGCAACCTTTTTTACTAGCCTGTTCAAACTCTCTTTCGTATCGTCTGAGATCCCCAAAGATTGGAAAGCTGCCGCGGTCATCCCCCTCTTCAAAGGGGGAGACACTCTAAACCCAAACTGCTACAGACCTATATCTATTCTACCCTGCCTTTCTAAGGTCTTTGAAAGCCAAGTTAACAAACAGATTACCGACCATTTCGAATCCCACCGTACCTTCTCCGCTATGCAATCTGGTTTCCGAGCTGGTCATGGGTGCACCTCAGCCACGCTCAAGGTCCTAAACGATATCATAACCGCCATCGATAAGGGACATTACTGTGCAGCCGTATTCATCGACCTGGCTAAGGCTTTCGACTCTGTCAATCACAACATTCTTATTGGCGGACTCGACAGCCTTGGTTTCTCAAATGATTGCCTCGCTTGGTTCACCAACTACTTCTCCGATAGAGTTCAGTATGTCAAATTGGAGGGCCTGTTGTCCGGACCTCTGACAGTCTCTATGGGAGTGCCACAGGGTTCAATTCTCGGGCCGACTCTCTTCTCTGTATACATGATGTCAGCTGGTCCTTTTGTGGCAGGGCTCAAATGCAGTGTAAATGTTTTTGGGGGGAATCAGTTCATTTGCATGGCAAAGAGGGACTTTGCAATTCATCTGATCACTCTTCATAACATTCTGGAGTATATGCAAATTGCCATCATACAAACTGAGGCAGCAGACTTAGTGAAAATTAATATTTGTGTCATTCTCAAAACCTTTGGCCACAACTGTATGCACTATATGTAATGATGTTTGTGTATGTATGTATGTATGTATGTATGTATGTATGTATGTATGTATGTATGTATGTATGTATGTATGTATGTATGTATGTATGTATGTATATAAATAATAAGGCCTCATATCATACGAGTGGATTACACTGCCTACAATTATTTTTGTAGCTTTGTGAGTTGTACATTATCTGAAATAAAAGTGTTGTTCAACCCAAGACTAATGAGATCTTACATTTGTCCTTATTCTTGGAATTGGATGACAGATCGTTCTCATCTAAATCAATTGCAAACAATCATGTGAGTTTAAACGCAATCATTTTTAATTACAACAAAATGAGGAAATCACAAACCTCCAGAAATGTTATGTTGTATGTGGTAACATTTTAGTTTTTATGTATTAGCCACATTAACATTGCTACTATTACACAGCCCTATATGTATGCATTAGCCACATTAACATTGCTACTATTACACAGCCCTATATGTATGCATTAGCCACATTAACATTGCTACTATTACACAGCCCTATATGTATGCATTTGGATCATTAGCTTATATAGCGTAGGCGTATTATAGAAAATCATCCTCTTTTGTCATCATCTCACTATTATCAAATGGAACACATTTCACTTCCTGTTTCATCGTTAATCATCAACAAAAGCACCACATTTTACAACCACTAATCAGTAGATTGACATTAACACTGGTTTGTAAGACCTTTTTAGGATTTGTATCACTGCATGACTATAGTCAGACTTCACACAAAGACGGAGGACTCCATTAGCTTCAATGTTTGCAGGTCTGTAGGGGTGGAAGCAATATAGTGGAAGCTCTACAACAATACTGCTTCTACGTATATAGATGCTTCAGATCTGACAACCTTGAAGTAGTTAAGCGCCAAGGGGAAGGGGGTAGGGAGAAAATTAGGACCAGGTATGACCCATCTGTAGTATGCATCAGCCACAGCCTCCATCCTCTTCCTCCCCCTCAAGTTCAGGGCTGCCGATCTGCACCTGCCTAGCCAGGAACATTCCATCTTCCCAGCGGGGTGGTGGTGATGATGATCCCCGCTGCATGTCTCTCTCCAATAGAAGAGGCTCCCCACTCTCTGACGTGGTCTTCTCTAAACAGTTAGACGCTGTGGTGTCTAACCCTTGGATCTGTGGCTGGAACCTTAGCTTGGCTGGGTCAGGAAAAACAGGGAAATCAAACCTAACTAAAAGTATTGTGTAATTAAAATAGTCCCAAGTTCCAAGCACCCAAGTGGATTTTAGATGTAATGGGCATTGATCATTTTAAAAACATTTCGGCATAAAGCCTTCATCAGGGTTTTACTGTGACCTAGATTGGTTAGGTCAGGTCAACATAACAGCACACATGGAATCAGATTAATTCAACATAATTGAAATCATTTTTTCAGTTTAGTAGATGGCGGTCTGTTTTGTAATGTTGTCAAAACACGATCATTTCCGAAGCCATTTCAGATCAGAAAAGCGGGGGGAGATCCAGAACAGAGGCTTACCCATAACCACCCTGAGGGAGGGCAACGTCAAGTGATGTCATAATGCTTCTTTCAACCTCCCTGGGATATAAGTGCCGTAATGTTTTCCTGAAGAGTCTCAAAATGTGGTTCTGGGTGCTGAAATTGTTTATTGCGTTGTCCTCTCTGGGTTCTGAGTTCACTTCACCCGTACACTTTAATATGTCTAGAAAAACAATACAAACTCAAATCTAGAAGGAAGCCTGAGAATTTTTTGATTACTTTATCTCAGTTTGATTTTTGAAATGCTACAAAGCTAAACTGACAATTATACTGTACTAGTCCAGTTGTGGAAGTTTTGAGTACCGGTATGCCCCTGTTCTGGAGGACATAAGCACATGGATTTTTAGCACACACATTAATCCCAAGCAGTGGATATTCAGTCAGCAGATCCAATGGTTAAGGTAGGGTTAATGTTAAGGTATGGTTAGGGTTAGGCATAGCCAGGGTCAGAAAACTGCCATCTGAAACCATTCCAAATCTGCCAGCTGTACAAGTTTGGACACACCTACTCATTACAGGGTTTTTCTTTATTTAAAAAAAAAACTATTTTCTACATTGTAGAATAATAGTGAAGACATCAAAACTATGAAATAACACATATGGAATCATGTAGTAACCAAAATAAAGTGTTAAACTAATCAAAATATATGTTATATTTGAGATTCTTCAAAGTAGCCACCCTTTGCCTTGATGACAGCTTTGCACACACTTGGCATTCTCTCAACCAGTTTCATGAGGTAGTCACCTGGATGCATTTAAATTAACAGGTGTGCCTTGTTAATTTGTGGAATTTCTTTCCTTAATGTGTTTGAGCCAATCACTTGTGTCAAGGTAGGGGTGGTATACAGAAGATAGCCCTATTTCGTAAAAGACCAAGTCAATATTATGGCAAGAACAGCTCAAATAAGCAAAGAGAAACGACAGTCCATCATTACTTTAAGACATGAAGGTCAGTCAATATGAAATATTTCAAGAACAAAGTTTCTTCAAGTGCATTCACAAAAACCATCAAGCGCCATGATGAAACTGTCTCTCATGAGGACCGCCACAGGAAAGGAAGACCCAGAGTTACCTCTGCTGCAGAGGATAAGTTCATTAGAGTTACTAGTCTCTGAACAGTTGATGTTGAGATGTGTCTGTTACTTGAACGCTGTGAAGCATTTATTTGGGCTGCAATTTCTGAGGAGACTGCATGAATCAGGCCTTCATTCTATAATTGCTGCAAAGAAACCACTACTAAAGGACACCAATAAGAAAAAGAGACTTGTCTGGGCCAAGAAACATGAGCAATGGACATTAGACTTATGGAAATATGTCCTTTGATCTGATGAGTCCAAATTTGAGATGTTTGGTTCCAACCGCCGTGTCTTTGTGAGACGCAGACTAGGTGAACGGATGATCTCCGCATGTGTAGTTCCCACCGTGAAGCATGGAGGAGGAGGTGTGATGGTGCTTTGCTGGTGACACTGTCTGTGATTTATTTAGAATTCAAGGCACACTTCACCAGCATGGCTACCACAGCATTCTGCAGCAATACACCATCCCATCTGGTTCATGCTTAGTGGGACTATTTGACCAAGAAGGAGAGTGATGGAGTGCTACCTCAGATGACCTGGCCTCCACAATCACCCGACCTCAACCCAATTGAGATGGTTTGAGATGAGTTGGACCGCAGAGTGACGGAAAAGCAGCCAACAAGTGCTCAGCATATGTGGGAACTCCTTCAAGTCTGTTGGAAAAGCATTCCAGGTGAAACTGGTTGAGAGAATGCCAAGAGTGTGCAAAGCTGTCATCAAAGCAAAGGGTGGCTACTTTGAAGAATCTGAAATATAAAATATATTTTGATTTGTTTTACACTTTTTTGGTTACTACATGATTCCATATGTGTTATTTCATAGTTTTTATGTCTTCACTATTATTCTACAATGTAGAAAATAGTAAAAAAAAAATAATAAGAACAACCCTTGAATGAGTAGGTGTGTACAAACTTTTGACTGGTACTGTACACTGCCACTACCCACTGAGATCTAAGACTTCCACACACAGATCAGAAGCCTAGATAGATTTCTAATGGGACTGATTCATTCACATCGTTCACCTTTCTGGAGGTTTTCATTTCTCTCTTTCAGATTGCTGATTTCCACACTCATCGCTGACATCTGGTATGGAGGGAAATGGTTTATTTTTAAGCTGCACTGAAGGTTGAATCTACAGATCCTTTCATTTGACCAGACTTTCTACACTCTTAGAAAAAAAGGTTTCAAAATGGTTCTCCCAATAGGAGAACCCTATTTGATTCCAGGTAGAACCATTTTCGGAACCAAAAGTGGTTCTTCAAAGGGTTCTCCTATGGGTACAGCCGAATAACCCTTTTAGGTTCTAGATAGCACCTCCTAAGAGCAAAGGAACCATCACTCCGTGCGCTTAGTTCGATTTTTCAAATGTAGGATTTTTGTTGGGGGTCTGACGGGAAATGTGTCCCAATTTGAGGCATGTTTTGTAAGGCTACAAACATTACTCTGTAGCATCATCTCATGGAGTCAACTCCTTGTCCAGTGCTCTTCTACTCCGAGTGGGAGTCTGTTAGTCAGTCAGATGTGGTCAGAGTCCCAAATGGCACCCTATTCCCTATATGGTGCACCTATGGGGCTCTGGTCAGAAGTAGTGCATTATAGAGGGAAAAGGGGGCCATTGGGGAAGCACTTGTGGTCAGTATCTGTGCCTCTGATCAGGTCAGCCAGTTTCCTCAAATAGGATTATTCATCCCAGTATAACAAGCGTAATGTGAGATTATTATTGTGCTGCATTTCACAGAGGAGTGATTATGGAGTCGGACACACCCAATCCCCCTCCCTTCCCTCCACCTCTCGCTCTCCCTTCCCTCCAACTCTCTCTCTCTCCCTTCCCTCCACCTCTCTATCTCCCTTCCCTTCCCTCCACCTCTCTCTCTCTCCCTTCCCTCCACCTCTCTCTCTCCCTTCCCTCCATCTCTCTCTCTCTGCCTTTACTCCACCTCTCTCTCTCTCCCTTCCCTCCATCTCTCTGCCCTTCACCTCTCTCACTCTCTGCCCTTCACCTCTCTTTCTCTCTCTGCCCTCCACCTCTCTCTGCCCTCCACCTCTCTCTCTGCCCTCCACTCTCTCTCTCTGCCCTCCACTCTCTCTCTCTGCCCTCCACTCTCTCTCTCTGCCCTCCATCTCTCTCTCTCTGCCCTCCACCTCTCTCTGCCCTCCACCTCTCTCTGCCCTCCACCTCTCTCTGCCCTCCATCTCTCTCTCTCTGCCCTCCATCTCTCTCTCTCTGCCCTCCATCTCTCTCTCTGCCCTCCACCTCTCTCTGCCCTCCACCTCTCTCTGTCCTCCACTCTCTCTCTGCCCTCCACTCTCTCTCTCTGCCCTCCATCTCTCTCTCTCTGCCCTCCATCTCTCTCTCTCTGCCCTCCATCTCTCTCTCTCTGCCCTCCATCTCTCTCTCTGCCCTCCACTCTCTCTCTCTCTGCCCTCCATCTCTCTCTCTCTGCCCTCCATCTCTGTCTCTGCCCTCCATCTCTCTCTCTCTGCCCTCCACCTCTCTCTGTCCTCCACCTCTCTCTCTCTGCCCTCCAACTCTCTCTCTCTCTCTCTGCCCTCCACTCTCTCTCTCTCTGCCCTTCACCTCTCTCTCTCTGCCCTCCATCTCTCTCTCTGCCCTCCATCTCTCTCTCTCTCTCTGCCCTCTACCTCTCTCTCTCTGCCCTCCACCTCTCTCTCTCTCTGTCTTTCTCTCTGCCCTCACCTCTCTCTCTCTCTGTATTTCACAGAGGAGTGATTATGGAGTCGGACACACCCAATCCCCCAATCCCCCTCCCTTCCCTCCACCTCTCTCTCTCCCTTTACTCCACCTCTCTCTCTCTCTCCCTTCCCTCCACCTCTCTCTCTCTCCCTTCCCTCCACCTCTCTCTCTCCCTTCCCTCCACCTCTCTGTCTCTCCCTTTACTCCACCTCTCTCTCTCTCTCTCTCTCTCTCCCTTTACTCCACCTCTCTCTCTCTCTCTCCCTTTACTCCACCTCTCTCTCTCTACCCTCCACTCGCTCTCTCTGCCCTCTACTCTCTCTCTCTCTGCCCTTCACCTCTCTCTCTCTGCCCTCCATCTCTCTCTGCCCTCCATCTCTCTCTGCCCTCCATCTCTCTCTGCCCTCCATCTCTCTCTCTCTCCCCTCCACGTCTCTCTCTCTCTGCCCTCCACCTCTCTCTCTGCCCTCCATCCCCCTCCCTTCCCTCCACCTCTCTCTCTCCCTTTACTCCACCTCTCTCTCTCTCTCCCTTCCCTCCACCTCTCTCTCTCCCTTCCCTCCACCTCTCTCTCTCCCTTCCCTCCACCTCTCTGTCTCTCCCTTTACTCCACCTCTCTCTCTCTCTCTCTCCCTTTACTCCACCTCTCTCTCTCTCCCTTTACTCCACCTCTCTCTCTCTACCCTCCACTCTCTCTCTCTGCCCTCTACTCACTCTCTCTCTGCCCTTCACCTCTCTCTCTCTGCCCTCCATCTCTCTCTGCCCTCCATCTCTCTCTGCCCTCCATCTCTCTCTCTCTCCCCTCCACGTCTCTCTCTCTCTGCCCTCCACCTCTCTCTCTGCCCTCCATCTCTCTCTCTGCCCTCCACGTCTCTCTCTCTCTGCCCTCCATCTCTCTCTGCCCTCCATCTCTCTCTCTGCCCTCCACGTCTCTCTTTCTCTCTCTGCCCTCCACCTCTCTCTCTCTCTCTCTCTCTCTGCCCTCCACCTCTCTCTCTCTCTCTCTCTCTCTCTCTGCCCACCACCTCTCTCTCTCTCTGCCCTCCACCTCTCTCTCTGCCCTCCACCTCTCTCTCTGCCCTCCACCTCTCTCTCTGCCCTCCACTTTTCTCTCTCTGCCCCCCATCTCTCTCTCTCTTTCAGCCCTCCACCTCTCTCTCTTTCTGCCCTCCAGCTCTCTCTCTGCCCTCCACCTCTCTCTCTCTCTCTGCCCTCCAACTCTCTCTCTCTCTCTGCCCTCCACTCTCTCTCTCTCTGCCCTTCACCTCTCTCTCTCTGCCCTCCACCTCTCTCTCTCTCTCTGCCCTCCACCTCTCTCTCTCTCTTTCTGTCCTCCACCTCTCTCTCTCTCTGCCCTCCATCTCTCTCTCTCTCTCTCTCTCTCTCTCTGCCCTCCTCCTCTCTCTCTCTCTGCCCTCCATCTCTCTCTCTCTCTGCCCTCCACCTCTCTCTCTCTCTGCCCTCCACCTCCCTCTCTCTCTCTCTCTCTCTGCCCTCCACCTCTCTCTCTGCCCTCCATCTCTCTCTCTGCCCTCCACTTCTCTCTCTCTGCCCCCCATCTCTCTCTCTCTTTCAGCCCTCCACCTCTCTCTCTTTCTGCCCTCCAGCTCTCTCTCTCTGCCCTCCACCTCTCTCTCTCTCTGCCCTCCACCTCTCTCTGCCCTCCACCTCTCTCTCTCCCGTCTCCCTTCCCTCCACCTCCCTCTCTCTCTCTCTCTCTCTCTCTCCCTTCCCCTCTCTCCACCTCTCTCTCTCTCTCTCCTCACACCCTCCCTCTCTTCCCTCATTCTCCCCTCCCCTACACCTTCCGACTCCCCTCCATCATCTATCTCTCCCATCCCTCCCCCAACTCCACCTCTCCTCCCTTCCTCTTTTTCCCTCCCCTCCCCTCCCCCTCCCCCTCCCCTGCATTTCTGTTTGATTAAGACAGAAGCCAGGGTTAACTAAGTCTACACTAATGTGTGTGTTTATGCGTTGAGAAGAACTCTGTTGGATGAGTTGCGAACTAGGGAGACGTCAGTGTGTCATTTCATTTCCGTGTCTAAGCAGCTACATGCAATATCATGCTGCCATTAATGATAGTAGTTTCTGCATGTTGAGTCCAGATGCTAATTTATCACTCAGTTAGTATAGTAACCACCCGGGCGTGGCATTATTAAGGCCTGCCATATAAAGGCTTTACAGGGTCATTCATTAAGCTTTCATAAACACTACATAAATGCAGTCATACTACATGTTTGAAGGATTTCTTACCGCGTGAGTCTTGCTGTGGAGTTCCTCCCTAAGGCGAGTCACCTCCTCCTCCTCCACCTCCCTCTCTGGGTCGTCCTCCTCTTCCTGCTCCTCAGACACAGGCCCCAGTCCCGCAAACTGCTGCTTCCTCATCAGCTCCTTCTCTCTCTTCCTCTGGCTGTGTAATGTGTCAAGGGAGTTCTGATTGAGAGGAAGAGGAGAGAGACTGAAGCAAGACACTCATATACCTGCTACATTTACCTGCTACATATACCTACTACATATACCTACCACATATACCTACTACATATACCTACTACAAATACCTGCTACATATACCTGCTACATATACCTGCTACATATACCTACTACATATACCTGCTACATATACCTGCTACATATACCTACTACAAATACCTACCACATATACCTACTACATATACCTACTACATATACCTACTACAAATACCTGCTACATATACCTGCTACATATACATGCTACATACACCTGCTACATACACCTACTACAAATACCTGCTACATTTACATTACATTTTAGTCATTTAGCAGACGCTCTTATCCAGAGCGACTTACAAATTGGTGCATTCACCTATAATATCCAGTGGAACAACCACTTTACAATAGTGCATCTAAATCTTTTAAGGGGGGGGTTAGAAGGATTACTTTATCCTATCCCAGGTATTCCTTGAAGAGGTGGGGTTTCAGGTGTCTCCGGAAGGTGGTGATTGACTCCGCTGTCCTGGCGTCGTGAGGGAGCTTGTTCCACCATTGGGGTGCCAGAGCAGCGAACAGTTTTGACTGGGCTGAGCGGGAACTGTGCTTCCTCAGAGGTAGGGAGGCGAGCAGGCCAGAGGTGGATGAACGGAGTGCCCTTGTTTGGGTGTAGGGCCTGATCAGAGCCTGAAGGTACGGAGGTGCCGTTCCCCTCACAGCTCCGTAGGCAAGCACCATGGTCTTGTAGCGGATGCGAGCTTCGACTGGAAGCCAGTGGAGAGAGCGGAGGAGCGGGGTGACGTGAGAGAACTTGGGAAGGTTGAACACCAGACGGGCTGCGGCGTTCTGGATGAGTTGTAGGGGTTTAATGGCACAGGCAGGGAGCCCAGCCAACAGCGAGTTGCAATAATCCAGACGGGAGATGACAAGTGCCTGGATTAGGACCTGCGCCGCTTCCTGTGTGAGGCAGGGTCGTACTCTGCGAATGTTGTAGAGCATGAACCTACAGGATCGGGTCACCGCCTTGATGTTGGTGGAGAACGACAGGGTGTTGTCCAGGGTCACGCCAAGGCTCTTAGCACTCTGGGAGGAGGACACAAGGGAGTTGTCAACCGTGATGGCGAGATCATGGAACGGGCAGTCCTTCCCCGGGAGGAAGAGCAGCTCCGTCTTGCCGAGGTTCAGCTTGAGGTGGTGATCCGTCATCCACACTGATATGTCTGCCAGACATGCAGAGATGCGATTCGCCACCTGGTTGTCAGAAGGGGGAAAGGAGAAGATTAATTGTGTGTCATCTGCATAGCAATGATATGAGAGACCATGTGAGGATATGACAGAGCCAAGTGACTTGGTGTATAGCGAGAATAGGAGTGGGCCAAGAACAGAGCCCTGGGGGACACCAGTGGTGAGAGCACGTGGTGCGGAGACAGATTCTCGCCACGCCACCTGGTAGGAGCGACCTGTCAGGTAGGACGCAATCCAAGCGTGCGCGGTGCCGGAGATGCCCAGCTCGGAGAGGGTGGAGAGGAGGATCTGATGGTTCACGGTATCAAAGGCAGCAGATAGGTCTAGAAGGATGAGAGCAGAGGAGAGAGAGTTAGCTTTAGCAGTGCGGAGAGCCTCCGTGACACAGAGAAGAGCAGTCTCAGTTGAATGCCCAGTCTTGAAACCTGACTGATTAGGATCAAGAAGGTCATTCTGAGAGAGATAGCAAGAGAGCTGGCCAAGGACGGCACGTTCAAGAGTTTTGGAGAGAAAGGAAAGAAGGGATACTGGTCTGTAGTTGTTGACATCGGAGGGATCGAGTGTAGGTTTTTTCAGAAGGGGTGCAACTCTCGCTCTCTTGAAGACGGAAGGGACGTAGCCAGCGGTCAAGGATGCGTTGATGAGCGAGGTGAGGTAGGGGAGAAGGTCTCCGGAAATGGTCTGGAGAAGAGAGGAGGGGATAGGGTCAAGTGGGCAGGTTGTTGGGCGGCCGGCCGTCACAAGACGCAAGATTTCATCTGGAGAGAGAGGGGAGAAAGAGGTCAAAGCACAGGGTAGGGCAGTGTGAGCAGGACCAGCAGTGTCGTTTGACTTAGAAAACGAGGATCGGATGTCGTCAACCTTCTTTTCAAAATGGTTGACGAAGTCATCCGCAGAGAGGGAGGAGGGGGGGGGGGGGAGGGGGAGGAGGATTCAGGAGGGAGGAGAAGGTAGCAAAGAGCTTCCTAGGGTTAGAGGCAGATGCTTGGAGTTTAGAGTGGTAGAAAGTGGCTTTAGCAGCAGAGACAGAAGAGGAAAATGTAGAGAGGAGGGAGTGAAAGGATGCCAGGTCCGCAGGGAGGCGAGTTTTCCTCCATTTCCGCTCGGCTGCCCGGAGCCCTGTTCTGTGAGCTCGCAGTGAGTCGTCGAGCCACGGAGCAGGAGGGGAGGACCAAGCCGGCCTGGAGGATAGGGGACAGAGGAAATCAAAGGATGCAGAGAGGGAGGAGAGGAGGGTTGAGGAGGCAGAATCAGGAGATAGGTTGGAGAAGGTTTGAGCAGAGGGAAGAGATGATAGGATGGAAGAGGAGAGAGTAGCGGGAGAGAGAGAGCGAAGGTTGGGACGGCGCAATACCATCCGAGTAGGGGGAGAGTGAGAAGTGTTGGATGAGAGCGAGAGGGAAAAGGATACAAGGTAGTGGTCGGAGACTTGGAGGGGAGTTGCAATGAGATTAGTGGAAGAACAGCATCTAGTAAAGATGAGGTCAAGCGTATTGCCTGCCTTGTGAGTAGGGGGGGAAGGTGAGAGGGTGAGGTCGAAAGAGGAGAGGAGTGGAAAGAAGGAGGCAGAGAGGAATGAGTCGAAGGTAGACGTGGGGAGGTTAAAGTCACCCAGAACTGTGAGAGGTGAGCCATCCTCAGGAAAGGAACTTATCAAGGCGTCAAGCTCATTGATGAACTCTCCAAGGGAACCTGGAGGGCGATAAATGATAAGGATGCTACATATACCTGCTACATATACATGCTACATATACCTGCTACATACACCTGCTACATACACCTGCTACATACACCTACTACAAATACCTACTACATGTACCTGCTACATGTACCTGCTACATGTACCTGCTACATGTACCTGCTACATATACCTGCTACATATACCTACTACATATACCTGTTACATATACCTACTACATATACCTACTACATATACCTACTACATATACCTGCTACATATACCTGCTACATATACGTGCTACATATACCTGCTACATATACCTGCTACATTTACCTGCTACAATTACCTGCTACAATTACCTGCTACATGTACCTGCTACATATACCTGCTACATATACCTGCTACATATACCTACTACATATACCTACTACATATAGATGCTACATATACCTGCTACATATACCTACTACATATACCTGCTACATATACCTGCTACATACACCTACTACATATACCAGCTACATATACCTACTACATATACCTGCTACATATACCTACTACATATCCCTGCTACATATAGATGCTACATATACCTGCTACATATACCTGCTACATATACCTGCTACATATACCTACTACATATACCTGCTAGATACAGTTGAAGTCGGAAGTTTACATACACCTTAGCCAAAGTCATTTAAACTTAGTTTTTCACAATTCCTGACATTTAATCCACGTAAAAATTCCCTGTTTTAGGTCAGTTAGGATCACAACTTTATTTTAAGAATGTGAAATGTCAGAATAATAGTAGAGAGAATGATTTATTTCAGCTTTTATTTCTTTCATCACATTCCCAGTGGGTCAGAAGTTTACATACACTCAATTAGTATTTGGTAGCATTTCCTTTAATAAATTGTTTAACTTGGGTCAAACGTTTCAGGTATCCTTCCACAAGCTTCCCACAATAAATTGGGTGAATTTTGACCCATTCCTCCTGACAGAGCTGGTGTAACTGAATCAGGTTTGTAGGCCTCCTTGTTCGCACACACCTTTTCAGTTCTGACCACAAATTTTCTATAGGATTGAGATCAGGGCTTTCTGATGAGCACTCCAATACCTTGACGTTATTGTCCTTAGGCCATTTTGCCACAACTTTGGAAGTATGCTTGTGGTCATTGTCCATTTGGAAGACCCATTTGCAACCAAGCTTTAAGTTCCTGACTGATGTCTTGAGATGTTGCTTCAATATATCCATATAATTTTCCATCCTCATGATGCTATCTATTTTGTGAAGTGCACCAGTCCCTCCTGCAGCAAAGCACCCCCACAACATAATGCTGCCACCCCCGTGCTTCACGATTGGGATGGTGTTCTTCGGCTTGCAAGCCTCCCCCTTTTTCTTCCGAACATAACGATGGTCATTATGGCCAAACAGTTCTATTTTTGTTTCATCAGACCAGAGGACATTTTTCCAAAAAGTACGATCTTTGTCCCCATGTGCAGTTGCAAACCGTAGTCTGGCTTTTTATTGCAGTTTTGGAGCAGTAGCTTCTTCCTTGCTGAGCGGCCTTTCAGGTTATGTCGATATAGGACTCGTTTTACTGTGGATATAGATACTTTTGTACCCGTTTCCTACAGCATCTTCACAAGGTCCTTTGCTGTTGTTCTGGGATTGATTTGCACTTTTCGCACCAAAGTACGTTCATCTCTAGGAGACAGAACGTGTCTCCCTCCTGAGCGGTATGACGGCTACGTGGTCCCATGGTGTTTATACTTGCGTACTATTGTTTGTACAGATGAACGTGGTACCTTCAGGCGTTTGGAAATTGCTCCCACCTGAGGTCTTGGCTGATTTCTTTTGATTTTCCCATGATGTCAAGCAAAGAGGCACTGAGTTTGAAGGTAGGCCTTGAAATACATCCACAGGTACACCTCCAATTGACTCAAATGATGTCAATTAGCTTATCAGAAGCTTCTAAAGCCATGACATAATTTTCTGGAATTTTCAAAGCTGTTTAAAGGCACAGTCAACTTAGTGTATGTAAACTTCTGACCCAATGGAATAAGTGAAATAATCTGTCTGTAAAAAATTGTTGGAAAAATTACTTGTGTAATGCACAAAGTAGATGTCCTAACCGACTTGCCAAAACTATAGTTTGTTAACAAGAAATTTGTGGAGTGGTTGAAAAACTAGTTTTAATGACTCCAACCTAAGTGTATGTAAACTTCCGACTTCAACTGTATATCTATATACAGTGAGGGAAAAAAGTATTTGATCCCCTGCTGATTTTGTACATTTGCCCACTGACAAAGAAATGATCAGTCTATAATTATAATGGTAGATTTATTTGAACAGTGAGAGACAGAATAACAACAAAAAATCCAGAAAAACGCATGTCAAAAATGTTATAAATTGATTGGCATTGTCTCCTAAAGTTGATTCAGATGCGGGATCGGGGCACCACCAGTACAGAGCTTGCTCAGGAATGGCAGCAGGCAGGTGTGAGTGCATCTGCACGCACAGTGAGGCGAAGACTTTTGGAGGATGGCCTGGTGTCAGGAAGGGCAGCAAAGAAGCCACTTCTCTCCAGGAAAAACATCAGGGACAGACTGATATTCTGCAAAAGGTACAGGGATTGGACTGCTGAGGACTGGGGTAAAGTCATTTTCTCTGATGAATCCCTTTTCCGATTGTTTGGGGCATCCGGAAAAAAGCTTGTCCGGAGAAGACAAGGTGAGCGCTACCATCAGTCCTGTGTCATGCCAACAGTAAAGCATCCTGAGACCATTCATGTGTGGGGTTGCTTCTCAGCCAAGGGAGTGGGCTCACTCACAATTTTGCCTAAGAACACAGCCATGAATAAAGAATGGTACCAACACATCCTCCGAGAGCAACTTCTCCCAACCATCCAGGAACAGTTTGGTGACGAACAATGCCTTTTCCAGCATGATGGAGCACCTTGCCATAAGGCAAAAGTGATAACTAAGTGGCTCGGTGAACAAAACATCAACATTTTGGGTCCATGGCCAGGAAACTCCCCAGACCTTAATCCCATTGAGAACTTGTGGTCAATCCTCAAGAGGAGGGTGGACAAACAAAACCCCACAAATTCTGACAAACTCCAAGCATTGATTATGCAAGAATGGGCTGCCATCAGTCAGGATGTGGCCAGAAGTTAATTGACAGCATGCCAGGGCAGATTGCAGAGGTCTTGAAAAAGAAGGGTCAACACTGCAAATATTGACTCTTTGCATCAACTTCATGTAATTGTCAATAAAAGCCTTTGACACATGAAATGCTTGTAATTATACTTCAGTATTGTAACGAGGGTCGTATAAAGGGGACCAAGGCACAGCGTGTAGAGTGCTCATAATACTTGAATGATGACACTTAAACAGAAAACAACAGCCAACAGTTCCGTCAGGTACTTACAAAACGGAAAACAACTACCCACACCAACACAGGAAAAACAGGCTGCCTAAGTTTGGCTTCCAATCAGAGACAACGATAGACAGCTGCCTCTGATTGGAAACCATACCTGGCCAAAACATAGAAAACAAAAACATAGAATGCCCACCCATCTATCACACCCTGACCTAATTAAACAGAACAACACAGCTCTCCTAGGTCAGAGCGTGACAAGTATTCCATAGTAACATCTGACAAAATATCTAAAGACACTGAAGCAGCAAACTTTGTGAAAATCAATATTTGTGTCATTCTCAAAACTTTTGGCCACGACTGTATACCTATTACAAAAACCTACTACATATACACTACTGTTAATGGCCTCAACTGAACTTCAGTATCTGTTCTGATCCTTCCCAGCTTTCATATTGGCTCAACCCCTCTCCACTCTCACTTACAAGAAACACATCTGAGTTTACCTTGATGACCTTCGACTTCGGTGCCCAGTCTTGCAGACCTCCTCCTCCTCCTGCTGATCTGCCATAGACCTGACCCAACTGCTCACGCTCCTTAAATAGACTCTTCAGCTGGTCATCCAAATAATAATGTAAATATCAAATAATACACCAAAGAGAGGAGTTTCTATAAGTATACCTGTTCTGTTCTAACAGTCTACTGTACCTGTGCTTTTCTAAGAGTCTACTGTACCTGTTCTAACAGTCTACTGTACCTGTTCTGTTCTAACAGTCTACTGTACCTGTTCTAACAGTCTACTGTACCTGTTCTAACAGTCTACTGTACCTGTTCTGTTCTAACAGTCTACTGTACCTGTTCTGTTCTAACAGTCTACTGTACCTGTTCTAACAGTCTACTGTACCTGTTCTGTTCTAACAGTCTACTGTACCTGTTCTAACAGTCTACTGTACCTGTTCTAACAGTCTACTGTACCTGTTCTGTTCTAACAGTCTACTGTACCTGTACCTGTTCTAACAGTCTACTGTACCTGTTCTAACAGTCTACTGTACCTGTTCTGTTCTAACAGTCTACTGTACCTGTTCTAACAGTCTACTGTACCTGTTCTGTTCTAACAGTCTACTGTACCTGTTCTGTTCTAACAGTCTACTGTACCTGTGCTTTTCTAACAGTCTACTGTACCTGTTCTAACAGTCTACTGTACCTGTTCTAACAGTCTACTGTACCTGTTCTGTTCTAACAGTCTACTGTACCTGTTCTAACAGTCTACTGTACCTGTTCTGTTCTAACAGTCTACTGTACCTGTTCTAACAGTCTACTGTACCTGTTCTGTTCTAACAGTCTACTGTACCTGTTCTGTTCTAACAGTCTACTGTACCTGTTCTGTTCTAACAGTCTACTGTACCTGTTCTAACAGTCTACTGTACCTGTTCTAACAGTCTACTGTACCTGTTCTGTTCTAACAGTCTACTGTACCTGTTCTGTTCTAACAGTCTACTGTACCTGTTCTGTTCTAACAGTCTACTGTACCTGTTCTAACAGTCTACTGTACCTGTTCTAACAGTCTACTGTACCTGTTCTGTTCTAACAGTCTACTGTACCTGTTCTAACAGTCTACTGTACCTGTTCTAACAGTCGACTGTACCTGTTCTAACAGTCTACTGTACCTGTTCTAACAGTCTACTGTACCTGTTCTGTCACCAGTCTTCTCTGTTGATCCTGGTTCACTATGTTATCCACACAAACCGTTTTCTCTTTCTTGCTGCCAGCAGCTGCTTTCTGTTCTGTAGCCTGTAGATAAGGAAAGGCATTACTCAAATTGTCTGGATAAACTGACTCTTTCCTCTACAGCTTTAATGAGACATGATAGTGTTTTACCCTTGCCTGGTCACAGATATCTGGCATTTGGCATGCCGCAAAAAACAATCTGGGACCAAGCTAAAGGTTTCTAGTACTAGAGTCTGGAACACTGTCTATGTGTGTAGTCTACCTGATGGAACACTGTCTATGTGTATAGTCTACCTGATGGAACACTGTCTAGGTGTGTAGTCTACCTGATGGAACACTGTCTATGTGTATAGTCTACCTGATGGAACACTGTCTATGTGTGTAGTCTACCTGATGGAACACTGTCTATGTGTATAGTCTACCTGATGGAACACTGTCTATGTGTATAGTCTACCTGATGGAACACTGTCTATGTGTATAGTCTACCTGATGGAACACTGTCTATGTGTATAGTCTACCTGATGGAACACTGTCTATGTGTATAGTTTACCTGATGGAACACTGTCTATGTGTATAGTCTACCTGATGGAACACTGTCTATGTGTATAGTCTACCTGATGGAACACTGTCTACGTGCATAGTTTACCTGATGGAACACTGTCTATGTGCATAGTTTACCTGATGGAACACTGTCTATGTGTGTAGTCTACCTGATGGAACACTGTCTATATGTGTAGTCTACCTGATGGAACACTGTCTATATGTGTAGTCTACCTGATGGAACACTGCTGTGTATAGTCTACCTGATGGAACACTGTCTATGTGTATAGTCTACCTGATGGAACACTGTCTATGTGTGTAGTCTACCTGATGGAACACTGTCTATGTGTATAGTCTACCTGATGGAACACTGTCTATGTGTACAGTCTACCTGATGGAACACTGTCTATGTGTGTAGTCTACCTGATGGAACACTGTCTATGTGTATAGTCTACCTGATGGAACACTGTCTATGTGTGTAGTCCTCCTGATGGAACACTGTCTATGTGTGTAGTCTTCTGATGGAACACTGTCTATGTGTGTAGTCTATCTGATGGAACACTTTATGTGTGTAGTCTTCTGATGGAACACTGTCTATGTGTATAGTCTACCTGATGGAACACTGTCTATGTGTGTAGTCTACCTGATGGAACACTGTCTATGTGTGTAGTCTACCTGATGGAACACTGTCTATGTGTATAGTCTTCTGATGGAACACTGTCTATGTGTGTAGTCTTCTGATGGAACACTGTCTATGTGTGTAGTCTTCTGATGGAACACTGTCTATGTGTATAGTCTACCTGATGGAACACTGTCTATGTGTATAGTCTACCTAATGGAACACTGTCTATGTGTATAGTCTACCTGATGGAACACTGTCTATGTGTGTAGTCTACCTGATGGAACACTGTCTATGTGTGTAGTCTACCTGATGGAACACTGTCTATGTGTATAGTCTACCTGATGGAACACCGTCTACATGTATAGTCTACCTGATGGAACACTGTCTATGTGTGTAGTCTACCTGATGGAACACTGTCTATGTGTATAGTCTACCTGATGGAACACTGTCTATGTGTATAGTCTACCAGATGGAACACTGTCTATGTGTGTAGTCTACCTGATGGAACACTGTCTATGTGTGTAGTCTACCTGATGGAACACTATCTATGTGTATAGTCTACCTGATGGAACACTGTCTATGTGTATAGTCTACCTGATGGAACACTGTCTATGTGTATAGTCTACCTGATGGAACACTGTCTATGTGTATAGTCTACCTGATGGAACACCGTCTACATGTATAGTCTACCTGATGGAACACCATCTACATGTATAGTCTACCTGATGGAACACTGTCTATGTGTATAGTCTACCTGATGGAACACTGTCTATGTGTATAGTCTACCTGATGGAACACTGTCTATGTGTATAGTCTATCTGATGGAACACTGTCTATATGTATAGTCTACCTGATGGAACACTGTCTATGTGTATAGTCTACCTGATGGAACACTGTCTATGTGTATAGTCTACCTGATGGAACACCATCTACATGTATAGTCTACCTGATGGAACACTGTCTATGTGTATAGTCTACCTGATGGAACACTGTCTATGTGTATAGTCTACCTGATGGAACACTGTCTATGTGTATAGTCTATCTGATGGAACACTGTCTATATGTATAGTCTACCTGATGGAACACTGTCTATGTGTATAGTCTACCTGATGGAACACTGTCTATGTGTATAGTCTACCTGATGGAACACTGTCTATGTGTATAGTCTACCTAATGGAACACTGTCTATGTGTGTAGTCTACCTGATGGAACACTGTCTATGTGTGTAGTCTACCTGATGGAACACTGTCTATGTGTATAGTCTACCTGATGGAACACTGTCTATGTGTATAGTCTACCTGATGGAACACTGTCTAGGTGTGTAGTCTACCTGATGGAACACTGTCTATGTGTATAGTCTACCTGATGGAACACTGTCTATGTGTATAGTCTACCTGATGGAACACTGTCTAGGTGTGTAGTCTACCTGATGGAACACTGTCTATGTGTATAGTTTACCTGATGGAACACTGTCTATGTGTACAGTCTACCTGATGGAACACTGTCTATGTGTATAGTCTACCTGATGTAGCTGGCGTAGAGTCTGTAGCCTCTGAACTGCCTGGTCTCTCTCCTGTTGCAGCTGATTGGCTCTCCTCCTGCTCTCTGTGAGCAAGACAAAGTGTGTGAGAGAGAGCGTGTTTGGAAGTTCAACGCTAAAAGTGCAATGATTCCAGTGGCTTCTCCTGCTTTTTCCATAGAAACACCTACCCTCTAGCTGAGACCTCAATGAGTCAGTGTGCTGCATTTTTTCTTGACCTCCATTACATTGACCTTCTCCACCGGCCTGCTCCTTTAGGTTAATCAACTGTGGCAATGAGAGAGAGAGCGGGAGGAGGAGAAAGAGAGATAGAAAAAAGCAAAAGAGAGAGAGAAAGTGGGAGGTATCTTTCATAATGGACAAAACGTCAAAGATATACAGTAATACCTTTGAAAAGTGATAAGAGCCCTCCAATACCTTCAACTCCAGTGTAGAAACCTTGATTTGTGCCTCTGTCTTCTCGGCATCTCTCAGTCTCTCCAGACTCCTCAGAGCATGTTCCCTGTAAACGGGACAATGATACGTCAGACAACATTCTCTCGTCATGGGTCATCTTTGGATTAGCTGTGAGAGATACTGTTAATATTCAAATGTACATGTTACAGGTAAGGCTCACATACTTCTCCCTCAGCTGCTGCTCTCGCTCTGCCACTTCCAGCTCCAGCCTCTGAAGTTCACTATTTAGCTGTGACACCTCATGACAGTCAGGACGTGCAGAAGAGGGAAACACATGAACAAATTGACTGATTGTTTAATTGATTGATTAACTGACTACCCCACCTGTCCCCTGGCTGACTGTTCAGTTCAGTGTCTCTGTCCCTCAGCATGTCCCACACCTTTATGTAAAGCTGCCCCTCATCTGGGCCACGTCCACCTCCTCCAGAGACACCATCTACAGTGCCTTCGGAAAGTATTCAGACCCCTTGACTTCTTCCACACTTTGTTACGTTACAACCTTATTCTAAAATGGATTTGTTTTTCCCCCCCTCAATCTACACACAATACCCCATAATGACAAAGCAAAAACAAGGTTTTTCAGAACTTGTTGCTAATTTATTAAATATGAAAAAATTAAATATTACATTTACATAAGTACTCATACCCTTTACTCAGTACTTTGTTGAATTACAGCGACGAGTCTTCTTGGGTATGACGCTACAAGCTTGGCACACCACTATTTGGGGAGTTTCTCCCATTCTTCTCTGCAGATCCTCTCAAGCTCTGTCAGGTTGGATGGGGAGCGTCGCTGTACAGCTATTTTCAGGTCTCCAGAGAGGCTCTGGCTGGGCCACTCAAGGACATTCAGAGACTTGTCCCGAAGCCACTCTTGCGTTGTCTTGTCTATGTACTTAGGGTCGTTGTCTTGTTGGAAGGTGAACATTCGCAGATGTGTGCCTTTCCAAATCATGTCCAATAAATTGAATTTACCACAGGTGGACTACAATCAAGTTGTAGAAACATCTCAAGGATGAACAATAGAAACAGGATGCACCTGAGCTCAATTTTCAGTCTCATAGCAAAGCATCTGAATACTTGTGTAAATAAGGTATTTCTGTTTTTTATTTGTTAAAAATGTCTAAAAACCTGTTTTTGCTTTGTCATTATGGGGTATTGTGTGTAGATTGCTGAGGAAAATATGTTATTTAATCAATTTTAGAATAAGGCAGTAACGTAACAAAAATGTGGAAAAAGTAAAGGGGTCTGAATACTTAACGAATGCACTGTATAACTCTACCCTCGCCTGGCCCCATCACCTCCTCCAGGGAGACCATCTGTAGCTCTACCCTCACCTGGCCCCATCACCTCCTCCAGGGAGACCATCTGTAGCTCTACCCTCACCTGGCCCCATCACCTCCTCCAGGGAGACCATCTGTAGCTCTACCCTCACCTGGCCCCATCACCTCCTCCAGGGAGACCATCTGTAGCTCTACCCTCACCTGGCCCCATCACCTCCTCCAGGGAGACCATCTGTAGCTCTACCCTCACCTGGCCCCATCACCTCCTCCAGGGAGACCATCTGTAGCTCACCTGGTCCCATCACCTCCTCCAGGGAGACCATCTGTAGCTCTACCCTCACCTGGCCCCATCACCTCCTCCAGGGAGACCATCTGTAGCTCACCTGGCCCCATCACCTCCTCCAGGGAGATCATCTGTAGCTCTACCCTCACCTGGCCCCATCACCTCCTCCAGGGAGACCATCTGTAGCTCTACCCTCACCTGGCCCCATCACCTCCTCCAGGGAGACCATCTGTAGCTCACCTGGTCCCATCACCTCCTCCAGGGAGACCATCTGTAGCTCTACCCTCACCTGGCCCCATCACCTCCTCCAGGGAGACCATCTGTAGCTCACCTGGCCCCATCACCTCCTCCAGGGAGACCATCTGTAGCTCTACCCTCACCTGGCCCCATCACCTCCTCCAGGGAGACCATCTGTAGCTCACCTGGTCCCATCACCTCCTCCAGGGAGACCATCTGTAGCTCTACCCTCACCTGGCCCCATCACCTCCTCCAGGGAGACCATCTGTAGCTCACCTGGCCCCATCACCTCCTCCAGGGAGACCATCTGTAGCTCTACCCTCACCTGGGCCCATCCACCTCCTCCAGGGAGACCATCTGTAGCTCTACCCTCACCTGGCCCCATCCACCTCCTCCAGGGAGACCATCTGTAGCTCTACCCTCACCTGGCCCCATCACCTCCTCCAGGGAGACCATCTGTAGCTCTACCCTCACCTGGCCCCATCCACCTCCTCCAGGGAGACCATCTGTAGCTCACCTGGCCCCATCACCTCCTCCAAGGAGACCATCTGTAGCTCTACCCTCACCTGGCCCCATCACCTCCTCCAGGGAGACCATCTGTAGCTCTACCCTCACCTGGCCCCATCCACCTCCTCCAGGGAGACCATCTGTAGCTCTACCCTCACCTGGCCCCATCCACCTCCTCCAGGGAGACCATCTGTAGCTCTACCCTCACCTGGCCCCATCCACCTCCTCCAGGGAGACCATCTGTAGCTCTACCCTCACCTGGCCCCCATCACCTCCTTCCAGGGAGACCATCTGTAGCTCTACCCTCACCTGGCCCCATCACCTCCTCCAGGGAGACCATCTGCAGC
The DNA here is from genome assembly GCF_965601325.2 of Salmo salar. Lineage (NCBI taxonomy): Eukaryota > Metazoa > Chordata > Actinopteri > Salmoniformes > Salmonidae > Salmo > Salmo salar. Next base: position 121,198,285 of record NC_138300.1, read on the forward strand.
TCTACCCTCACCTGGCCCCATCCACCTCCTCCAGGGAGACCATCTGTAGCTCTACCCTCACCTGGACCCATCACCTCCTCCAGGGAGACCATCTGTAGCTCTACCCTCACCTGGTCCCATCACCTCCTCCAGGGAGACCATCTGTAGCTCTACCCTCACCTGGCCCCATCACCTCCTCCAGGGAGACCATCTGTAGCTCTACCCTCACCTGGCCCCATCCACCTCCTCCAGGGAGACCATCTGTAGCTCTACCCTCACCTGGCCCCATCCACCTCCTCCAGGGAGACCATCTGTAGCTCTACCCTCACCTGGCCCCATCCACCTCCTCCAGGGAGACCATCTGTAGCTCTACCCTCACCTGGCCCCCATCACCTCCTTCCAGGGAGACCATCTGTAGCTCTACCCTCACCTGGCCCCATCACCTCCTCCAGGGAGACCATCTGCAGCTCTACCCTCACCTGGCCCCATCCACCTCCTCCAGGGAGACCATCTGTAGCTCTACCCTCACCTGGACCCATCACCTCCTCCAGGGAGACCATCTGTAGCTCTACCCTCACCTGGTCCCATCACCTCCTCCAGGGAGACCATCTGTAGCTCTACCCTCACCTGGCCCCATCACCTCCTCCAGGGAGACCATCTGTAGCTCTACCCTCACCTGGCCCCATCCACCTCCTCCAGGGAGACCATCTGTAGCTCACCTGTCCCAGCTCCTCCAGCGAGACCTGTTCATCCCGTGTCTGTGGTGGTATACTAGGAAAGACAAAATGAAAATGTTCCTGTGTCTCTGTGTTTCCATGTCCCCGTCTCTCTTTGTCTCTGTGTTTCCATGTCCCCGTCTCTCTGTGTCTCTGTGTTTCCATGTCCCCGTCTCTCTGTATCTCTGTGTCCGTGTGTCACTCTGTGTCTCTCTGTGTCTCTCTGTGTCTCTGTGTCTCTCTGTGTCTCTCTGTGTCTCCATGTAGTGTGTCTCTGTCTCTGTGTCTCTCTGTGTCTCTCTGTGTCTCTCTGTGTCTCTCTGTGTCTCTGTGTCTCTCTGTGTCACTCTGTGTCTCTGTGTCTCTCTGTGTCTCTCTGTGTCTCCGTGTAGTGTGTCTCTGTGTCTGTGTCTCTCTGTGTCTCTCTGTGTCTCTCTGTGTCTCTCTGTGTCTCTGTGTCTCTCTGTGTCACTCTGTGTCTCTGTGTCTCTCTGTGTCTCTCTGTGTCTCTCTGTGTCTCCGTGTAGTGTGTCTCTGTGTCTGTGTCTCTCTGTGTAAATCAAGATGCATTTTAAGTGCATTCAGAATCTAGAGACAGACGACATTTGGATTCTTCACAATTCATACATTACTATGCTTGTGCAAGTAGTCCTGGTTCTACGTTGATAGAAAATACATCATTATTATATATTTAATAGAAGAATGGGATCATACTCACTCTGTCTCTGTCCCTTTATCAAACGTTTCTACCGTTCCCCTACCTGCAGAGGACAACAGTGTCACCTCCTTGTTTTCCGTAGTGCACTACTGGCACCACAGACTGAGAGATCGTCACTCTAATCCAGGGGGTTTGGCAACCCTGTTCCTGGAGTGCTGTAGGTACTGCAGGATTTACTCCCAACGAGGGCAGCACACTGAGAAACTTAGTTAATTGATCATTATCAGTGATTGGTCTTCTAGGTCAGTTAAATCCAAAACATGAAGTACCTGCAGCACTCCAGGACTAGGGTTGCCTATATCACTGCTCTATTCACTTTGAAATAATTTATGAATAAATGAATTGCTGAACAAATTCATTAATAAAATTAAAGTTTTACCCAAGATATGAGGGTTGCCTTTAACTTTGAGTCTGTTGTGTAGAGCCTGACTCCGACTCCTCTCCAGCTCCAACTGTTGTTTACAAGCGTCCAGCTCTACCTTCAGCAGAGAGCCAGCATCTTTAATGACTCCGCTCAGCTCTGCGTCTTTACTGGCCCTGTGCAGATGAAGAGTCTGAATCTCTTCCCTGAACGAACAACACATTTATGTAATGGTTAATTATAGACATTTGAAATGTCTGGGAATCATAAAAACGGTCTAATCGAAATGTTCGTCTGGATAGTCCACGCTCACTTGTCTCTCTGTCCCTCTGTCTGAAGTCTCTCAACCTCCACCTTCAGCCGTACCACCTCCTCTTGAAGCTGAAAGCCACAAATCACACAACTACACAGATCTCAACAATACAGAACACTAAGGATCAATAAGCGATCACATTGAAATTGATTTTTTGTGTCTACAGTTAGGGTACGTTAAATAAGGTGATTGCTTGATCGCTTGATCAATTGATTGACCGATTTGATTTAATTTACTGTTTTTATTTACTACATCTACAGCCACGGTACGTTAGAGACGATCTCATCTTACTGTATCTCCAGGGTTCTTCTCTCTGAGTTCCTCTAGTTCTGCCTGGGTGGATTGTAATGCCATAGCCACATCTTGCCACTTCTCGCTCCAGTGTGAGGCCACACCCCTAAGCTCCTCCATGTTCTGAGCCGACTCAGCCTCCAACCGCTGCAGCTCCTCCCCCTTCTGACACAGCCCCTCCTCCTTTTCCAGGAGCTCCGCCTCCAACTTCAGGCAGCATTCGTGCAGCCTCTGGTTCTCTGACTCCAAGGCATCCTGGGATTCACTGGTGATATGATGTGATGTTATTGACGTTAGCGATGACAATCCTATCATTAATGCATGCCCATAGTTGTTGTGTTAAAGACATTATGAAACACAAATCAACCCCTAGCCTCTACCCACAATGCACTTGTGTAGATCTGAGAGGATTGGATAGGTGTAAATAGGCCTGTGGCGGTCATGAAATTGTGTCAGCCGGTCATTGTCATGCAAAAGTTTTAAAAAACGGATCTCACGGTAATTGACCGTTAATTAACATAAACACGTTTAACAACTCCAGGTCTTCACACATACAAGCCTTTGGACCCTCTACATTTAAAAACTAAAAGTATAATAAATCAATTTAATATACACCATCACAAAAAAAATCCATGATTTATTTTAGTCAGGTCTAAAGAAACATTATGATATGAAGAAAATGTATTTCAGAAGAACAGAATATGAGTTGGCCTACTGTATGTTATCTGGCTATGTGCCATGCCATAGGCTATATAGGCTTGTTCATGTAGCTGATAAGACATGCTTATAAGTCCCATGACATTATTTTATATCATAGGATCTTTATAGTAAGAACAATATAATTGAATAAAATAGAAAGGATTTTTTTTTCCCATTCCGGAGTGTGTGCGCATATGAAGTGGATATGTTGAGTGTAAAAGTGATCATTTGAAACAGGTCCTAGAGGCTAGATTTTATTGTTATTTGGAAACTTTAGTTGTGAATTGTAGTTCTCTCATTAAGTGATCATATTTTCACCCATCAGACTATTTAATTTAATCTTGTCTTAACTATTATGAAAAATTTGTTTTGATTTAGAATGGCCCATTATCATCCCGGCCATCCTACAATCTAAGCTTTATGCCCTCAATTTCACACAAATTATCAATGAACCTACCAGGTACAACCCCAAATCCGTAAACACAGGCACCCTCATGGATAACATCCTGACCAACCTGCCCTCCAAATACACCTCTGCTGTCTTCAACCAGGATCTCAGCAATCACTGCCTCATTGCTTGCGTCCGTAATGGGTCTGCGGTCAAACGACCACCCCTCATCACTGTCAAACGCTCCCTAAAACACTAAAGCGAGCAGGCCTTTCTAATCGACCTGGCCCGGGTATCCTGCAAGGATATTGACCTCATTCCGTCAGTAGAAGATGCCTGGTTGTTCTTTAAAAGTGCTTTCCTCACCATCTTAAATAAGCATGCCCCACTCAAAAAAATGTAGGACCAGGAACAGATATAGCCCGTGGTTCACTCCAGACCAGACCTGCCCTCAACCAGCACAAAAACATCCTTAGCATCGAATAGCCCCCGCGATATGCAACTTTTCAGGGAAGTTAGGAACCAATATACACAGGCATTTAGGAAAGCAAAGGCTAGATTTTTCTAACAGAAATTTGCATCCTGCAGCACAAACTCCAAAAAGTTCTGGGACACTGTAAAGTCCATGGAGAATAAGAGCACCTCTTCCCAGCTGCCCACTGCACTGAGGCTAGGAAACACTGTCACCACCGATAAATCCACAATAATTGAGTATTTCAATAAGCATTTTTCGACGGCTGGCCATGCTTTCCACCTGGCCACCCCTAACCTGGTCACCAGCCTTGCACCCCCCACAGCAACTTGCCCAAGCCTCCCCCATTTCTCCTTCACCCAAATCCAGATAGCTGATGTTCTGAAAGAGCTGCAAAATCTGGACCCCTACAAATCAGCCGGGCTAGACAATCTGGGCCCTCTCTTTCTACAATTATCAGCCGAAATTGTTGCAACCCTTATTACTAGCCTGTTCAAACTCTCTTTCGTATCATCTGAGATCCCCAAAGATTGGAAAGCTGCCGCGGTCATCCCCCTCTTCAAAGGGGGAGACACTCTTGACCCAAACTGCTACAGACCTATATCCATCCTGCCCTGCCTTTCCAAGGTCTTCAAAAGCCAAGTTAACAAACAGATCACCGACCATTTCAAATCCCACCACACCTTCTCCGCTATGCAATCTGGTTTCCGAGCTGGTCATGGGTGCACCTCAGCCACGCTCAAGGTCCTAAATTACATCATAACCGCCATCGATAAGAGACAATACTGTGCAGCTGTATTCATAGACCTGGCCAAGGCTTTCGACTCTGACAATCACCACATTCTTATCGGCAGACTCAACAGCCTTGGTTTCTCAAATGACTGCCTCGACTGGTTCACCAACTACTTCTCAGACAGAGCTCAGTGTGTCAAATCGTAGGGCCTGTTGTCCGGACCTCTGGCAGTCTCTATGGGGGTGCCACAGGGTTCAATTCTCGGGCTGACTCTTTTCTCTGTATACATCAATGATGTCGCTCTTGCTGCTGGTGATTCTCTGATCGACCTCTACGCAGACGACACCATTCTGTATACTTCTGGCCCTTCTTTGGACACTGTGTTACCGAACCTCCAGACGAGCTTCAACGCCACACAACTCTCCTTCCGTGGCCTCCAACTGCTCTTAAATGCAAGTAAAACTAAATGCATGCTCTTCAACCGATCGCTACCAGCACCTGCCTGCCCGTCCAGCATCACTACTATGGACGGTTCTGACTTAGAATATGTGGACAACTACAAATACCTAGGTGTCTGGCTAGACTGTAAACTCTCCTTCCAGACTCACATTAAACATCTCCAATCCAAAATTAAATCTAGAATTGGCTTCCTATTTCGCAACAAAGCATCCTTCACTCATGCTGCCAAACATACCCTCGTAAAACTGACTATCCTACTATCCTTGACTTCGGCGATGTCATTTACAAAATAGCCTCCAACACTCTACTCAGCAAACTGGATGCAGTCTATCACAGTGCCATCCGTTTTGTCACCAAAGCCCCATATACTACCCACCACTGCGACCTGTATGCTCTCGTTGGCTGGCCCTCGCTTCATATTCATCGCCAAACCCACTGGCTCCAGGTCATCTATAAGTCTTTGCTAGGTAAAGCCCCGCCTTATCTCAGCTCACTGGTCACCATAGCAGCACCCACTCGTAGCACGTGCTCCAGCAGGTATATTTCACTGGTCACCCCCAAAGCCAATTCCTCTTTGGCCGTCTTTCCTTCCAGTTCTCTGCTGCCAATGACTGGAACGAATTTAAAAAATCACTGAAGCTGGAGACTCATATCTCCCTCACTAACTTTAAGCACCAGCTGTCAGAGCAGCTCACAGATCACTGCACCTGTACATAGCCCATCTGTAAACAGCCCATCTATCTACCTACCTCGTCCTCATACTGTATTTATTTATTTATTTATCTTGCTCCTTTGCACCCCAGTATCTCTACTTGCACATTCATCTTCTGCACATCTATCACTCCAGTGTTTAATTGCTAAATTGTAATTATTTTGCCACTATGGCCTATTTATTGCCTTACCTCCCTTATCTTACCTCATTTGCACACACTGTATATATACTTTTTTTCTATTGTGTTATTGACTGTATGTTTGTTTTACTCCATGTGTAACTCTGTGTTGTTGTTTGTGTCGCACTGTTTTGCTTTATCTTGGCCAGGTCGCAGCTGTAAATGAAAACTTGTTCTCAACTAGCCTACCTGGTTATATAAAGGTGAAATAAATTAATCAAACGGGCGGGGGGGGGGGGGGGGGGGGGAGTAATCGGTATGCACTCCAATAGCTAAATGAGGCTGCTTTCCCACCGGTTCATGCAATACTCTGATTATTTCACTCTACACATCAACCACTTTTTGAGGAGCATACAGCTTCTTGCTGCTTGACAGGTGATATTCCACCCAGACTCTGTACGCAATGGGTTTTCCAACTCTGTCCCTGCAGCTACACAGTACTTCAATCTGTTCAGGAACATCGATGGTAACATGTTTTTACAACAAAACTTTCATTAGACAGCCTCCAATCCCTCTTCCCGCTCGAGGAGATGGAAACGCACGGTGTTGAGATATTCTGCAGCTAAAAGCCTATTAATTATTTTAAAAATACGAAAGTGAACATACTACTAGGATATTCAAAATCAAATACAAATTCACTATAATTGTAGGCTAACTGTAAGCCGCCCTGCAAAATCAATGAACCAACAGCATTGCCAAGGCATACGTTCTCTCCCTGTCACATGAGATGACGCTGGAAAGACGAAGCAGGTACGGGGAGTAAACATTTAATGAAGAACGGACATGGCACGAGACAGGAACAGCGTCACTAAACTAAAACTAAAGACAAAAACAATCAATGCAGCAGCGGAGAACAGAGCTGGGGAACTGACAAATATAGGGCAGGAAATAAACAGGAGATAAGTGAGTCCAGGTGAGTCCAATAACGCCGACGCGAGGCGACGAGGGAAGGCGGGTGTGCGTGATGCAGGGTAATCCGGAACACTCAAGCGCCAGGGGAAGGGAAGAGCAGGAGCAGACTTGACACTCCCAGACTCATGGATAGAATATTTTGAAGCGTAGCATAAGGTAACCAGTCCATCCAGTATGCATAATAATACAGTCTACATTCAAAGGGGATAACTAGAATTTGTTTCATTTTGGAGAATAGGTTAGAACAATTATGTACCAAAGACATCTTAAATCTTGATTTTTTTTTACTTTTTTTTTAATAAATGTATTCTGCCTTCGGTATATGTATTAGGTTATGTATTGTATAATGGCACTGTCATTAGCGAGTTGATGGTCGTTAGAGAGTTGGGTACTACCAACGCATGTACAAAGTGAATAAGAGAGAGATTACTGCGACTCAACGGTCACGTGGAATTGTACTGCGGTCATGACTCATGACTGCCAGTGTGGCGGCAATACAGTCACCGCAACAGCGGGTAGTAGCTCTATCTCGCCCTCTGATGAAATTGTCATCTAGGATCTTGGCCTAGAGGTCAGGGTTGCCGTTAGGGGTTGATTTGGGCTTAAGGCTATGATACCAAGTGGTGATCTCCAAATTTACATCTGCAGTCTGTTATTCCTCTCACCTGAGCTGACAACAACTCTCCCTCAACTCTGTCACTTCCTCCTCCTGTCTTCCATCCCGTCCAATAGCACTCGTTAACTCCTCCTTCTCTCCAATCAGCTGCGAGCGCTCCGTCTCCAGAGCTGCGATCTGATTGGTGTGGATGACTCTCTCCGCCCCCAGCTCATGCAGCTGAGCCAATGAGGACTCCAGCCTCTGTTTGACCATCTCCAGCTCTGATGTCATCTTTTCATTCATCTGTCCAATATCAAAGAGATAGATGCGGTTAAACATTCAGACAGGATATGGAACACTTAAGCAGGTAGAAAATTCAGTCACAGAGTACAAAAAAAATTCAGCTCAACAAGTGGAACCAACAGGTACAGCACTAGGACTAGAAATAGGGTTTTTAATAGAAAGTTTCCCCTTTTAGGGTGCATTGTTCTGGTAAATATATATGGAAAGTTTCCCCTTTTTAGGGTGCATTGTTCTGGTAAATATATATGGAAAGTTTCCCCTTTTAGGGTGCATGGTTCTGGTAAATATATATGGAAAGTTTCCCCTTTTAGGGTGCATTGTTCTGGTAAATATATATGGAAAGTTTCCCCTTTTAGGGTGTGTTGTTCTGGTAAATATATATGGAAAGTTTCCCCTTTTAGGGTGCATGGTTCTGGTAAATATATATGGAAAGTTTCCCCTTTTAGGGTGCATGGTTCTGGTAAATATATATAGAAAGTTTCCCCTTTTAGGGTGCATGGTTCTGGTAAATATATATAGAAAGTTTCCCCTTTTAGGGTGCATGGTTCTGGTAAATATATATAGAAAGTTTCCCCTTTTAGGGTGCATTGTTCTGGTAAATATATATGGAAAGTGTCCCCTTTTAGGGTGTGTTGTTCTGGTAAATATATATGGAAAGTTTCCCCTTTTAGGGTGCATGGTTCTGGTAAATATATATAGAAAGTTTCCCCTTTTAGGGTGCATGGTTCTGGTAAATATATATAGAAAGTTTCCCCTTTTAGGGTGCATGGTTCTGGTAAATATATATGGAAAGTTTCCCCTTTTTAGGGTGCGTTGTTCTGGTAAATATATATAGAAAGTTTCCCCTTTTAGGGTGCATGGTTCTGGTAAATATATATAGAAAGTTTCCCCTTTTAGGGTGCATGGTTCTGGTAAATATATATGGAAAGTTTCCCCTTTTTAGGGTGCGTTGTTCTGGTAAATATATATAGAAAGTTTCCCCTTTTAGGGTGCATGGTTCTGGTAAATATATATGGAAAGTTTCCCCTTTTAGGGTGCATTGTTCTGGTAAATATATATGGAAAGTTTCCCCTTTTAGGGTGTGTTGTTCTGGTAAATATATATGGAAAGTTTCCCCTTTTAGGGTGCATGGTTCTGGTAAATATATATGGAAAGTTTCCCCTTTTAGGGTGCATGGTTCTGGTAAATATATATAGAAAGTTTCCCCTTTTAGGGTGCATGGTTCTGGTAAATATATATAGAAAGTTTCCCCTTTTAGGGTGCATGGTTCTGGTAAATATATATAGAAAGTTTCCCCTTTTAGGGTGCATTGTTCTGGTAAATATATATGGAAAGTGTCCCCTTTTAGGGTGTGTTGTTCTGGTAAATATATATGGAAAGTTTCCCCTTTTAGGGTGCATGGTTCTGGTAAATATATATAGAAAGTTTCCCCTTTTAGGGTGCATGGTTCTGGTAAATATATATAGAAAGTTTCCCCTTTTAGGGTGCATGGTTCTGGTAAATATATATGGAAAGTTTCCCCTTTTTAGGGTGCGTTGTTCTGGTAAATATATATAGAAAGTTTCCCCTTTTAGGGTGCATGGTTCTGGTAAATATATATAGAAAGTTTCCCCTTTTAGGGTGCATGGTTCTGGTAAATATATATGGAAAGTTTCCCCTTTTTAGGGTGCGTTGTTCTGGTAAATATATATAGAAAGTTTCCCCTTTTAGGGTGCATGGTTCTGGTAAATATATATAGAAAGTTTCCCCTTTTAGGGTGCATGGTTCTGGTAAATATATATAGAAAGTTTCCCCTTTTAGGGTGCATTGTTCTGGTAAATATATATGGAAAGTTTCCCCTTTTAGGGTGTGTTGTTCTGGTAAATATATATGGAAAGTTTCCCCTTTTAGGGTGCATGGTTCTGGTAAATATATATAGAAAGTTTCCCCTTTTAGGGTGCATGGTTCTGGTAAATATATATAGAAAGTTTCCCCTTTTAGGGTGCATGGTTCTGGTAAATATATATAGAAAGTTTCCCCTTTTAGGGTGCATGGTTCTGGTAAATATATATGGAAAGTTTCCCCTTTTTAGGGTGCGTTGTTCTGGTAAATATATATAGAAAGTTTCCCCTTTTAGGGTGCATGGTTCTGGTAAATATATAGAGAAAGTTTCCCCTTTTAGGGTGCATGGTTCTGGTAAATATATATGGAAAGTTTCCCCTTTTAGGGTGCATTGTTCTGGTAAATATATATGGAAAGTTTCCCCTTTTAGGGTGTGTTGTTCTGGTAAATATATATGGAAAGTTTCCCCTTTTAGGGTGCATGGTTCTGGTAAATATATATGGAAAGTTTCCCCTTTTAGGGTGCATGGTTCTGGTAAATATATATAGAAAGTTTCCCCTTTTAGGGTGCATGGTTCTGGTAAATATATATAGAAAGTTTCCCCTTTTAGGGTGCATGGTTCTGGTAAATATATATAGAAAGTTTCCCCTTTTAGGGTGCATTGTTCTGGTAAATATATATGGAAAGTGTCCCCTTTTAGGGTGTGTTGTTCTGGTAAATATATATGGAAAGTTTCCCCTTTTAGGGTGCATGGTTCTGGTAAATATATATAGAAAGTTTCCCCTTTTAGGGTGCATGGTTCTGGTAAATATATATAGAAAGTTTCCCCTTTTAGGGTGCATGGTTCTGGTAAATATATATGGAAAGTTTCCCCTTTTTAGGGTGCGTTGTTCTGGTAAATATATATAGAAAGTTTCCCCTTTTAGGGTGCATGGTTCTGGTAAATATATATAGAAAGTTTCCCCTTTTAGGGTGCATGGTTCTGGTAAATATATATGGAAAGTTTCCCCTTTTTAGGGTGCGTTGTTCTGGTAAATATATATAGAAAGTTTCCCCTTTTAGGGTGCATGGTTCTGGTAAATATATATAGAAAGTTTCCCCTTTTAGGGTGCATGGTTCTGGTAAATATATATAGAAAGTTTCCCCTTTTAGGGTGCATTGTTCTGGTAAATATATATGGAAAGTTTCCCCTTTTAGGGTGTGTTGTTCTGGTAAATATATATGGAAAGTTTCCCCTTTTAGGGTGCATGGTTCTGGTAAATATATATAGAAAGTTTCCCCTTTTAGGGTGCATGGTTCTGGTAAATATATATAGAAAGTTTCCCCTTTTAGGGTGCATGGTTCTGGTAAATATATATAGAAAGTGTCCCCTTTTAGGGTGCATGGTTCTGGTAAATATATATGGAAAGTTTCCCCTTTTTAGGGTGCGTTGTTCTGGTAAATATATATAGAAAGTTTCCCCTTTTAGGGTGCATGGTTCTGGTAAATATATAGAGAAAGTTTCCCCTTTTAGGGTGCATGGTTCTGGTAAATATATATGGAAAGTTTCCCCTTTTAGGGTGCATTGTTCTGGTAAATATATATGGAAAGTTTCCCCTTTTAGGGTGCATGGTTCTGGTAAATATATATAGAAAGTTTCCCCTTTTAGGGTGCATGGTTCTGGTAAATATATATGGAAAGTTTCCCCTTTTAGGGTGCATTGTTCTGGTAAATATATATGGAAAGTTTCCCCTTTTAGGGTGCATGGTTCTGGTAAATATATATAGAAAGTTTCCCCTTTTAGGGTGCATGGTTCTGGTAAATATATATAGAAAGTTTCCCCTTTTAGGGTGCATGGTTCTGGTAAATATATATAGAAAGTTTCCCCTTTTAGGGTGCATGGTTCTGGTAAATATATATGGAACGTTTCAGAAATATTTTAATAGAAAGTTTCCCCTTTTAGGGTGCATGGTTCTGGTAAATATATATGGAAAGTTTCAGAAATATTTTAATAGAAAGTTTCCCCTTTTTTTTTTTAATTCCCAGAATTTTGAAACCCTCTACGTCACAGTGTATAACCAAACCAAGTTCATTCAAACTTCACACCTCTGTCACAGTCAGAAGATCCTGCTTCATCTGCACAGTCTCCTGCCCCTGCCTGTTGGTTTGGGCCTTGGCCTCAGCCAGCTGGTTGCTGAGCTCACACACCTGGTCTGTGTAGCCTTCCCTGCCTCTCTGGGCCCTCTCCAACTGCAGCTCCAGATCCTGAGCGTGCTGGTGCAGGTCTGCCTTCTCCTGTACACCATACATGACAGAACATACGCAGGTGTTCATTAAGACAAAACATCTATGCGCAAGTACTTTGGATCTTTGCATCGTTATACTCGAGATGCATGCCCTTATCTCGATGATCACGATCATGCCTTGGATGTTAACGGAAGATTTTGCACAATAACTCATCATGCATGGATGTGAAGTTAGGATTGGGGCAACAGTGTTTAGCTAGTAAAGACAGAGGATGGATGGAGACCTGCAGTAAGCGGTCCTTGTCAGACATGGCCCCGGTCAGCTTGATCTTCAGGTCCTCCACACTGTCCTCCAGCCGCAACACCTTGGTCGTCAGAAGGTCCCTCTCCTGGTCGACAGAGAGGCTGGTTACGACCAGTCAGTGAAGTGAAAGAGGACTTTGGGTTGGTTTCCCAGACACTGATTAAGCTCAGTCCTCAGGATTAAAAAGAACGTCCATTGACTATGTTTTTTTTTGTCCAAGACTAGAGTTAATGCTGTATGTCCCTTTGAGTGATGAATAAAGGTTTCCTGAAATGAAATGGAATTGACCCCAACCCTGCCACTCACCAGAGTGGCCTGACCCAGCTTAATGCGTGTCTCACTCAGCTGGTCCTGCAGCTCACTGTGGGTCTGCAAGGCACGACCCAATCTCTGGTTCACTTCCTCTGTCTGGCTCAAAACTGTCCTCTGAGCCTGGATGCACAGAGCGGGAGGTAGGGAGAGAAAGGTAGGAGAAAAGTGCTTCAGCATGTGTTTTGTAGCCTGGAGACAGAGGGGGAGGTAGGGAGAGAACGGGGCTGGGGGGACAGAGAGGGAGGTAGGGAGAGAACAGGGCTGCAAACACAGAGTGGGAGGTAGGGAGAGAACGGGGCTGGGGGGACAGAGTGGGAGGTAAGGAGAGAACGGGGATGGAGCCTCAGAGTGGGAGAGATACTAAGATGAATAGGAATAGAAGAGTCTGTATAAACTGTGGAGTACCACAAGGAAGTGTTCTCTGACCCCTTTTTCTCCTGTTGTACATCAATGATTTAAAAGCTGCCTTTTCATTAGAGCGTTGGGCTAGTAACTGAAAGGTTGCTGGATCGAATCGCCAAGCTGACAAGGTAAAAATCTGTCGTTCTGCCCCTGAACAAAGCACTTATCCCACTGTTCCCCGGTAGGTCGTCATTGTAAATAAGAATTTGTTCTTAACTGAGTTGCCTAGATAAATAAAGGTTACATTTAAAATAAATAAAAGAAATGTTAACAATGAACACAGGAGTTGGCAAGACTACACAGACAGACTAGGGCCTTTAATACTTGGTCAAAGGTTGTGGACACTACAGGGAATAGGGTGTAATTTGGGACAGAAACTACATTAGACCAGGCTAGTGTTGGACTTACCTCTTTAGAGGTGTGTAGTTGCTGAAGGTCTCTCTCTGTCTCCAGGGCCTCTGCTCTCTCCTCGGCCTCTCTGAGGGCTTCTCTCAGTCTGGACAGCTCTCTCTCTGCCTTTTGCTTCCCCTGCATGGACACATGGACACACAGACACACTGTAAAATCATCCATATGAGTGTAGTGCTGCTTAAAGTTTAACCATAAGTAGGGTTTTACTCTAAACAAGGTTATCCACATGTAACCTGGTCCCAGATCTGTTTGTGCTGTGTCAACTCGAGCGGAAATGGAGGAAAACTCGCCTCCCTGCGGACCTGGCATCCTTTCACTCCCTCCTCTCTACATTCTCCTCTTCTGTCTCTGCTGCTAAAGCCACTTTCTACCACTCTAAATTCCAAGCATCTGCCTCTAACCCTAGGAAGCTCTTTGCTACCTTCTCCTCCCTCCTGAATCCTCCTCCCCCTCCCCCCCCCCTCCTCCCTCTCTGCGGATGACTTCGTCAACCATTTTGAAAAGAAGGTTGACGATATCCGATCCTCGTTTGCTAAGTCAAACGACACCGCTGGTCCTGCTCACACTGCCCTACCATGTGCTTTGACCTCTTTCTCCCCTCTCTCTCCAGATGAAATCTCGCGTCTTGTGACGGCCGGCCGCCCAACAACCTGCCCACTTGACCCTATCCCCTCCTCTCTTCTCCAGACCATTTCCGGAGACCTTCTCCCCTTCCTCACCTCGCTCATCAACTCATCCTTGACCGCTGGCTACGTCCCTTCCGTCTTCAAGAGAGCGAGAGTTGCACCCCTTCTGAAAAAACCTACACTCGATCCCTCCGATGTCAACAACTACAGACCAGTATCCCTTCTTTCTTTTCTCTCCAAAACTCTTGAACGTGCCGTCCTTGGCCAGCTCTCCTGCTATCTCTCTCAGAATGACCTTCTTGATCCTAATCAGTCAGGTTTCAAGACTGGGCATTCAACTGAGACTGCTCTTCTCTGTGTCACGGAGGCTCTCTGCACTGCTAAAGCTAACTCTCTCTCCTCTGCTCTCATCCTTCTAGACCTATCTGCTGCCTTTGATACTGTGAACCATCAGATCCTCCTCTCCACCCTCTCCGAGTTGGGCATCTCCGGCGCGGCCCACGCTTGGATTGCGTCCTACCTGACAGGTCGCTCCTACCAGGTGGCGTGGCGAGAATCTGTCTCCGCACCATGCGCTCTCACCACTGGTGTCCCCCAGGGCTCTGTTCTAGGCCCTCTCCTATTCTCGCTATACACCAAGTCACTTGGCTCTGTCATATCCTCACATGGTCTCTCCTATCATTGCTATGCAGACGACACACAATTAATCTTCTCCTTTCCCCCTTCTGATAACCAGGCGGCGAATCGCATCTCTGCATGTCTGTCAGACATATCAGTGTGGATGACGGATCACCACCTCAAGCTGAACCTCGGCAAGACGGAGCTGCTCTTCCTCCCAGGGAAGGACTGCCCGTTCCATGATCTCGCCATCACGGTTGACAACTCCATTGTGTCCTCCTCCCAGAGTGCTAAGAACCTTGGCGTGATCCTGGACAACACCCTGTCGTTCTCCACTAACATCAAGGCGGTGACCCGATCCTGTAGGTTCATGCTCTACAACATTCGCAGAGTACGACCCTGCCTCACACAGGAAGCGGCGCAGGTCCTAATCCAGGCACTTGTCATCTCCCGTCTGGATTACTGCAACTCGCTGTTGGCTGGGCTCCCTGCCTGTGCCATTAAACCCCTACAACTCATCCAGAACGCCGCAGCCCGTCTGGTGTTCAACCTTCCCAAGTTCTCTCAAATCACCCCGCTCCTCCGCTCTCTCCACTGGCTTCCAGTTGAAGCTCGCATCCGCTACAAGACCATGGTGATTGCCTACGGAGCTGTGAAGGGAACGGCACCTCCATACCTTCAGGCTCTGATCAGGCCCTACACCCAAACAAGGGCACTGCGTTCATCCACCTCTGGCCTGCTGGCCCCCCTACTTCTGAGGAAGCACAGTTCCCGCTCAGCCCAGTCAAAACTGTTCGCTGCTCTGGCACCCCAATGGTGGAACAAGCTCCCTCACGACGCCAGGACAGCGGAGTCAATCACCACCTTCCGGAGACACCTGAAACCCCACCTCTTTAAGGAATACCTAGGATAGGATAAAGTAATCCTTCTAACCCCCCCCCCCTTTAAAAGATTTAGATGCACTATTGTAAAGTGGTTGTTCCACTGGATATCATAAGGTGAATGCACCAATTTGTAAGTCGCTCTGGATAAGAGCGTCTGCTAAATGACTTAAATGTAATGTAAATGTAACTCTTATGGTTGTTAAGACAACAATCAGAGGAGTTGCACAAACAGATCTGGGACCAAAGAGTTTTGTACAATGAGGTTAAACAGTGTACCTCTCTGAAGAAGTCTACCTGTGTAACAGGTAAGGTCCTGCTGAGTGGGTTGTTGTTAGTTCTTGGGGCCGCAGGTTTGATAACACTCCCTCTCTCAAGAGACGATCTCATCTTCAACATGTCCATCTCCAGTTGAAGAACCCTTCAAATGTACATATAAATGGAATTGACTAACGTCCCTTTGGGAGTTCTTTATATCAGGTTTGAAAACTGAGGTGAATATCAGGGTTGGGGTCAATTTCACTTCAATTCAGTCCATTCAGGAAGTGAAATTATATATATTTTTTCTGAAATGACTGAATTGAAATGGAAATTGCCCCTGCATGGTGAATAGCTGTCCTGTTCATCTACACGGGGATTTGGGAATGGCATGAACTCATTCAATGCCATGAATGCCATTCTTAGCGGCTTAGTCATCGTACTCACTTGTCTTGCAGTTCTCCTCGACGTCGGCTTTCCTCAAACCGGCTCAACTCAGCTGCCTCCTTCTCTTG
Source organism: Salmo salar (assembly GCF_965601325.2). Taxonomy (NCBI): domain Eukaryota; kingdom Metazoa; phylum Chordata; class Actinopteri; order Salmoniformes; family Salmonidae; genus Salmo; species Salmo salar. Next base: position 121,214,490 of record NC_138300.1, read on the forward strand.
CTCAAGAGCACTCACTGCATCTGCCAGCTGCTGTGGGACAAACGGGTTGAGGGGTGAGCCTGAACCCCAAAGACCAGACAAAACCTGATCTAGACCCCAAAGACCAGTCAGAACCTGGTTTAGAACCCAAAGACCAGTCAAAACCTGGTTTAGGCCCCAAAGACCAGACAAAACCTGGTCTAGACCCCAAAGACAAGATAAAACCTGGTCTAGACCCCAAAGACCAGTCAGAACCTGGTTTAGACCCCAAAGACAAGATAAAACCTGGTCTAGACCCCAAAGACCAGTCAGAACCTGGTTTAGACCCCAAAGACCAGACAAGGCCTGGCCTGAACCCTAAAGACCAGACAAAACCTGGTCTAGACCCCAAAGACCAGTCAGAACCTGGTTTAGGCCCCAAAGACCAGACAAGGCCTGGCCTGAACCCTAAAGACCAGACAAAGCCTGGTCTAGACCCCAAAAAGCAAGTGCAGGTACAATGGTGTTGAAAAACTTCCAAGAAGGAAGAAACCTTGAGAGGGGGACTCTGGCTGTATCGGGTAGAAGTTAAGAGTACATATGACCATTAAAGACCAGTTCAGAGTGAACACAGAGATAGTAGACTTTCTGAATCATTAAACCGCAATATATCTCTTTTTAAGTCCGGAGATCCTTCACTTACCTTGTGTTTCATCTCCAGCAGCTGTGCAGTACTACTACTATGCTGCAGCTGTGTGTCTCTGTTCTTCAGCAGGTCTGTCTGGCTGTCAAGACGTCCATGGGCCTCCCGCAGCCTCTGCACCAGCTCTGCCCGCCTGCAGATACAATGCTTTATTACAGGTTATAAGTGTATATGAGACTTTATAATACCTTATTATAAGGCTTATAACATTCTATGTCTCCCTAAGTAGTACCTTATAATAAGATAACATAAATACCTTATATTTATCCATGATATTTATAATGCCTTGTTATAAGGCGTATAATACATTAGGTTATGAATATCTAATTACATTATAATAAGGCATTATAAAGGCTTATAATATGTTATGCCTCTCTAAGTACCTTGTTATAAGGCTTATAATACATTAGGTTATGTATATCTAATTACATTATAATAAGGCATTATAAAGGCTTATAATATGTTATGTCTCTCTAAGTACCTTGTTATAAGGCATTATAAAGGCTCATACCTAAAGCCACTCTCTTCCAGGGCTGCTCTCAGCTCAACCCCTGGGGAGACAGGGGAGAGGGACCGGGGGGCACCCTCAGGGGCCAGGCGAGACATCGACTGCCATCTTCTTTTACCCAGCCCTGGGTCACTCTGTCTGCTAAAGCCACCATCTCTGCCATTAGCGGAGGTGCTAGGACACATGAAACAGATGTCATCAATATCAAATTATACAAGACGCTTGAGTAAACCTACCTTTTTTAAAGGGAAAGGAAGTGCTCAAACCAACCTAGAGTCAAGGTGCAGCCTTGAATAGAAGTACAGCCAAGAGGTTAAAAACTAACTTTATGTCTTTAAGGCTACAAAAAAGCTTCTGCCCTCACCTGGTGCTCATTTTGGAGAGGAACCCTCCAGTCATACATGCCAGACTCCATGCTGAGGACTAACACAACATAATATCACTCCAAAATGCCTCACCACGATCTAAATAATTCATTCATAACACAAATTATAAGTCACCTACATAAATCACAAATCGTTCCTTACCTGAGATTTAAAGTGAGACCTGCTGTCCCACATGTCCAGATCGGCGAGGACGAGTGGACTAGAGTCTCTGAGCGGGATGAGGGAATGACTGAAGGGTTTAACACTCAGTCCTCCTAACTCATCACCCCAGTCATCACTGCCTTTCACGTGGGAGAGGCCGCGGTCCTCACCCACCCATAGCTGGGCCAAGTCCATCCGTCACAGACTGAATCCACAGGCCCTGACCAGAGGGTGGAAAAAGGGGACAAGGATTGATTGAGTCTCATGTTAGTGGCAGTTCGTAGTCTGCTATTATTACGACTATTCATGGAAAAACATGCCTTGACTTTTCCAGTGTTTGTTTGTTCTGCTCTGAGTTCACACCCAATCTTTAACAATGCAGTGCAGTTAATTATAACACCACTGACTGGACTCCAAATGCCTTGTGTTTGTGTTGCAGTCAAATAGAATTAAAAATAAAAAAACCTTACAAGGAAAACAAATGTGGACGCATTATAAATGTTTTCTGTGTGAATTAACCTTCTGTAAACTGAGTAAATGTATTCCATCTACATACAGTTCACATGTGGCCTACTGTTAAGCACACAAAGTAGTAACTAATACTTTAGAATGGCCAAATAAACATTTTCAAAATACTTACATAACCAGAAAACAGAATCTTCAGTGAGTAAGTATACCATATGAGAAGCTGTCTCTTACCTTGCTGTTCAAACACCTCTCTTGTTCAATAGCTCTGTCCCTACTGCTGTCTTTCAGCTGCCCTGATTGTGGGAGCCAGGGAGCTGTTGAGAGTGCAGCCCTGGCAGACGGTAGTCATGGTTACCCGCATACAGAGGGACGCGTTGCAGAGCGTGGGTGAGCTAAGTCCAATCCTGGGCTGGCTATATTGTCTCCCTGTGACCTCACTGCTTCAGCAGCAGCCTACTGCCTACTGTTTGTTGACATGATGAGATGACAGGAGTTCCACTCTGTGGAGTCTAACACGACCGATGCTTGACATTTAAAAAAAAAATAATAATAATAAAATACAGTACATTTACTAATTGATTCACCCACACATTGCAACCGAGCATCGTGAAATAAATATTTGGGTTTCATGTTTACGGTAAAGTAATCATTGTCAAAACATTACAGTATAAATTGATGTATTCAGGTATATGGCATTAGTTTCAATCTTTAACGTCATTGGAATAAGTAAAACTATTGTATAGCTATGAATAGATATGAATAACGACGATGTTATGCGCATGATTTAAGGGAAGTTGTGTTTGTATTTTGGTATGGGACATGACGGGTGTGAGATTAATGATGACTTGACAAAGAGCTGTATTATAACACATTGTTATTTGCTCTGTCTCAACAGGACAGTGAGAAATACTGCAGGCCACTGAGATCATAACATAAAGGTAACTGCCAAAATAAAGGAAACACCGGCGTAAAGTGTCTTAACAGGGCCTTCGGGGCCACTACGAGCCAGATCAGCTTCAATGCTCATTGACATAGATTCTACAAGTGTCTGGAACTCTATTGGAAGGATGCGACAACGTTCTGCTATGAGAAATTCCATCATTTGGTGTTTTGTTCATGGTGGTGGTGAGAAAACGCTATCTCAGGCAGCCGCTCTAATTTCTCCCAAAAGTGTTCACTTGGGTTGAGATCTGGTGACTGTGACACACACACACACACACACACACACACACACACACACACACACACACACACACACACACACACACACACACACACACACACACACACACACACACACACACCGTTTAAACCCACTATGTTCCTTTGACACCCCTCTTTCAAAGTCACTGATTTTGCCATGGTAGCCGAAATAATGGACAACTGGGTATTTTTATATATGACCCTAAGCATGACGGGATGTTAATTGCTTAATTAACTCAAGAACCATACCTGTGTGAAAGCACCTGCTTTCAATATACTTTGTATCCCTCATTTACTCAAGTGTTTTCTTTATTTTGGCAGTTACCTGTAGGCGTTAGCTTTGAGAGAAAATGGCTTCCAGCTCAGTCAGTTGTTGCACATAAATCACGTGTGTAGCTATGAATGCAATACTTCTCTGTATTTAGTCATATAGACTTCCTCTTATTCACACCATATTTGATGTGACTTCATGGGTAATTTAACAAGTATTTTATCAACCAAACCAGTTATTACTTTTCTGTCAAATCATCACATTATAAATCAGCCAGTGTGTCAATCTAAGTAACATGATACACAAAATCCCCATCAAATCCGTCAATTTAAGATATTTTTTTGTTTTTGCATTGGATGTGTCTCAATCCACCACATCTGCCAATGGCGGCATTCCGCATCCGCCAATGGCGGCCTTCCGCATCTGCGGTGGAAGCTGTGTTTGTGAGACCTATGATCCCTCTATGGAAAGGGGAGACTCTAACGAACATGATGGTGTTCTCCGCTTTGCTCGTCTGAAGTCGGCAAAACGCTGATGTGACAACTTCTGTTTGTAGCATCCGAACCTCTCGGTCTACCAACTAATGTGACCCCACTGTGATTAGGTGGAGATTCTCGCAAACAAAATGATGTTCTCCCACAAGTGTTTTGGGAATCCTCTGAAGGTAACCGGTACTGGTTTAAAAAGTTCATGGAATTATGGAGGTATTTTTGTGCCTACCCAAAAAAAGTGGTTAAATATGTAAAAAAAATATATATATATTTGTTGAGCTTTCTTATATGTCCTAGACATAGGACAGACGCTTCAAAACCGTATTCCTTATGAAAAACTGTTGGACTGTATTTTTTCCCATTTCTGAAGGTGTTATTTCTATGGGCTATAGTAGTAAAGGCCAAATTCAATATTTTATCGAATAATTTATTTATACAGTATCAGTCAAAAGTTTTCGACACACCTACTCATTCAAGGGTTTTTCTCTATTTTTACTATTTTCTACATTGTAGAATAATAGTGAAGACATCAAAACTATGAAATAACACATATGGAATCATGTAGTGACAAAACAAAGTGTTAAATAAATCTAAATATATTTTTTCTTGGAGATTCTTCAAAGTAGCCAACCTTTGCCTTGATGACAGCTTTGCACACTCTTGGTATTCTCTCAACCTGCTTTACCTGGAATACTTTCCCGACAGTCTTCTTGAAGGAGTTCCCACATGTGCTGAGCACTTGTTGGCTGCTTTTCCTTCACTCTGCGGTCCAACTCATCCCAAACCATCTCAATTGGGTTGAGGTCAGGTGATTGTGGAGACCAGGTCATCTGATGCAGCACTCCATCACTCTGATTATTGGTCAAATAGCCCTTACACAGCCTGGATGTGTGTTGGGTCATTGTCCTGTTGAAAAACAAATGATAGTCCCACTAAGCGCAAACCATATGGGATGGCGTATCGCTGCAGAATGCTGTGGTAGCCATGCTGGTTAAGTGTGCCCCCACACCATCACACCTCCTCCTCCATGCTTCACAGTGGGAACCACACATGCAGAGATCACCCGTTCACCTACTCTGCGTCTCACAAAGACACGGCGGTTGGGACCAAAAATGTCAAATTTGGACTCATCAGACCAAAGGATAGATTTCCACTGGTCTAATGTCCATTGCTCGTGTTTCTTGGCCCAAGCAAGTCTCTTCTTCTTATTGGTGTCCATTAGTAGTGGTTTCTTTGCGACAATTTGACCATGAAGGCCTGATTCAAGCAATCTCCTCTGAACAGTTGATGTTGAGATGTGTCTGTTACTTATGTCTGAAGCATTTATTTCGGTTCTTGAAATTTTCCCGGACTGACTGACCTTCATGTCTTAAAGTAACGATGGACTGCCGTTTCTCTTTGCTTATTTGAGCTGTTCCTAAAGCTTAAAGCTTGTTGAGAGAATGCCAAGAGTGCCCACGTGTAACAACACCTGCACAGGATCGGTACATCTGAACATCACACCTGCGGGACAGGTACAGGATGGCAACAACAACTGCCCGAATTACACCAGGAACGCACAATCCCTCCATCAGTGCTCAGACTGTCCGCAATAGGCTGAGAGAGGCTGGACTGAGGGCTTGTAGGCCTGTTGTAAGGCAGGTCCTCACCAGACATCACCGGCTACAACGTCGCCTATGGGCACAAACCCACCGTCGCTGGACCAGACAGGACTGGCAAAAAGTGCTTTTCACTGACGAGTCGCGGTTTTGTCTCACCAGGGGTGATGGTCGGATTCGCGTTTATCGTGGAAGGAATGAGCGTTACACCGAGGTCTGTACTCTGGAGCGGGATAGATTTGGAGGTGGAGGGTCCGTCATGGTCTGGGGCGGTGTGTCACAGCATCATCGGACTGAGCTTGTTGTCATTGTCATTGCAGGCAATCTCAACGCTGTACGTTACAGGGAAGACATCCTCCTCCCTCATGTGGTACCCTTCCTGCAGGCTCATCCTGACATGACCCTCCAGCATGACAATGCCACCAGCCATACTGCTCATTCTGTGCGTGATTTCATGCAAGACAGGAATGTCAGTGTTGTGCAATGGCCAGCGAAGAGCCCGGATCTCAATCCCATTGAGCATGTCTGAGACCTGTTGGATCGGAGGGTGAGGGCTAGGGCCATTCCCCCCAGAAATGTCCGGGAACTTGCAGGTGCCTTGGTGGAAGAATGAGGTAACATCTCACAGCAAGAACTGGCAAATCTGGTGCAGTCCATGAGGAGATGCACTGCAGTAGTTAATGCAGCTGTTGGCCACACCAGATACTGACTGTTACTTTTGAATTTAACCCCCCCCTCCCCCCCTTTGTTCAGGGACACATTATTCAATTTCTGTTAGTCACATCCCTGCTGGCCAAACACTGACGCTGGGCCAATTGTACCCCGCCCTATGGGTCTCCCGGTCGAGGCCTGCTGCGACAGAGTCTGGACTCGAACCAGGATCTCTAGTGGCACAGCTAACACAGTGCCTTATGCTTCGAACACACCGACAGCATCATTGTATTCTGGTACACAGAATGACATGAATTTCCAATGAAACGCTGCGTTTGCCTTGCAGTATTGCGTTGCAGAGGCAGTTGCAGTGCGTTTGGTGTGGTGCATAAATTGGATTTATGGAACATATGCGTCAAACTGTATGCACAGCTTGACAGAAATGGTAGCAGAAAGTGAATGTTGAACTTTTGCATTCATATTTTGCGCAATAACACTGTCGGTGGGTTCTTAGTGTTCGATCACTGTGGCACTCGGGAGGCCATGTCTTAGACTCTTAATAAATAATATATATATATTCACTCCATAAAATTAAATGTTAAATAATATATATATTCACTCCATGAAATGTGATAACAAAAACATAAATGTCATTGTGCATTTCATGTCTGGTGAAATAGATGCGCCCTGCAACACTGCTTACTTTTATTTTGAAATGTGTTTGGCTACGCGCACCGGAAGTTGTGCGACGCTAGCTCATGCTTCTGAAACAAAGCTAAGGACGCTTGCTTTGATCATTTTTAATTAATAATAGCCCATTTTGGGCAACTGTTCAAATATTAAATTAAAACAGTCGTTATACGGAATATCACAAAAGGTAGGCTACTTTTCTCCATGAAACAATAAGACATGTATTGCCATTCTGAACGAGATAATGAGACCTCGTCGGAGGCCATGTTATTAGCAAACTGACAACGTCGGCTAGAATTAGCTAGTTAATATTTCAACTTTAAACTCAAATGTTCTCATGACATCTCTACAGCATGGCCGCAGACTGGTTAGGTAGTCTGGTGTCGATAAACTGCGGTGAAACCCTGGGAGTGTACCAAGGTGAGGTGTCGTCTGTGGACCAGTCCAGCCAGACCATCTCCCTCAAACAGCCCTTCCACAATGGAGTCAAGTGCACTGTGCCCGAGGTCACTTTTAGGTACTACTGTTTATTATTGTCCTGGAAATTATCTTATCTTCATAGAGTTTCCTGAAAGCGTTGTAATACTATGATTTATAATAACTCAATTGTAGGCTAGTGTTGTCACGATACCAGCATTTTTTATTTCGATACCAGGTTTAGTATCACGATACAGGATTCATCACGATACTTGATACCAAGGTAAAAACAAAAAGGTGTATTGGCCAAAGTCAAAGAATGGCACTTGATCCAGATAGATCTTCTGAGTTCAATAATCAAATCAAATGTATTTATAAAGCCCTTCTTACATCAGCTGATATCTAAAAGTGCTGTACAGAAACCCAGCATAAAAACCCCAAACAGCAAGCAATGCAGGTGTAGAAGCAATATCATTACATTTGACATGTTTGATTTTAGAATTAATGCATTAATACATTAATTAATCAATCATCCAATCAGACTTTTTTTTGTTGCCTATCTAACTCCATACAACATAATGGAAATGTATTTGAATGGTAAATCTCTCTTGATAAACTGGGTAAATCAAGATGTCATTTAGGCCTATTCACAATACAGGTGAATGCATATTCAATAGGTGTGTGCATGCAATGAGTTATTGATCTCGCTTTAACTGATTTCATTGGGCTACAGATGAAAAACAATCTGTTTACTTTCTATTGGGGACTTATTTTATTGTGCTGCTCAACAACGTTTGCAATAGCTTATTTTATAAAAGTGTACGCTGTCCTTAAGACCCGTGACGTCATTCACACAAAGTCAGTTCGAGGCTCGAGCAAAGATGGTCTTGACTGAAAGAGACGTTAGGCGGGGGAGACTAAGTGAATTTATAAAGTTTTGTAATCAGCAATATTTTGACTTATGGTTAACGTATTTTCACAAACAACGTACGAGGGTAGTGAATTGATGTTAGCTTCGACTGTAAGCTAGCAAGGAAAGTTAGCCCACAAAGCTGGACGCTACCGGTATGTTCTTGCATTGTAGTGTTCTAGCCTGTACTGGACATTGTTTTGGGAACAGTAATTAACAGTTTCAACATTTCTACATGTCGCGTTGCATTATCAATGATGTATATAAACCCTAGATGGCTGATGCCATGTATTGGCCATTGAGAGGCTTTGAAACCACCGGTTCGCCATATTGACCCTCCCCAGTAGGAGTAGGAAATAATGGTTGTTTAGCAACAAAACCTTCAGACGGGTTGGTTGTTTAGCAACAAAACCTATTGGCAACAAAACCTTCAGACGGGTTGGTTGTTTAGCAACAAAACCTGCACGTGCGCAACTATGGAGCAAAACAGACAGGGTTTGTTTAGATTGTTGACATGTAAACTATATTTAGTCTCTAATGTTTATTGAAATGTAAATAAATGTACACAATGAGGTTGTTTTCTCTTAAATACATCGTTACTTGTTGGTTAGCTAGCTAACAAATTTTTGCCATATTAGCAGTGACTTTAAATCACTCAAAACACCTCAAAACAAGACATGGTATGAAGAAAAAGATTAAACTAGCTGAAACGAGTCACTTATGATTCCCCACGTGGCAGTTTCTTGCCATTGTTGGTAGCTATCTGTCCATCCAGAACCGTTTTCGTGATGTTATCTAATCCATCTAACGCTTCCAAAAATATTTTGTTACAATGGAGGAGAACCAAGATGGCTTCAATACAGCGCCCTCTGTCAGTCATCCAGGGTTAATGCACATCACAAGTGGTGACGGTGCCTAGACTCCCAGTGAGTTCGATGGTTCCTTATGGCAGGCTCTCTAACAATATGGCAGGCTCTCTAGCAATGAGGAAGTGGAGCAAGAGGTATGAACGGTGCTCTCCCTCCTACCGAACGGTGCTCTCCCTCCTACCGAACGGTGCTCTCCCTCCTACCGAACGGTGCTCTCCCTCCTACCGAACGGTGCTCTCCCTCCTACCGAACGGTGCTCTCCCTCCTACCGAACGGTGCTCTCCCTCCTACCGAACGGTGCTCTCCCTCCTACCGAACGGTGCTCTCCCTCCTACCGAACGGTGCTCTCCCTTCTACCGAACGGTGCTCTCACTTCTACCGAACGGTGCTCTCACTTCTACCGAACGGTGCTCTCCCTTCTACCGAACGGTGCTCTCCCTTCTACCGAACGGTGCTCTCCCTCCTACCGAACGGTGCTCTCCCTTCTACCGAACGGTGCTCTCCCTCCTACCGAACGGTGCTCTCCCTCCTACCGAACGGTGCTCTCCCTCCTACCGAACGGTGCTCTCCCTTCTACCGAACGGTGCTCTCCCTCCTACCGAACGGTGCTCTCCCTTCTACCGAACGGTGCTCTCGCTCCTCTCTCAATCAGTAGATGACGTGAAACACATTTGACAGACGTACCGAATGTAACAAGAATTCTAGTACCGAACTGTTTTTCATTTTCTAGCATCGTTTTAAAGTACATAAGTTTCGGTATAACTTGCAACACTATTGTAGACGATGCTTGACTTGTGCATGAGCTCACCAGAACTGTGTACTCACAACTCAAATGTTCTACTGCTTCTGTTCCACGTCTTATAGAATATCTAGCTCACAAAGGTTGCAGAGTTCCTGAACCTAAATACAAGTCAAACACAGATTTTAGGCAATGGTTAAAAAAAAAAATCTTAGTACTACAAAGCTTTTGGGAAACTTACCCCTCTGTATTTTGCCAATGTGACATAGGGCTACATGTGCAAACCAACAGTTGATTGTCTGTCTCAGACCCCAAAAGACATGCTGTTTCACACTTCCCTCTTGTCAAATGATACAAATGTACACCGCGTTAATTAATTCAGGAGAAAATACCTTCAAAGTTGTCAAACCAATTGCCTTTAGGCTGTATGATTGTCTACCAGGGTTGAGATCAATTCTATTTTCACAGTCCAGAATTCCCTGTCGTCTACCACAGCCTTTGTGTGACTGTCTATTCTCCCACAGTGCTGTGGACGTCAGCCTTTATGTGACTGTTTGACTGTCTATTCTCCCACAGTGCTGTGGACATCAGCTTTTATGTGACTGTCTATTCTCCCACAGTGCTGTGGACATCAGCTTTTATGTGACTGTCTATGACTGTCTATTCTCCCACAGTGCCGTGGACGTCAGCCTTTATGTGACTGTCTATTCTCCCACAGTGCTGTGGATGTCAGCCTTTATGTGACTGTCTATGACTGTCTATTCTCCCACAGTGCTGTGGACGTCAGCCTTTATGTGACTGTCTATGAGTGTCTATTCTCCCACAGTGCCGTGGACGTCAGCCTTTGTGTGACTGTCTATTCTCCCACAGTGCTGTGGACATCAGCTTTTATGTGACTGTCTGGCTGTCTATTCTCCCACAGTGCTGTGGACATCAAGGAGCTGAAGGTCCTGGATATAGTGAGTGGTAGAGGTGGTGTGGTTCAGAAGAGCAGCGATCCGGTCTCAGTCCCACACAGAGGACACCATAAGACCCAGGACAGGCTGGCTTCACCGCAACTGCAGTGCTCTAAAAGCTATGGAGATAAACACCTGGACGTGCCGGGCCAGCCCAAGGGTTTCCGACGGAGACACAACTCCTGTAAGTACCAGAACACTGCAGGGTCATGTTCATTAGGCACCAATAGAAACCAGAACACTGCAGGGTCATGTTCATTAGGCACCAATAGAAACCAGAACACTGCAGGTCATGTTCATTAGGCACCAATAGAAACCAGAACACTGCAGGGTCATGTTCATTAGGCACCAATAGAAACCAGAACACTGCAGGGTCATGTTCATTAGGCACCAATAGAAACCAGAACACTGCAGGGTCATGTTCATTAGGCACCAATAGAAACCAGAACACTGCAGGGTCATGTTCATTAGGCACCAATAGAAACCAGAACACTGCAGGGTCATGTTCATTAGGCACCAAGTTGGAAGAAAACAGCCTGAAACAGGTTGGGACAAAATAAGACTCAATAGGCTATTTTTTTAACAAAACTAAAGCGATCGTAAATGTAAGCGATGGTGGTAGTACTATACGGTGCATTCATAAAGTATTCAGACCCGCCAATTTTTCCATATTTTGTTATGTTACAGCCATATTCTAATATTGAATAAATCGTTTTTTTTGTTTCTCATCAGTATGGGGTATTGTGTATTAGAGGTCGACCGATTGGCCGATTTAAATTAGGGCCGATTTCAAGTTTTCATAACAATCGGTAATCGGCCTTTTTGGACGCCGATTACATTGCAATCCACAAGGAGACTGCGTGGCAGGCTGACCACCTGTTACGCCAGTGCAGCATCAAAAGGACCTTGTGGCTGCAAGGAGCCAAGGTAAGTTGCTAGCTAGCATTAAACTTATCTTATAAAAATAAAAAAAGAATTCTTCACATAATCACTAGTTAACTGGTTGATGTTACTAGGTTAACTAGCTTGTCCTGCGTTGCATATAATCAATGCGGTGCCTGTTAATTTATCATCGAATCACAGCCTACTTCAACTTTGCCAAACGGGTGATGATTTAACAAAAGCGCATTGGCGAAAAAAGCACAATTGTTGCACAAATGTACTTAACCATAAACATGCCTTTCTTAAAATCATTACACAAGTATATATTTTTTTTAACCTGCATATGTAGTTAAAAGAAATTCATGTTGGCAGGCAATATTATCTAGGGAAAGAAATTGTGACTTCTCTTGCGTTCAGTGTAAGCAGAGTCAGGGTAAATGCAGCAGTTTGGGTCCTCTGGCTCGTTGCTAACTGTGTGAAGACCATTTCTTCCTAACAAAGACCGTAATTAATTTGCCAGAATTGTACATAATTATGACATAACATTGAAGGTTGTGCAATGTAACAGCAATATTTAGACTTATGGATGCCACCTGTTAGATAAAATACGGAACGGTTCCGTATTTCACTGGAAGAATACGTTTTTTTGTTTTTGAAATTATAGTTTCCGGATTTGACCATATTAATGACCAAAGGCCTGTATTTCTGTGCGTTTATTATAGTTAAGTATATGATTTGATAGAGCAGTCTGACTGAGCGGCGGTAGGCAGCAGCAGGCTGGTAAGCATTCATTCAAACAGCACTTTATTGTGTTTGCCAGCAGCTCTTAGCAATGCTTGATACACAGCGGTATTTATGACTTCAAGCCTATCAACTCCCGAGATTAGACTGGCAATACTATAGTGCCTATAAGAACATCCAATAGTCAAAGGTCTATGAAATACAAATGGTATAGAGAGAAATAGTCCTATAGTTAAGGAACCACCAGCTTTCATATGTTCTCATGTTCTGAGCAAGGAACTTAAACGTTAGCTTTTTTACATGGCACATATTGCACTTTTACTTTATTCACCAACACTGTTTTGCATTACTTAAACCAAATTGAACATGTTTCATTATTTATTTGAGACTAAATTTATTTTATGTATTATATTAAGTTAAAATAAGTGTTCATTCAGTATTGTTGTAATTGTCATTATTACATAAAAATCGGCCGATTTAATCGGTAGCAGTTTTTTTGGGGGGTCTTCCAATAATCGGTATCGGCGTTAAAATCATAATCGGTCGACCTTTATTGTGTACACCCCATAATGACTGATATCACATTTACATAAGTATTCAGACCCTTTACTCAGTACTTTGTTGAAGCGCCTTTAGGCAGCAATTACAGCCTCGGGTCTTCTTGGGAATGACGCTACAAGCTTGGCACACCTGTATTTGGGGAGTTTCTCCCATTCTTCTCTGTAGATCCTCTCAAGCTCTGTCAGATTGGATGGGGAGCGTCGCTGCACAGATATTTCCAGGTATCTCCAGAGATGTTCGATCAAGTTCAAGTCCGGCTTTTGGCTGGGCCACTCAAGGTTATTCAGAGACTTGTCCTGAAGCCACTACTGCGTTGTCTTGGCTGTGTGATTACAGTCGTTGTCCTGTTGGGAGGTGAACCATCGCCCCAGTCTGAGGTCCTGAGCACTCTGAAGCAGGTTTTCATCAAGGATCTCTCTTTACTTTGCTCCGTTCATCTTTTCCTTGATCCTGACTAGTCTCCCAGTCCCTGCCGCTGAAAAACATCCCCACAACATGATGCAGCCACCACCATGCTTCACCGTAGGGATGGTGCCAGGTTTCCTCCAGTCGTGAAGCTTGGCATTCAGGCCAAGGAGTTCAATCTTGATTTCATCAGATCAGAGAATCTTGTTTCTCATGGTCTGAGAGTCCTTTAGGTGCCTTTTGGCAAACCCCTAGCGGGCTGTCATGTGCCTTTTACTGAGGAGTGGCTTCCGTCTGGCCACTCTACCATTAAGGCCTGATTGGTGGAGTGCTACAGAGATGGTTGTCCTTCTGGAAGGTTCTCCCATCTCCACAGAGGAACTCTGGAGCTCTGTCAGCGTGACCATCAGGTTCTTGGTCACCTCCTTGACAAAGGCCCTTCTCCCCTGATTGCTCAGTTTGGCCGGGCGGCCAGCTCTAGGAAGAGTCTTGGTGGTTCCAAACTTCTTCCATTTAAGAATGATGGCGGCCACAGTGTTCTTGGGGACTTTCAATGCTGCAGAAATGTTATGGGGTACTGTGATGTCGTTATGGGGTACTGTGATGTCGTTATGGGGTACTGTGATGTCGTTATGGGGTATTGTGTGTAGATTGATGAGGAACATGTGTTATATCATCCGTTTTAGAATAAGGCTGTAATGTATAAAAATGTGGAAAAAGTGAAGAGGTCTGAATACTTTGGTCCAGGGGTGTGTCAAAAATATATTTTTTTTGCTGTTTTCACAACCAGAATTATGAGCGCACTTTCTGTCGGTGGCGTGAAAGTGCTGGATTTGAATGAATAACAAGTTGTAGGTGTGATGAGTGCTCGAGCTGGCCAATCAGCGCGTTCCATGGCTTGATACTGCATGCGTTTTGTCTCTAATTCTGTAACTTATTGACAGTCTTTTCGTTGTCATAAACTCCAATTGATATTATAGTTTATTAAATAGGCTAGGGAGGTGACAAAATCTCAATGTTTAAACAGCTCGTTTTTAAATTGGTTTTCCGTTAAAACGATACGAAAAATGGATGAAATTCCATGTGAATTCACAATTCAGCTGCACTGCTGCCAGCAACGGTTTGGGTCTAACGGTGCGTCCCGTTCAGATGGTACTACCACTACTGACCTGCACTACTGCACCTGTACTACCACTACTGCACCTGCACTACCACTACTGACCTGTACTACCACTACTGACCTGTACTACCACTACTGACCTGTACTACCACTACTGACCTGTACTACCATTACTGACCTGTACTACCACTACTGACCTGTACTACCACTACTGACCTGCACTACCACTACTGACCTGTACTACCATTACTGACCTGTACTACCACTACTGACCTGTACTACCACTACTGACCTGTACTACCACTACTGACCTGTACTACCACTACTGACCTGTACTACCATTACTGACCTGTACTACCATTACTGCACCTGCACTACCACTACTGACCTGTACTACCACTACTGCACCTGCACTACCACTACTGACCTGCACTACCACTACTGCACCTGCACTACCACTACTGCACCTGCACTACCACTACTGCACCTGCACTACCACTACTGCACCTGCACTACCACTACTGCACCTGCACTACCACTACTGCACCTGTACTACCACTACTGCACCTGTACTACCACTACTGCACCTGTACTACCACTACTGCACCTGTACTACCACTACTGCACCTGCACCTGCATTTGCTTGCGAAACTACCTCTAACTTCCTTCATACTGGATGCAGTGGCATAAAAATGGTATCTACAAGTTAATCTCACTGTCGGGAAGTAGATCCGGCACTGTGGTCACGGCTGGTCATTTTTATAATAAGGTTGGTAGGAACATATAAAATCATTGTGGAAATCTGTTGCAGCTCAAGTCGACTACAAAACCCACAATGCAATGCGCTCTATGGGCTGGCTAGATTGCTAGCTAGCAAGCTAACATAGCTTCACACAATAATATAAAGGTCAATATCAACATGTGAAGTAGCTAGTTAGTGCAGTTTATTTAGGTGATTTTACAGCTATCAATTTAGGAATCTACAGTCTCATCATGTTAATTCGCAACGGCCATACAACGGCACCATGCAATGCACCTTGGGACTGAAGAGGCAGACAAATAGGAGAAATGTAGTGGGCCATCTGTTAAATTACACATTTCTCCAGGTAGGAATATTGCAAAAATATGATCAATGGCTCATTTTGAGAAAAGACAAACTCCCACGTTATGACATCGGCCAGTTTTGAAATCTAACCTTTATGATAGACATTATAACAACATTACATTCAAAATGGGTGATACATATTAGGATGGTAGTTGAATGAAAATCATCATTTCATTTCCTCATTGCATATTGTATCAGCTTTCTAAACTCCTTTTTTGTTTTGGTCTCACAGGGTCGTCCAGTAGTCGGGGCGCCACCCAGGTCACCCCGAAGAAGAACGGCGTAAAGAACGGCGTAAAGAACGGCGTAAAGAACGGAGGTGGTGGTCAGAGGCAGCACAGGGACGATGAGTGTTTCGGGGACAATATGGACGATGGGCTTGACACAGACTTTGACTTCGAGGGGAACCTGGCTCTTTTCGACAAAGCTGCCGTGTTCTCACAGATCGCCGGGTCAGATCGCCGCGGTAACGGCGCCCGGTCGCGCGGTACGCCGCAAGAGCAGCAGCCGTCGCAATACCGCCACGACAAGAACATTCTAGAGACCAAACCTGTGGTTTACAGGCAGATAGCTGTCCCACAGCCTGGGGCCAAAGAGTATTGCACTGGTATGCATCTTCTCTTTTCTGCACATGACACCTACTACCATACCCCGTTCAAAGGCACTTAAGTATTTTGTCTTGCCCACTCACACTCTGAATGGCACACATACACAGTCCATGTCTTCATACTTAAAAAAGAAATCTCCTCCCCTTCGTCTCCACTGATTTTTGAAGTGGATTTAACAAGTGACATCAATCAGGGATCATAGCTTTCACCTGAATTCACCTGGTCAGTCTTTTTCATGGAAAGAGCAGTTGTTCTTAATGTTTTTCCCACTCAGTGTATATACACAAATTACATGAAAAGCAACCACAACGCACGAAAAACAGAACACAATCATATGGGGGGAAAAAAACACTTTCTTCAGTTTAAAGGCTCTATAACATCTGCTAGAGCCACCAACGTTAAAGACTTTTGGAGATCATTCCACATGAGAAGCGCTACATTTTTTTTTAAAGCAGAATTACTGAACTTGGTTGAGATGGAAAGGATTTATTTAGTTGTGTATTTAACCTTTTATTTAACTAGGCAAGTCAGTTAAAGAACAAATTCTTATTTACAATGACGGCCTACATGTAAAGCCTCCGCCAGCCAAACACTCGCCTAACCCGGACGACGCTGGGCCAATTGTGCGCCGCCCTATGGTACGTCCAATCACGGCCGGTTGTGATACAGACCCGTGATCGAACCCGGGTCTGTAGTGACGCAAGGCACCGCTGCACCACTCGGGAGATCTCCAGGGTTAGCGATCCCTGAATCCGGGTTCTGGTAACTTCATATACATCTGAAGGTTAACAATGAGGTAAGGTATGGAGGGAGTTTCATGCAAGAGGCTCTTTTTATAGACAACAAATATCTAGGAGACTTCAAGGAGGGCCAGCCTACCTTTTGATACGAAATGCAATGTGTACTGATCCTATCGCCCGTAATAAAGCACAATGCGCTATGATAAACTGCGTCCAATGGCTTCAATACAGTGGCAGCTGCATTCATATAGATGGTTAGAGCGTTGGACTAGTAACCGAAAGGTTGCAAGATTGAATCTCCGAGCTGACAAGGTAAAAAATCTGTCGTTCTGCAATCTGAACGAGGCAGTTAACCCACTGTTCCTAGGCCGTCATTGTAAATAAGAATTTGTTCTTTAACTGACTCGCCTGGTTAAATAAAGGTAAAATAAAAAAATAGATGAGAGAACTGTCATTTGTGCTGTCGGTTGCTACCGTTTTTTCTAACCAAGGAGAAGCAGAAGATGGAAAAGATAAAGAAATATCAACAGTATTTAAACTTCTGAAGTGTTGACCTGTCTGTGATTAGCAGCCAATGCTTTACTCTGTGTGTTTCTCCGTAGACTCAGGCCTGGTGGTGCCCAGTATTTCCTACGAGCTGCACAAGCGTCTGTTGTCAGTAGCTGAACGTTATGGCCTCTCATTGGAGAGGAGGCTGGAGATGACAGGTGTGTGTGCCAGTCAGATGGCCTTGACGCTGCTGGGCGGGCCCAACAGGTAAGAAGCACACAACCTTGGACACCATTACACTCAGACATAAACATTTTGTCAGCCATTTTAAGATCTCAAGTAGTACTCTAAATGAGTCTATGTCCCAGACAATCTGTTTTGTAGACGTGAGTATTTACAACAATTCAAAATGAATGGAAAGATGATCACCATGCCAGTTACAGACTTCTAATGCTTATTTTGTCCACTTATTTCATGTTGTACAGATTTAATCAGACTTAAGTTAAATGGTTTATTGATTTGTATCCAATATTTATTGCTAGACACAACAACAACAAAAAAAGAATAATCATATGATACATGTTCCCTCCAGACTGACCCCTTAAGAAGGTAAACGAGCAACCCACTGTGGCCCCACTCTGTGGCCCTTGTTTCCAGGTGGGCCCAGGGCATCACATCCTGTCTCTGCTCCCTTCCCTTCAGACTTCAATCCTAACCTTTCATTCATTGCAGACTGACCCCTAAGAATGTGCACCAGCGGCCCACTGTGGCTTTACTCTGTGGGCCTCACGTCCAGGGGGCCCAGGGCATCAGCTGTGCTCGTCACCTGGCCAACCACGAGGTGGAGGTCATACTGTTCCTGCCTAACTTTGTCAAGATGCTGGATGCCGTCTCCAGCGAGATCACCCTTTACACCAAGACAGAGGGAAAACACGTCTCCAGTGCTAAAGGTGACGGATCCGCTATTGAATAAATGATGATCAAATCACATTGTATTGGTCACATGGTTAGCAGATGTTAATGCGAGTGTAGCGAAATGCTTGTGGCTTCTAGTTCCGACTATGTAGTAATATCTAACAAGTAATCTAACCTAACAATTTCACAACAACTACCTTATACACACAAGTGTAAAGGAATGAATAAGAATATGTACATAAAAATATATAAATGAGCGATGGCCGAACGGCATAGGCAAGATGGTACAGAGTACAGTATATACATATGAGATGAGTAATGTAGGGTATGAAAACATTATATAAAGTGGCATTGTTTAAAGTGGCTAGTGATACATTTATTACATCCAATTTCTTAATTATTAAAGTGGCTGGAGTTGAGTCAGTATGTTGGCAGCAGCCACTCAGTGTTAGTGATGGCTGTTTAACAGTCTGATGGCCTTGAGATAGAAGCTGTTTTTCAGTCTCAATGAGCTGCTGTTATGGAATGGTAGATCTCCAGCTAGCTCTCCCTCTACAAGACAGAGGGGAAACCCTTCTCCAGTATTAAAGGTGCAGGACGGATGTGTCATGGCGTTTAGGGTTAGTCGGTGTTATGTAATGGTAGGGTCAGGGCATTATGAATACAGTTGTTGTTTCGTTTGCAATCTGCTCCTGTTTGTCTTTATCATCAGGTATGAGCAAGCACTCTCTGTAAAGTTTATGCAGTCATCTAAGGGACGGTTTCCCAGTCCAGGTTTCCCGATTTCAGACCCAGGTTATACCTAGTCCTGGACTGAAAAGCAATTTTAATCTAGGTCTAGGGTTAATCTGTATAGGGGGGGGGGTGAAGCATCCCTGAATGTTAACCTAAAGTGACAAATGTTTTCATGTCACCTCCCAGAGCTTCCAGACAGCCCTGTGGACCTTATCATCAACTGCCTGGACTGTCACGAGGACACCTTCCTTATGGACCATCCGTGGTACCAGGCCGCTGTAGACTGGGCCAACCAGAACAGAGCTCCCGTGCTCAGCCTGGATCCTCCGGTCAGCGGACAGGGCCACGCCGTAGAAGCCAAGTGGACACTGTCTCTGGGTCTGCCGTTACCGCTGTCGGAGGGAGTAGGAAGGGTTTACCTGTGTGATATTGGGGTTCCCCAACAGGTGTTCCAGGAAGTTGGGATCAAGTATCATTCTCCGTTCGGTTGTAAATTTGTGGTGCCGTTGCACTCTGCGTAACTGAAGGGTTCGAATTACACGTCGTCTCTTGGGCGCGCCCTACATCTCTTGGGCGTACCCTACGTTTTGTTCTGAAAAGTAATTTGAACTATGTTTAACTGGACTGCAATGACCTTTGACCTTCCGATTTGAACTTTTGAACTCTCTCACTGACCATTCAGGGTAGTGTTCACTATGTGCAAAACGAAAGAAAACTCGGAAATGAAATGAAACGGGGGGGGGGGGGGGAGTTAGTATCTGAAGTTAAGAAAAGCTTGTTGGAGTGCCCTGATGAACACAACCCCGGGTTTGGGGGATTGACTACAAGCAAGCCTTAAATTCTCCTGACTTTTAACTTAAGTGTTAAAAATCATTTATCCTTTTTATTACTAATGACTCTCGAGAAGACTTGTCCAATAGATACATTCATACAACACTTTTCCAGGATTTGAACCAAGGAATGAGAGGAGAAGTATGATGATGACAACCCTGAGACATGGCTGGAAACTCCTATGACCATATCCTTTTACAATATAGACTATATCCTCAGACATTGTTGGGTCCGGAAACCAGGAAACCATGACAGGAAAAACCAACCAACAGTCCGGCAGCCTGCTGCCGATGCGGAGAACCCATTTCATCCAGATC
The DNA here is from genome assembly GCF_965601325.2 of Salmo salar. Taxonomy (NCBI): domain Eukaryota; kingdom Metazoa; phylum Chordata; class Actinopteri; order Salmoniformes; family Salmonidae; genus Salmo; species Salmo salar. Next base: position 121,234,898 of record NC_138300.1, read on the forward strand.
GGCAACCTCAGTTTCTGTGAAGGGTAAGCAGGTCATCGCTAGATGTACTGTCTTGGGGTACAGTTAATTGATTCAACATCAAGAATGGCACCATAGAAGAAGTCCTGGTGTTAATACAGTGACTGGGCTCAACATTCTCGGAGGCTTTAGAGGGGGGAAAAAACAAGGAAATACCATCTCAGTGTTGGAGAAACTGGACAACCCCCCCCCCCCCCCCCCCCCCAGGAAATACCGTCTCAGTGTTGGAGAAACGTTGGTCGTCACCGGCCCAGGGGGCTGTCCCAGTCCAGGGGAGGAAATACGCTGCAGACAGGAACCTTCACAGGCCTAAGGCGTCTACAGCCATGTCTCAGGGCAACAGGATTACTATGTTTAGATGTGATCTCGGATCTATTGTCTTTTTAACTTTTCTTTTATGTAAAAATGTTCTGTAATGTCATGAAATATAATGTTATGTTGCTAAGTAATGGTTGTCATGGTAAGGTCATGGCATGTTATTTTCTGATAATGTGATGAGTATAAAGGGTGCCTAAGATCACTCTCTGTTGGTGTCTTGGTACTACAGCATGATGAAGAACAAGCCTGAGCCTATTGGCCGAGGACGGACGGCCTGAGCCTATTGGCCTGAGCCTATTGGCCGAGGACGGACGGCCTGAGCCTATTGGCCTGAGCCTATTGGCCGAGGACGGACGGCCTGAGCCTATTGGCCGAGGACGGACTGCCTGAGCCTATTGGCCGAGGACGGACTGCCTGAGCCTATTGGCCGAGGACGGACGGCCTGAGCCTATTGGCCGAGGACGGACGTCCTGAGCCTATTGGCCGAGGACGGACGGACGTCCTGAGCCTATTGGCCGAGGACGGACGGCCTGAGCCTATTGGCCTGAGCCTATTGGCCGAGGACGGACGGCCTGAGCCTATTGGCCGAGGACGGACGGCCTGAGCCTATTGGCCGAGGACGGCACAGGAAAGGTTGGAGGGATGTTTTGCTCAGTCCTATTACAAAGACTCCACCTATTACCTCCTCTCTTAGTGAAAGTTGGGTGAAAACACTCATGCAAAAATGTTACCTGCAAGATGTCTGCTTTCTTTGGTATGTAAAGAGAGTGAGATGGACTCACTTACTTGACGTGGTCCTCTTTATCTTCTGCCTCCTGGACTTTCTTTGGACAGTCTTTACACTTGCCTAAACCAAATGTCAATCAGTCTATAAAACTATGCTACAATTTGCATCATTCTACTATCTGCACTTGAAGTGACTGCTGTGCAAAGAGGATATGTCTTTATTAGAATTAGAGGATATGTCTTTATTAGAATTAGAATAAGAGGATATGTCTTTATTAGAATAAGAATATTAGAATTGAGGCTATGTATGTCTTTATTAGAATTAGAGGATGTCTTTATTAGAATAAGAGGATATGTCTTTATTAGAATTAGAATAAGAGGATATGTCTTTATTAGAATTAGAGGATATGTCTTTATTAGAATTAGAGGATATGTCTTTATTAGAATTAGAGGATATGTCTTTATTAGAATTAGAGGATATGTCTTTATTAGAATTAGAGGATATGTCTTTATTAGAATTAGAATAAGAGGATATGTCTATTAGAATTAGAATAAGAGGATATGTCTTCATTAGAATTAGAGGATATGACTTCATTAGAATAAGAGGATATGTTTTTATTAAAATTAGAGGATATGTCTTTATTAGAATTAGAATTAGAGGATATGTCTTTATTAGAATTAGAATAAGAGGATATGTTTTTATTAAAATTAGAGGATATGTCTTTATTAGAATTAGAATAAGAGGATATGTCTTCATTAGAATTAGAATAAGAGGATATGTCTTCATTAGAATAAGAGGATATGTCTTTATTAGAATTAGAATAAGAGGATATGTCTTCATTAGAATTAGAGGATATGACTTCATTAGAATAAGAGGATATGACTTCATTAGAATAAGAGGATATGACTTCATTAGAATAAGAGGATATGTTTTTATTAGAATAAGAGGATATGACTTCATTAGAATAAGAGGATATGTTTTTATTAGAATAAGAGGATATGTTTTTATTAGAATTAGAGGATATGTCTTTGTGTTTCAAAGTATGATATAACATGATGACATTTCTTTTGTTCAACTTTTTTTGGGTTGAGAAGGAGATGTTGCTAATGTGAACAAACTCAGTTCTAGATATTTTTCTACAGTACATTTCTACATTTGTATTAACGAGGAAATGGTTTCAAGCAGATATTTGTGTTGATATGGGCAGCTGGCATGGTTGAAACGTCACCTTATCTGATATTTCCATTTTTTCTTTTTTAATATTTTTTTTTCAGTTTGAATTGCTTGCATGGTTGAGAGAGAGAGAGAGGCATTATGTCACACATCCCTTTAAAGCTCTCCTGCCTGGATACTTGTTATCTTTGGTATCAATTACATTTCAAACCATGTGAATGAAACTTGTTTACACACAGTGAGAACAACCCCTTTAACTAACTTTTGTCAATGGTTTTTCATACCGTGATGGGAATGCCCTAAAGTCATGCTGTGTGCCTACCCAGTGATTAACAGATCTTGGGACTATAAAGGCTCAATCTGCGTGAATAGGATTCTGAGATAATTGGCTTGAAAGTTCAGAGGGTTTGAGTGGTGTCAGCAATTTTTTATCTTGTATTCTTTTGAATTTACCAACATGAATTGGGGTACTTAGAGTATTATATAGGTGGAGAACAGGTAACAGAACAAGGCTATGTCAATAACTCAAATTCGACCCCTCCAAAAAATGCAGATGAAACCTTTGTGCTCTCGACATGTTTTTATTTTCTGTTGTTGTTGTGAACTTCACTTGAAATCTTAGAAGAGCAGCTTACTGCTAGACTATCAACTGCCTCGTGTTTAAAAGGTGCTGTGAGGATATTGTTTACAAGAATCAAACCCATTTTTTAAAATGTATTTTTCCCTCCAGAGAATGGGTAGGCCAGATATTCTCTCTCTCTGGATCCTTATTGGATAATGTGTGACTGAGGGGGAGGGACATCTTAATCTGTAGATTCTGGTTGGTTCCCCGTCAAACCCTCACTCATTTCCAACACTAGAAAGAACATTCTTTTAACACCTTTTTTTTAAAGCATGTTCATTTATAATAATGCCAGATTACAAATGATTGATTTCCTATGCATTGATGATAACAACCCCCCCCCCCCCATGGACAAATTATATCTGTAGTAGTCTCGTGCTTCAGACTTCATCCCCAATAGCCTGGGTGTTCTGAATGAGATGGGTAAACCATTGGGGTTGTGAGTCCCTCTCTGTGGGTCTACTGGCCCCCTCTCTGTGGGTCTACTGGCCCCCTCTCTGTGGGTCTACTGGCCCCCTCTCTGTGGGTCTACTGGCCTCCTCTCGGTGGGTCTGCTGGCCTCCTCTCGGTGGGTCTGCTGGCCTCCTCTCGGTGGGTCTGCTGGCCTCCTCTCGGTGGGTCTGCTGGCCCCCTCTCGGTGGGTCTGCTGGCCCCCTCTCGGTGGGTCTGCTGGCCCCCTCTCTGTGGGTCTGCTGGCCCCCTCTCGGTGGGTCTGCTGGCCCCCTCTCGGTGGGTCTGCTGGCCCCCTCTCGGTGGGTCTGCTGGCCCCCTCTCGGTGGGTCTGCTGGCCCCCTCTCGGTGGGTCTGCTGGCCCCCTCTCCTCTCGGTGGGTCTGCTGGCCTCCTCTCCTCTCGGTGGGTCTGCTGGCCTCCTCTCCTCTCGGTGGGTCTGCTGGCCTCCTCTCCTCTCTGTGGGTCTGCTGGCCTCCTCTCTGTGGGTCTGCTGGCCTCCTCTCTGTGGGTCTACCTGCCTTTTTGAGAAAGGATTAGCAAATCAATTGAATTTCTATTCAAACCATAGAGGCTGATTTCCTGGATACAGATTAAGCCTAGTCCTTGACTGAAATGAATTAATTTTCCATGGATGATCTCCATTGTGCTTTTTAGGACTAGTCTGTGTCTGGGATACCACTCCTAAATCTCATGGCAATATGTCTGGGACTTTAGGAAAAACATTTTATTGTTATGATGATTTAAGCAATCCTTAGTGTTTTTTTAAAAGGGGATTTTTGTTAGTTTTTTTTCTGGCTAAATGCATTCGGTAGAGTCCAGGGCCCAGATTCATAAAGTGTCTCAGTGTAGGAGTGCTGATCTACGATCATTTTTTACATTTTTGATCATAGTGAATACGATATGGGTCCTAGATAGCGAATACGATATGGGCCCTAGATAGTGAATACGATATGGGCCCTAGATAGCGAATACGATATGGGCCCTAGATAGCGAATACGATATGGGCCCGAGATAGCGAATACGATATGGGCCCGAGATAGCGAATACGATATGGGCCCGAGATAGCGAATACGATATGGGCCCGAGATAGCGAATACGATATGGGCCCGAGATAGCGAATACGATATGGGCCCTAGATAGCGAATACGATATGGGCCCTAGATCTACACTCCTACTCTGAGAGAGTTTATTTTACAGGCCCAGAACCACAGGATAACCATTTTTGTTTTTTTTATTTGCAGTAATTGTAAAAAAAAATGTTATCACATTTTAAATCCATCTGTTTAATTTTGGTCTCCATTATAGCTTCCTAAAGAAGGGAGAGCACATTTCTATTTGAATTTGTGATCCTACAGGGTCACCTGACTGAGGCCGACTCCTACAGGGTCACCTGACTGAGGCCGACTCCTACAGGGTCACCTGACTGAGGCCGACTCCTACAGGGTCACCTGACTGAGGCCGACTCCTACAGGGTCACCTGACTGAGGCCGACTCCTACAGGGTCACCTGACTGAGGCCGACTCCTACAGGGTCACCTGACTGAGGCCGACTCCTACAGGGTCACCTGACTGAGGCCGACTCCTACAGGGTCACCTGACTGAGGCCGACTCCTACAGGGTCACCTGACTGAGGCCGACTCCTACAGGGTCACCTGACTGATCTAACACTGTAGATATAGTTGCCAGTGTCAGTTTGGCATGACAATTCCATAAAGACTTGGCCAGAGAGCAGAAACAAACTCATAAACATATTACAGCCCTGTCTCAAAATATTCCAGTGATGGATGTGGTTTACATTGTCTAACTGAGGGGAAGAGAGAAAGAGACTTCTGGTATTTACAAAAATGTGAAAAGGTCAGCTTCTGTTAATGACAGTATTTACCATCTATTTCTATGGTCTAGACCTTTTATATACCATCTGTTCTTTATATACATTTGACCAGGGTCTAGATGACTTAGGGCCCTACATTTGACTAGGGTCTATATGACTTAGGGCCCTACATTTGATCAGGGTGTAAATGGGAATAGGTATCATTTGGTACACTTAAGTAAACTCAAACTCATCTGACTAATATGGAATGATTGATGTATTCCCATCTGGGCCACCAGGGGGCCATAACAGCATGCTTTGTTGAGTTACAGGATATATATAGTATTTTGTTAAATATTTTATACAGAAGGCCTTGTGAATGTCGACATGAATTGGTTTTCACATGGGCAGAGTTAAGGCAATCGAATGAGCCACAATGGAAAAGACGCCAGCTTCCAGAGTAGTAACCACCACCATGTGGTGAATATAGCTGGTCTCCTGGCAAAATTGGCATGGATGAAATGTCTCGTTGAAGATGACCGTATAATTCTGGGGTGATGGACAATCCTCACTGTCAATTTGTTATTCTGTGCTCATTGTCCACATACGGAATAAAACATGTTGTCATGAGAAAATTAACAAATAAAAAGGTTGATTAACTTACTCATTGCTTACTTTATTTCATTAACATTATTTTTTTTCACCCTTTTATAATACATGTTTGGTATTTTATTAGGATCCCCATTAGCTGTTGCAAAAGCATCAGCTACTCTTCCTGGGGTCCACATGAAACATAATACAGAACATTAATAGACAACAACAGTTCAAGGACAGAACTACAAAAATATATATCAATACATACACACAAACTATCTAGGTCAAACAGGGGACAGGCGTTGTACCGTGAGGTGTTTTATCTGTTTTTTAAACCAGGTTTGCTGGTCACTTGCGCAATAGTGTAGCAGCGGATGTAGAAACAATGTAGCGCTTTTTCACATCTTACCTATCAAACGGAACAAAATGACACATTAAAGAGTATTTTTTATTTTATTCTTATCTAACAGGATATTTTCCCTTTTGTTAAAAAGAGTGAAATATTAGCCGAGAAGCAGAGCAATGTGTTCTGTATTAATTTCCGTGATGTTTTAATATGTTTTTGACGAGCTGTTGTACTTTCATGGACTGCAGAGGGGTGTCCAACGCGCGCATGCGTAGTGCAAGGGATCACGGTCGGGGCGGAACACGCAGAACGTTGCAGATAGCAATACAACATCTAGAACTGTTACACTTCTCCCGAACGATGTTCTAATGACATAAGCGATACATTTCTATCTTCAACGTTGTGAACTTTGCGCCCGGTGACCCTCTTGGTTAACTACGTGCATTTCGTACTACAATAAGGCCGACCACGGCGCAGGAACACGATTGAAGTTTTGTGCATTAATTTAGCTGGTTTTCACAGTCTGAGTTAATTTCCAGGAACACTGTGCTTGATCTCACTCGTTTTGTGACTGAGTTGAGTTGTTTCGGTGGTTATATCGCTCGACCGTTGAGACGCCGCGGTGTTGTTTTCATCAAGCTGAGGAACAATTGACTGCATCATCATTTTTGTTGGGGGGGGGAATCGTTTTAACGCGAATGTATATTCCAACTGTCTCTGACATCTATTCCACCCACGTGTTTGCTACCTCTGCTTTCTTCTCATAGAGATGTATCCATTGACGTTCTCTTCCATTTGATAGGTAAGATGTTAACATTGTTACATTGGTCGCAACATCCGCTGTTATACTACTGTGTTGTGAAATTGGCCGCAGATTCATTTAGCCTTTTATTTTCTGTTACTCAAACAAACCAAATGGACAGATCCAGAATCACGAGTGGACCTCAGAAGAAGACTAATTACAATCTAGCTGTTTGCGTCGTGTGTTTCTTACTCACTCGGCATCTTCCAAAACCACAGGTATTGGTTGTTGTTTCTCATAGTTGAAGAGGGATTGGATGATCAGACTCTTGAGTTGTAGGGGCCTATCTAGGGCTCTGGTTAAATAAGATAAACGGTTTACTATGTAGAGAATAGGATGCTATTTGGGAAGTAGTCGAGTCACACAGCCTAACGGATGACAAAGTTCAAGGAACTGAAGCTCAGACGTATCGTTTTCATCTCGTTGCGTGATTTGAAATATTGATGTGATTCCAATACGTAGGCTCAGTCTTCTAATAAGGCAGTGTTATAAACCTTACACATCTGCTATGAATGTAATTGCGATGACCACTTGTTCTGAATCCTACCAGCCTATTGGGCTGAACTCATGTGCATCGTGCTGTCTTCAGATGTATGGCACAAATATAGTATGGTGATTTAACAGACGCTCTTATGGCACAAATATAGTATGGTGATTTAACAGACGCTCTTATGGCACAAATATAGTATGGTGATTTAACAGACGCTCTTATGGCACAAATATAGTATGGTGATTTAACAGACGCTCTTATCCAGAAGCGATTTGCAGAACTGTCAACATTGACGTGAAGCAGATATTCAGTAGCAGCCTATATGTGGCCTCCACTAAGGAGATACAGCAAGCCTTAACCATAAGGCTTGCAGATTATGACTCCAACTCAGTATTGTTGCTTTGTGTGAACATGGGAATGTGGTGGTGATGGGAAGTCATAATTATTCTCCCTGCTCTCTTTCTCTTAGTCTTTCTCTTAGTCTCTCTCTATGCCCCTCTCTCTCTCTCTCTCTCTCTGCCACTTCCTTTGGCTCACTGGGTGCAATAGCGGCAGCTGTCTGAACCACCAGACATCCTCCCACACAGCCTCCGCTCTGTCCTCATCTCCCTTCGCCTTTCCCCCTCTCCTTCACTCCTTTTGAGCTCGCAGAAAGGCTGCATTATGCCTGTTAGGTACAAGGGGCCAAAATAGAGTGGCAGAGGGAATGGCCGAGCCCACAGAGGGTGAACTGACTGCTTCTGAAGAGGGTGTCACAGAGCCTTTAGCATCACCAGACCAGAGATATGTTATCTGTAGGGATGGATGGGCAGCAGCTTGTAGAGACAGTGGGCGGCCTTTGTTTTTGGAGGACTTGGTTGAAATAGGGCTTTAACAACTCATTTGTGGATGATGGTGTATTGCTATTTGGTATCCTTTAAATTTCAAGTTAATTATGCTGTAATAAATGCATGGGAAATCTTACTCGGCTGAGCTTGCACATAAAAAAAATACATATATATTTTTAAAGCAGTCACACTCACAGGAACTAACTCTGGTTCATATAATACCCTTTGGCCAAGCAATAGTGTGTGTGTCAGTCTTAGAGAGAAAATGGTCGCCTTGGGCCAAGGCCGTAGTTCTCCCAGTTAGGTCACTGACCTCTGGCTCTGACCCTCTCTATAAACAATAGCCAGCATACAGAGTCACAGTTTTCACACACAGAGAGCTCCTTTGTAGCCGGATGGAGCTAAACAACTCAGAGAATAGTCAAATGGCAAACCAGTGATGGAAAGAATTGAGCCGGATGGAACTAAATGAGTGAAACTGTTACCCTGACTGGTGACTAGCTTGAGCAACACATGGAGCGATGCAAAACAAAAGCTCTTAGTACTATTGTGGTAGCAGGAACATGCATTCTGACTCCGCCTTTAGTGTCTAGCTTGGAATCTGAACAGATATGTGCCGTTTCACTTCACCACGTCAATGGGAGCGTATCAGTTTGACTTCCAGGCTATATAGTCGCTGTGGCTACCAGTGAAATGCTCAATGCTGCCTAACTAATGCTGATGGTGATATCCACCTTTCAGCCAATCAGATAATGCCAGGTCACATTCATCATCATCATCATCATCATGCATATCCAGGTCAGTTAGTGGTCTGTCCTAATGTGATCGACTGTGCTTTAGAATAAATTGGTATACTTTTAATATCCCGTAGAGAAATTGACACCAGACAGGCATATTTGACATGCAATTGCTATCTTGTCTTAGGTCTTTCTTTATGTAGTGTTGTCTCTCTTGTCGTGATGTGTGTTCTGTCCTATATTTTATTTATTTTTTAATCCCAGCCCCTGTCCCCTCAGGAGGCCTTTTGGTAGACCGTCATGAACAAATTCTTATTTATATTAACGGACTTGCCTGGTTAAATAATAAAACATACAGAAAACATACATCAGATGATGTATGCCTACATACATAACCAGACATATACATTTACGTCATTTAGCAGACGCTCTTATCCAGAGCGACTTACAAATTGTTGCCACTGCTACATCTTCTACTATGTCATTTCCACGAGCACCAACGTGAAGTTCATAGGAGCGTGTCAAATTGGATGTCAAATGAAAGCGAAGAGTCTATTTATTTGTTGTTGTTGATATTAAGGCACATACACATTTTTAACCATTTTCCATCCTAAAAATTAGGTATAAGCAAAAGGCTTAGATTTGTGGTCAAACAGATGGAACAAGGGGGTCTTAGGAAACATCTACCAGAAAAAGTCTTAAGGTATTTGAAATGCATGAAAACAACTAAAGACTCCTGCCAACTAATAAACACAGTGCGTTCGTAAAGTATTCAGACCCCTTCACTTTTCCCACATTTTGTTATGTTACAGCCTTGTTCTAAAAGGGATTTCATTGTTTTTTTCCCTGATCAGTCTAAACACAATACCCTGTAATGACATCACAATACCCTGTAATGACATCACAATACCCTGTAATGACATCACAATACCCTGTAATGACTTCACAATACCCTGTAATGACTTCACAATACCCTGTAATGACTTCACAATACCCTGTAATGACTTCACAATACCCTGTAATGACTTCACAATACCCCGTAATGACTTCACAATACCCCGTAATGACATCACAATACCCCGTAATGACATCACAATACCCCGTAATGACATCACAATACCCCATAATGACAAAGCAAAAACAGGTATTTAGACATTTTAGCAAATGTACTAAAAATAGACAACTGATATCACATTTTACATAAGTATTCAGACCCTGTACTTAGTACTTAGTTGAAGCACCTTCGTCAGTGATTACAGCATTGAGTGTTCTTGGGTATGACGCTACAAACTTGTCACACCTGTATTTGGGGAGTTTCTCCCATTCTTCTCTGCAGATCCTCTCAAGCTCTGTCAGGTTGGATGGGGAGTGTTGCTGGAACAAATATTTTCAGGTCTCTCCAGAGATGTTCGATCTGGTTGAAGTCAGGGCTCTGGTTGGGCCACTCGAGGACATTCAGACACTTGTCCCGAAACCACTCCTGCGTTGTCTTGGTTGTGTGCTTAGGGTCGTTGTCCTGTTTATAGGTGAACCTTCACCCCAGTCTGAGGTCCTGAGCGCTCTGGAGCGGGTTTTCATCAAGGATCTCCCTGTACTTTGCTCCGTTCATCTTTCCCTCGATCCTGACTAGTCTCCATTAGACTCTGTAACGATTTTAAAGTCACCTTTGGCCTCCTGATGAAATCCCTGAGAGGTTTCCTTCCTAATTCACACGCTTATCAAGAAAACATCCCTGGTCATCCCTGCTGCCTCTGATGTTGCAGACTCACTAAGCACATGCTTCGTTTATAAATGAAGTCTGAGTGTTGGAGTGTGCCCCTGGTTATCCATCAATTTAAAAAACAAGAACATTATGCCCTCTAGTTTGCTTTATATATGGAATTTGAAATTATTTATACTTTTACTTTTGATACTTAAGTATATTTAAAACCAAATACTTTAGACTTTTACTCAAGTAGTATTTTACTCAGTGACTTTCACTTTTACTTGGGTCATTTTTTTACTTGGGTCATTTTCTATTAAGGTATCTTTACTTTTACTCAAGTATGACAATTGGGAACTTTTTCCAGCAGTAGCAGCAGCAGTAGTAGTAGTAATCGCAGCAGCAGTAGTAGTAGTAGTAGCAGCAGTAGCAGATTTGATTTATTAGGACCCCCATTAACCGACGCCGATGGCGACAGCTAGTCTTACTGGGGTTCCGACATATAACGAAAAATACATTACAGACAAAATACTTTTCAATTTAAAAACGTGTGTGTGTGTGCATCTATCAGTTACATAGATGTCAGTCCATACACAACAACAAGAATATCAAACGGGGGAGAGGCGTTGTGCCATGAGGTGTTGCTTTAATGTTTCTTAAAGCAAGAATTGACAGTCAGTCTCTCCTCAACTCTTAGCCATGAGAGACTGGCATGCGTAGTATTAATATTAGCCCTCTGATTACAATGAAGAGCAAGACGTGCCGCTCTGTTCTGGGACAGCTGCAGCTTAACTAGGACTTTCTTTGCATCAATTGACCATATGACTGGACAATAATCAAGATGAGATAACTAGAGCCTGCAGGACTTGCTTTGTGGAGTGTGGTGTCAAAAGCAGAGCATCTCTTTATTATGGACAGACCTCTCCAATCTTTATAACCATTGAGTCTATATGTTTGGACCATGACAGTTTACAATCTGGTAACACCAAGTAATTTAGTCTCTTCAACTTGTTCAACAGCCACGCCATAACATTACCAGATTCAGCTGAGGTCTAGAACTTAGGGAATGAGTTGTACCAATACATTGCTTTTAGTTTTAGAAATGTTCAGGACCAGTTTATTACTGGCCACCCATTCCAAAACAGACTAACTCTTTAATGGTTTCAGAGACTTCATTAGCTGTGGTTGCTGATGTGTATATGGTTTAATCATCAGCGTACATGGACACACATGCTTTGTTTAATGCCAGCGGCAGGTCAATGGTGAAAATAATAGTAGAGGGCCTAGAGAGCTGCCCTGTGGTACACCACACTTTAGATGTTTGACATTAGATAAGCTTCCGTTAAAGAAAACCCTTTGAGTTCTATTAGATTGCCATGTCGTGGATTCAGAGCTGAGGTTGAAAAGCCATAACACATAAGTTTTCTCAACAACAGGTTATGGTCAATATCAAAAGCTACATTGAAATCTAACTGTACAGGTCCCACAGTCGTCTCATCAATTTATTTGAACCAATCATCAGTCATTTGTGTCAGTGCAGTACTCTAGAAGCATGCTGAAAGTCTGTTGTTCATTTGTTTACAGAGAAATAGCATTGTATTTGGTCAAACACAAATTTTTCCCCCAACAGTTTGCTAAGAGCTGGCAGCAAGCTGATAGGTCTGCTGTTAGAACCAGTAAAGGCCGCTTTACCACTCTTGGGTAGCGGAATGACTTTAGCTGAGAACAGACTTTCCTCTTGGCTCAGATTAAAGATGTGACAGGTAAGAGTGGCTATAGAGTCAGCTATCATCCTCAGTAGCTTTCCATCTAACATGCTGACCAAACCGGACGAGCGCACATTATTTTTGTTCACCCACACCAGAAGCGATCAGGACATGCAGGTTAAAATATCAAAACAAACTCTGAACCAATTATATTAATTTGGGGACAGGTCGAAAAGCATTAAACACTTTTGACAATTTAGCTAGTTAGCTTGCTGTTGCTAGCTAATTTGTCCTGGGATATAAACATTGGGTTGTTATTTTACCTGAAATGCACAAGGTCCTCTACTCTGACAATTAATCCACAGATAAAACGGTAAACCAAATTCCTTTCTTGTCAACTCTCCTCCTTCCTCATGCTGCTTCCTATTATTTTGGACATAATATGGTGGTTGGCAACCAGCGTTACTACAACCTACTGGAATGTGGAAGTTCATCTGTCAATCACCCACGTGGGTATATGGAGTGTGGAAGTTCATCTTTAAATCACCCACGTGGGTATATGCTCCTAAAAATCTACGATGAGATGGGAGAGGCCAGACTTGCAGCGCGTTGAGCGTCACAAATAGAACTGATTTCTATTTTAGCGCCTGTCCACACAGACGTTCGCGAGACGATGTGGGTGCAATGATTGCATAACATGTATGTGTACATTTATTTTGCAGTGCTCGCGCACACGTCACGTGTCCGATCTGGTCAGCATGTAAGTTGTCAATGCCAGGAAGTTTATCATTTTTATTTTATTTTAACCTACATTTTAACTAGGCAAGTCAGTTAAGAACAAATTCTTATTTACAATGACGGCCAAACCCGGACACGCTGGGCCAATTGTGCACTGCCCTATGGGACTTGTTAACAGTTATTGTCCATAATTGTAGGTTACATGATTGCTGTATATGATAGTTGTGCCAACCCTAGCCTTTTAGACTTTTTACCAGCATCATAGAGATGTTCAACTGGTTTGTGTTGACGTACTGCAATACCTTCTCTCTGGGACTGTCGAGTTCATGATGTTCAGCTGTGTCTCTACCTCTGTAGTCAGTCTGTATCACAGAGCACATCATGTCTCCATGCTGAGAGAGGCTTTCATTGAAGCCAACTTCCTGGTTCCTGTTGTAGCCTCGGGCACATGTCACGCAGCACGACAGGCCTTCTACTGTACTGTACTGCATGCACTGCAGCATCTATATAGAGGAAACGGTGTCATGTCACGCAGCACGACAGGCCTTCTCCTCTACTCTACTGTACTGCATGCACTGCAGCATGTATAGAGGAAACGGTGTGTGTGTGTGTGTGAACCTCAGTGTGGGTGGAAGCCTGGTGGTGTCCTTCAGAAAATATGTAGGCTGAGTTCACTTTGCTGAATTGTCAGTCAGGAACCCAGGCTAGCAGAGATTCGACTGCACTTCAGACCTCTGGAACTAAAGTATGTCTGACCCACACACACACTGAGATCAGTAGGACCAGCCCACAAAGGCTGTGTAGTGTCTTCCTCTAAAGGGAAAGGCTGTGGTTTCATGAGTTGTAGGGCTGGGTTAGGGGGGTAGTTTTTTTTTTTGTAGTTCCATGAAGGGGGACCCTTCTGGGAACAGCTAAAGCCACAAGAAATGCTGAATTCTGTCTCATTCTCTCTCACAGCCTGGTAGCCTGCTGCCGCTATGATGTTGGCCTATCCAAGGAGTTAGGGTTTCCCTATGCTATGATGTTGGCCTATCCAAGGAGTTAGGGTTCCCTTGCGGGGCCTCCGGAGTGGGCCCTATGCATGCGTTGGTCTATCCAAGGAGTTAGGGTTTCCCTATGCTATGATGTTGGCCTATCCAAGGAGTTAGGGTTTCCCTATGCTATGATGTTGGTCTATCCAAGGAGTTAGGGTTTCCCTATGCTATGATGTTTGTCTATCCAAGGAGTTAGGGTTTCCCTATGCTATGACGTTGGTCTATCCAAGGAGTTAGGGTTTCCCTATGCTATGATGTTGGCCTATCCAAGGAGTTAGGGTTTCCCTATGCTATGATGTTGGCCTATCCAAGGAGTTTTTCATACTGCATGTTCTTCACCCAGGCAGGGCTAAATGCAGTGTGAACGCAAATTCACGTGGAGCTGTTTCTGGTAGAGAGAAATGAAGTGTCATGCGATGCAGGTCTGGTCCATATTGTTCCATTCCTTACACAGTGACGTCACTGGCCTACTGGGGACTTTGCCCAGACCCTCTCCTGTTGCTATCAGTACGACAAACCCAGATGTATTGCCATACAGATCAATATGTAAACACAGGAAATCAAATTGATATCAGATTGATTTGATTTGGGTTTCTTCTTGTCGTTCTACATCGCAAAAGTCTTGAACGGCTGGTCAGGGATGTTTCATGGTTAGTGTACTTTAGACACGTCAGCTGATCTATTTCTGCATCTATGGGAAGTGTGTGCTTGACGTATGACCTGGTAAAGTGCAACAGTATGTGGTTTTACTCCTCATCCATGCCATGTGGAACTGAACTGCCTTGCCCAATGTGTCATGGTAGGTCTTACATTATATGACTGGAAGTCTTCATGTGCTCTGACTGTCCTCCTACTCCACACACACTGTAGCTGTGTTGACCTGTGTTGACCTTAAATTAGTCTGTCTGACGCGTAGTAACCATGGATGAAACGTGTTTTCAAAGGGAAGGGTGGTAGGTCCCCCTTACTACCAGTCACTCTAGCTGTGCAGCCAGCAGCTAAAAGTGAAATAAACAAGAAAAAAATGTACAGTAAACATTACACTCACAGAAGTACCAAATTAATAAAGACATTTCAAATGTCATTATGTGCAAATGGTTAAAGTACAAAAGGGAAAATAAATAAACAAAAATATGGGTTGTATTTACAGTGGTGTTTGTTCTTCACTGGTTGTCCTTTTCTTTGTGGCAACAGGTCACAAATCTTTCTGCTGTGATATTTCACCCAGTAGATATGGGAGTTTATCAAAATCGGGTTTGTTTTTTTGAATTCTTTGTGGATCTGTGTAATCTGAGGGAAATATGTGTCTCTAATATGGTCATACATTTGGCAGGAGGTTAGGAAGTGCAGCTCAGTTTCCACCTCATTTTATGGGCAGTGGCTCTTCTATTGAGAGCCAGGTCTGTCGACGGAAACCTTTCTCAATAGCAAGGCTATGCTCACTGAGTCTGTACATAGTCAAAGATTTCCTTCATTTTGGATCTGTCTCAGTGGTCAGGTATTCTGCCACTGTGTACTCTCTGTTTAGGGCCAAATAGAATTCTAGTTTGCTCTGTTTATTTGTTAATTCTTTCCAATGTGTCAAGTAATTATCTTTTTGTTTTCTCAAGATTTGGTTGGGTCTAATTGTGTTGCTGTCCTGGGACTCTGTGGGGTCTGTTTGTGTTTGTGAACAGAGCCCCAGGACCAGCTTGCTTAGGGGACTCTTCTCCAGGTTCATCTCTCTGTAGGTGATTTGTTATGGAAGGTTTGGGAATCGCTTCCTTTTAGGTGGTTGTAGAATTTTACAGTTCTTTTCTGGATTTGAAAATTAGCGGGTATCGGCCTAATTCTGCTCTGCATGCATTATTTGGTGGTTTACATGGTACACAGAGGACATTTTTGCAGAATTCAAATTGAGTCTCAATTTGGTGTTTGTCCCATTTTGTGAATTCTTGGTTGGTAAGTAAACCCCAGACCTCACAACCATAAAGGCAATGGGTTCTATAACTGATTCAAGTATTTTTTTGCCAGATACAATTTGACATACCAATTAGGATGTCCCTTTTGATGGCATAGAATGCCCTTTTTGCCTTGTCTCTCAGATCGTTGACAGCTTTGTGGATGTTACCTGTGGCGCTGATGTTTAGGCCGAGGTATGTATCGTTTTTTTTGTGTGCTCTAGGGCACCGGTGTCTAGATGGAATGTGTATTCATGGTCCTGACAACTGGACCTTTTTTGGAACACCATTATTTTTTATCTTACTGAGATTTACTGTCAGGGCTCAGGTCTGACAGAATCTGTGCAGAAGATCTTGGTGCAGCTGTAGGTCCTCCTTGGTTGGGAACAAAAACACCAGATCATCAGCAAACAGTAGACATTTGACTTCAGATTCTAGTAGGGTGAGGCCGGGTGCTGCAGACTGTTCTAGTGCCCTCGTCAATTCGTTGATATATATGTTGAAGATGGTGGGGCTTAAGCTGCATCCCTGTCTCACTCCACGGCCCTGTGGAAAACATTTATTTTCTGCTAATTCTAACCGCAGACTTGTTTGTGTAGATGGATTTTATAATGTCGTATGTTTTTCCACCAACACCACTTTCCATCAACTTGTATAGCAGACCCTCATGCCAAATTGAGTCAAGGTTTTTTTTAATCAACAAAGCATGAGAAGACTTTGCATTTTTGTTTTGGTTTGTTTGTTTGTCAATTAGGGTGTGCAGGGTGAATATGTGGTCTGTCGTACGATAATTTGGTAAAAAGCCAATTTGACATTTGCTCAGTACATTGTTTTCACTGAGGAAATTTACAAGTCTGCTGTTAATGATAATGCAGAGGATGTTCCCAATGTTGCTCTTGACGCATATCCCACGGTCGTTATTGGGGTCAAATTTGTTTCCACTTTTGTGGATTGGGGTGATCAGTCCTTGGTGCCAAATATTGGGGAAGATGCCAGAGCTGAGGATGATGTTAAAGAGTTTTAGTATAGCCAATTGGAATTTGTTGTCTGCATATTTTATCATTGCATTTAGGATACCATCAACCCCACAGGCTTGGGGGGGGGGGGGGGTTGTATTTTGTCCTGTAGTTCATTCAATGTAATCGGAGGATCCAGTGGTTTCTTGTAGTCTTTAATAGTTCATTCTACGATTTGTATTTGATCATGTATATGCTTTTGCTGTTTGTTCTTTGTTATAGAGCCAGAAAGATTGGAGAAGTGGTTTACCCATACATCTCTGTTTTGGATAGATAACTCTTCGTGTTGTTTGTTTAGTGTTTTCCAATTTTCCCAGAAGTGGTTAGATTCTATGGATTCTTCAATTACGTTGAGCTGATTTCAGACGTTCTGTTCCTTCTTTTTCCATAGTGTATTTCTGTTTTGTTTTAGTGATTCACCATAGTGAAGGAATAGGCTCAGGTTTGCTGGGTCTTTCTTAGCTCTCTACGTTCTTCATCAAAACATTTGTTGTTGTTAATTTTCTTCGGTTGTCTGCTTGAAATGATTAGATTTGATAGAGAAGCTGAGATGAGCTATAGGTGTACCTACCATAGGAGTCCCCTCGAAGCCTACCATTGTCTATGTACGTACCCAGCGTGCGACAGAGCTGCAGGAGTTGTGACCCGTTTTTGTTGGTTATGTTGTCATAGTTGTGCCTTGGGGGTCATATGGGGGAGGGAATGCTGTCACCTCCAGGTAGGTGTTTGTCCCCCTGTGTGCTGAGGGTGTCAGGTTTTTGTCCAGCTCTGGCATTTAGGTCACCACAGACTAGTACATGTCCCTGGGCCTGGAAATGATTGATTTCACCCTCCAGGATGGAGAAGCTGTCTTCATTAAAGTATGGGGATTGTGTCTCTCTCTCTCTGTCTTTCTCAATTCAATTTGCTTTATTGGCAGGATGTAACAATGTACATATTGCCAAAGCTTAATTTGGATATTTACAATATGAAGATAACAAGAATCAAAATTGTCAATGGGACAACAGTAACAACAATAATCAAGGGTCAAAATAACCAACACATTCAACAATAACAATAAGCATACAGTAGAGGACATGTGCAGGTTGATTGGTCTGTCAGACACTGTCCCTCATCTTATGGCAGGCAGCAATGTAGAGCGCTGCCAACCCACAGCTCTCTGCTTCCTCCCCCAACAGGACGGGTAGCCTACTCTCATCAGAGAGGTCTTTGAAACCTTGAATAAGGGTTTCAAACTTGGGGAAATGACACTAATTGTTTTATATTTATTTTTTATATTTTGTCAGGAAATGCAGCTCCGTCTCAGGTTCTGCTGTTGTGCAGTGGTTGCACAGCCTTTCCTCTACAGGGAGCCAGGTTGTCCTGTGTCTACCCTTCTCAATAGCAAGGCTGTGCTCACTGAGCCTGTACTATGTCATGGTTTTGATCAGTAACCATGGTCAAATGGTTAACCACAGTGTACTGTCCATTTAGGGCCAGATAGCACTGCATTTTGCTTTGTGCTTGTGTTTCCCGATAAGCAATGTAGTTTTGATTGTGTTGTAATTTGTTTTATTCTGATTGATAGGATGTTCTGGTCCTGAGGATTCTGTCTCTCTGCCTGCCTGCGCCTTTCTCTCTCTCTGTCTGTCTGTCTCTGTCTCTGTCTCTGTCTGCCTCTCTCTGTCTGCCTCTCTCTCTCTCTGCGTGTTTTTCAGTGAACCTACCCTAGTGTGGATTAATCAGTCTTGGCTCTCGGTCATACAGGAAGTTCACCATTGGCAGTCCCCTCTAGCTGTAATGGGTTCTCTCTGTGATATGTCCCTGGGAGGAAATGATCTCACGTTGTTACTCAGCCAAGGTCCTGTTCATTAGGGCATGCAACAGAAAACCTTTTTATAAAACAGTGGAATAGGGAAAATGTGCATTTCACATTGGAACAGGTCCAGGTAGTCTCTCTCCCTGTTTCAGTCTTTTCTTTTCTTTTGGTCCCTAATGAACACAACATAGGACTTGTCCATGGGAACTGACCCTGGCTGGGAAGTGGTTTGTCCCGGGATGATGACATCACTCATGGGCCGTGCATTCCCCCCTCATGTGCATAGAAACAGAATTACTAGAATGGGTTTGTCTGTTCTGTTAATGACATCATCTATGCTTCTACATGCTGCTCTGTTTTGTGTATAAATACTATGTCAATACATCCATCCATATGTCATTTACTGTGGCCGATTTTTAGAATAAAATATGTTTTAAAAACGCTTCCCTCCCTATAGTTAGTGTCTGCCAACCTAGAAAATGGAGAATGAGGAGACTCCTCTAATGGTCCAACCACTAGTTTCCATTCCAGTGTTGAGGAGAACTATATTAACCCTACAGGAGATTCACTGGGGCTGAAAGTATCAACTTTCAACTGTTTTGGTGGGAAAAGGAATTAGATGACTTCTCCATATGAATGAAACTATATATATATATATTAGTTTCATTCATATATATAATTGCTTTTAACTAGCCTGATTCCAGATCTGACTGTTTTTTTTCTTGCCAACTATTATGATCATTGAGTTGTTTTATACAGATCTGGGACCAGGCTAGTTTTAAACAGAGTAGGAGGATCTATACTGCGTTCAAAACCAAGTGGGAATTTACCACCATAGAGTTGGATAGAGGACTCTAGGTGGATATAAACTGTTTTGGCATGGCCATTGAGGGCTTCACCATTTTAAAATAGTCAACTGGGTTGGCCTTGCTATGGGTGAAGGAAGGATCACATGATTCTATCCGGGTCATCAGAAGCCAATGAATTATAGTTGAAAGCAAATATTCCATAACTGTACTGTAGATGGCAGTAAATCACCGTCATTACCTTTTTATTCCTGTTCAAACACACTCTAGGTGGCGGTATAAACCCTTTCAGTTTGTTTGTCAACTCATAGAAGTCATTTTTTTTTAAAGAAAAATGGACTACTTCAAAATGGAGATGACCCTCAGTGGCGCTGCCCGTGCACTCATAGACGCCATAATGGGACATATAAAGATGATATCTCTGTCTTTCTCTATGTTTACCACATATTACTGTGAAGAATCTATTTGAACGGCCCTCAAACTGGTCATTACTATTGAGAATCTCTTTTTATCATCCTTAAAGCTCTGGTCCAGAGGCTTCGTACGAAGGGTTGCGGTACCTCTCGAGGCTTGCAGAGGCCAAATCGAGCTCCGTATCGCATTGCCGTGTGCCTCCCAAATTCTGTAACAATGTGGAAGGTTCTGCATTGACATGATTGGTTGACGGTGGGCGGGGGGAGGCGGTACGTCCTGTATAAACTGACTTCTTTTGACAACTTCCTTCACAATAACTCTGCAAGAACTCGGAATGCCTTGACTTCTGCGGAGGCCGCGTCGCACTAAATATTGTACGGCCAATGCAGATTCCCGGGAATGACCATTAATCGTCTTTCACGTACGCAGCATTCATCTTGCAGTTTTATCTCCTTTATTAGATTGTGGGCTGGGCCAAACTAAAATGTTTCTGAGAACTCGGGGAGTATGGTTATTATTCATTAGAATCAAAGATTAGCCCCACCCCCCACCACCCCCCCGTGATGCCGTTGGATCGTAATGGAAACTTGCTTACCAACAGTTGCGAAAGTGAGATGGAAAAAAAAAACTCATCAAAAAGACCTGCTTACTTCTGCTTTCTACTGCCAGCTGTTATTTATACTCCTCTCTGTTCTTCACGCTTTACTTTCAGATCGGTCTACTGACTGCCCCATTTTCAATGTTGAGTTTAGGTGGTGACTGTCTACTTAGGTTGCCCACTGTATTGTCTGTAACGGTCGCTTCTTGTCTCTCCACAGGTGTGTGTGTGTTAGTGTGTTATGGTAACGTCTGGTGTGTGAGGCCTGCGTCAGGAGACCCCACTGCCTTTTTCAGCATGTCTGAATCCCAGGTGAGACCTGGAGATCACAAACAAAGATGGCTTCATGTTGAATAGAGAAAATACTACAGTATATACAACATGTCATTGACTTTAGTTGTAGCCCTGAACCAGCTCACCTGATTCACCTATTCAGGGAGCTTGATGATCAGTCGACAAGTTGAATCAGGTGGGCTGGCCCCCAGAGTTGTTGAATCAGGTGGGCTGGCCCCCAGAGTAGTTGAATCAGGTGGGCTGGCCCCCAGAGTTGTTGAATCAGGTGGGCTGGCCCCCAGAGTAGTTGAATCAGGTGGGCTGGCCCCCAGAGTAGTTGAATCAGGTGGGCTGGCCCCCAGAGTTGTTGAATCAGGTGGGCTGGCCCCCGGGAGTAGTTGAATCAGGTGGGCTGGCCCCCGGGAGTAGTTGAATCAGGTGGGCTGGCCCCCGGGAGTAGTTGAATCAGGTGGGCTGGCCCCCGGGAGTAGTTGAATCAGGTGGGCTGGCCCCCGGGAGTAGTTGAATCAGGTGGGCTGGCCCCCGGGAGTAGTTGAGGTACATGAAGCGTCTGGTGGTCCCCGAGGAGACGTTTGACGTTTGAGAACCCCTGCACTACACCACCTATTGTCATTGAACTGGTTTATTGCAGCGTTGAGGTCACTTCACTTTCAACCCAGATGAAATAAATATATATATTTTTTAAATCCACTTGCTTTTTATGAAAACCTTTTCCTCACTCCTCCTGTCCCTCAGACCCCAACATGGCCGCGGGGAACGGAGTGTATGGCCAAGTACAACTTCAAGGGCACCACAGAGCAGGACTTGCCCTTTAACAAAGGAGATGTCTTAACCATCATCGTTGTCACTAAGGTAAAGTACCAAACTCTCCATGTTTAGGAAGCAGCTTGTCTTTTACCACAGCTGCCATTGTCTCTGGCAAGCGAGATTAGAAAACAGACCAAATGGTTTATCGTTTAAGGGGAAACGTTGGCTTAATCTTTTCAGATTTTTGTTGTGTTTCTTGAAATTGTGACGAAGAAGAAGAAAAAAAAGTTTAGAGTTTTTTTTTTAAAGGAGGCGTAGTACTAAATAAATATTTAACAATCTAGATTTTATTATGTAACCTTTTTATTTAACTAGTCAAGTCAGTTAAGAAATATTTCTTATTTACAATGACGACCTACCCCGGCCAAACCTGGACGACGCTGGGCCAATTGGGCGCCGCCCTTTGGGACTCCCAGTCACTGCCGGATGTGATACAGCCTGGATTATAAATTTACCATCTGGATTATAAATTTACCATCTGGATTATAAACTTACCATCTGCCTCCATTTTGAATATAGTTTAACCATTAATTCAGATCACTATTATCAACAAATGGTCATGAGAAGCAAAATGCAAAAAACACAAGTGTTATTAAATATCATTGTAAAAATGAACGAAACTTAAATTAAAAAAGACTTAAATTAAATAAATAATAAAAAATATTTAAAGACACAAATCTTTAGTTACAATACTGACATTTTCAACAATTAACAGTCTAGGGTTCCATATCTAATGGGGTTACAAAGCATGACCGTAGAGATGCCTGCCGGGCCGTGACCGTAGAGATGCCTGCCGGGCCGTGACCGTAGAGATGCCTGCCGGGCCGTGACCGTAGAGATGCCTGCCGGGCCGTGACCGTAGAGATGCCTGCCGGGCCGTGACCGTAGAGATGCCTGCCGGGCCATTGGGCCTATTACATTTACATGTTTAGTCATTTAGCAGACGCTCTTATTCAGAGCGACTTACAGTAGTGAATGCATACATTTCATAATTTTTTTTCTCTCCGTACTGGTCCCCCGTGGGAATCGAACGCACAACCCTGGCGTTTCAAACACCATGCTCTACCAACTGAGCCACACGGGACCACAGGAAATGAGAATTGATCATACAACCTTTCCATGGCGGGCTGAACAAGGACAATTTTAAAACCTGTTTTTAATTTAACCTTTTTTTTTTATCTAACTAGGCAAATCAGAGGGCGAACCAAATACTTTCATTCATACCAGATCTGACTTCAAAAATCAATTGTTGACCAATCCAAAAGGTTATAAGATATCCAATCAGATGGAAGCAGCCAGCATCCTCTAGAAAAGGGGTCACATCTATGCTTGATGGTCTGAGGAGGTGGGCTGTAAATCACAAGTCCTCAGAGGGTTTTCAGTAATGTTGTCCATCTCTCTACGTTATTTACTCAGTCAACCCTGATCTTCTAATCAGAGTAACGGTAACATGTTTTGTCTCAGGACCCCAACTGGTACAAAGCCAAGAACACAGCAGGTCGAGAAGGCACCATCCCAGCTAACTACGTTCAGAAGAGGGAAGGGGTGAAGCAAGGGGGCAAGCTGAGTCTAATGCCGTAAGTACAGTACAGTCTCCATAGCCTGGTTAAACCAGTCTGAATCCTTTTACAACGTTGCTGGAAGTATAGTACAGTCATCACTCCATGTTGTACTGAAATGACTTCCCATGAATACACCGCTAGTGGTGTGCTGCTGCAGGACTCGCCAGTGGCTGTGTAACAGTAAAGATGGCTGTCACGAGTACCATTTTAGGGTCAACAGTCAGTAAGTTAATAGGGTAGATTTTAAGTTTTATTATGCCATTTTATATGTATTGCAATACATACATAGGAATGTGTTTTTTTTTTTTTGTAAGAGCTCTCATCAATTAAAGAACAAACACATTCAATGTAAAATATGACAAAGTGAAATCAAACTATGAAACATTTACGACTTTCAGTTATAGTTCACCGCTCAGAGGCTGATACTCAGGTTGAACGGTTTCTTTGTGTTTCTGTGTGTTTCAGTATGTTTGTGTGATTGTACAGTGCAGATAGGCTGTTTGTCGTGGCAGTGCAGCTGCTGTTATGTGAATCTAAACCCCAGTTGGGCCGTGCTGGGCTGAGCCCTGCCTCTGTCTTCTCAGCCCTGTAATTGTAGTTCACTGTCTGTTTCCAGTGCCGCTTTGTGCTGTCTGCCTGCCTGCCTGTCTATCTGCCTGCCTGTCTGTCTGCCTGCCTGTCTATCTGCCTGCCTGCCTGTCTGTCTGCCTGCCTGTCTATCTGCCTGCCTGCCTGTCTATCTGCCTGCCTGTCTGTCTGCCTGTCTATCTGCCTGCCTGCCTGTCTGTCTGCCTGCCTGTCTATCTGCCTGCCTGTCTGTCTGCCTGTCTATCTGCCTGCCTGCCTGTCTGTCTGCCTGCCTGTCTATCTGCCTGCCTGTCTGTCTGCCTGTCTATCTGTCTGTCTGTCTGTCTGTCTGCCTGCCTGTCTGTCTGCCTGCCTGTCTGTCTGCAAGGTTTCCTGTTGGTTTCTTTCAATCTCCCACATTTAGCCACATGCTTCAGTTCTGAGAAGTGTGTGTGTGTGTGTGTGTGTGTGTGTGTGAGACTCCTTGTTGTAAAAGAAAAGCATTTTGTGACAACTGTTGACAACAATTCCCCCCCCCCCCTCCCCCATTTCCAGATGGTTCCATGGGAAGATAACCAGGGAGCAGGCAGAGAGTCTCCTGATCCCCCCAGAGACGGGCCTGTTCCTGGTCAGAGAGAGCACCAACTACCCTGGTGACTACACTCTGTGTGTCAGCTGCGACGGCAAGGTGGAGCACTACCGTATCGTCTACAAGGAGGGTCAGCTCAGCATCGACGAGGATGAGTTCTTCGAGAACCTCATGCAGCTGGTGGAGGTACAGGGGAAGATATATATATATATATATATATATATATATATATATATATATATAAGCCACCCAATCTATCCCTACCCCCTTAATCTGACCCCTTACCATTTTGACTGTGGTAGATCTGAGAAGTCTAGATAGGTTTAAACGGTGTAGTTGTGGAGATTCCACCATATTGCGTCCACCTTACAGGTCTGCAAACATCAAAGGGCTCGGGCCAAGGGAAACATGTAGGGAAGGAATTAGGACCGGCTCCTAAAGCGAACTGGTACCAATGAGCTTTCCACTCCTGCAAGCAGAGTGTGTGAGCACTGAGCACCGTTGTTGACTATACAGACGTGGTTTCGCTGTTAGTGAGGTGTTCTGGTCTCTGAGACGGTCTGTTAGTGAGGTGTTCTGGTCTCTGAGACGGTCTGTTAGTGAGGTGTTCTGGTCTCTGAGACGGTCTGTTAGTGAGGTGTTCTGGTCTCTGAGACGGTCTGTTAGTGAGGTGTTCTGGTCTCTGAGACGGTCTGTTAGTGAGGTGTTCTGGTCTCTGAGACGGTTTGTTAGTGAGGTGTTCTGGTCTCTGAGACGGTCTGTTAGTGAGGTGTTCTGGTCTCTGAGACGGTCTGTTAGTGAGGTGTTCTGGTCTCTGAGACGGTTTGTTAGTGAGGTGTTCTGGTCTCTGAGACGGTCTGTTAGTGAGGTGTTCTGGTCTCTGAGACGGTCTGTTAGTGAGGTGTTCTGGTCTCTGAGACGGTCTGTTAGTGAGGTGTTCTGGTCTCTGAGACGGTCTGTTAGTGAGGTGTTCTGGTCTCTGAGACGGTTTGTTAGTGAGGTGTTCTGACCTCTGAGACGGTTTGTTAGTGAGGTGTTCTGGTCTCTGAGACGGTCTGTTAGCGGTAGGTTCTAGATCATTTCACCTGAAGACACCTGATCCGGCTTTCACTTTCAAAACCACCCTCTCTTCCTCCTAAACTCCCCTCTCTCTCTCTTCCTTCCTTCCTCCTAAACCCCCCTCCCTTCCTTCCTTCCTTCCTCCCTTCCTTCCTTCCTCCCTTCCTTCCTTCCTTCCTTCCTTCCTTCCTTCCTTCCTTCCTTCCTTCCTTCCTTCCTTCCTTCCTCCCTCCCTTCCTTCCTTCCTCCCTCCTAAACCCCCCTCTCTCCTTTCCTTCCTTCCTCCCTCCTAAACCCCCCTCTCTCTCTCTTCCTTCCTTCCTCCCTCCTAAACCCCCCTCTCTCTCTCTTCCTTCCTTCCTCCCTCCTAAACCCACCTCTCTCTCTCTCCCTTCCTTCCTCCCTCCTAAACCCCCCTCTCTATCTCTCCCTTCCTTCCTCCCTCCTAAACCCACCTCTCTCTCTTCCTTCCTTCCTCCCTCCTAAACCCCCCTCTCTCTCTCTTCCTTCCTTCCTTCCTCCCTCCTAAACCCACCTCTCTCTCTCTTCCTTCCTTCCTCCCTCCTAAACCCCCCTCTCTCTCTCTTCCTTCCTTCCTCCCTCCTAAACCCCCCTCTCTCTCTCTTCCTTCCTTCCTCCCTCCTAAACCCCCCTCTCTCCTTTCCTTCCTTCCTCCCTCCTAAACCCCCCTCTCTCGCTCTTCCTTCCTTCCTCCCTCCCTCCTAAACCCCCCTCTCTCTCCTCTCTCTCTCTCTCTCCACTGTACATGGACTGAGTTGTGGACCTAAAGCACATGTTGATGACATGCGTCTATATATATATATATATATATATATATATATATATTTTTAAACCCAACCAATGCTCTGCTGTTTTTCACAATGCTGCCCTCTGTTGGTTACTGCTAGGTCCTGCTGAATCAATCCTAAGGTTCCTTCCAGGGTTGGGATCAACTCTATTTTTACTTACTGAATTGACATGGAATTGACCTCAACCCTGGTTCAAATCTAACGTACCGACCATCACCAGTATTCACAACCTTTAACCCTTCCTGGGTCATGTTATTGACCGATGCCTTCTCTCTCTCTTTGTCCTCTCCCTGTCCTCAGCACTATACCAAAGACGCAGATGGTCTCTGCACCAAACTGATCAAGCCGAAGCTGGAGGAGGGAACTGTGGCAGCCCAGGATGAGTTCTCTAGGAGTGGCTGGGCTCTGAACAGGAAGGAGCTTAACATTCAGCAGTCCATAGGCAAGGGAGAGTTTGGAGGCAAGTATGTATGTCCCTGTTCATGTATGTCTGTGGCTGTATGGAGACGTTAGACCCTCTGGGGGAACGATGTGTTATTATCAATCACTCCTCTGCATCACAGCCTGTTCTGGGATGTCCACTGTCCACTCTTCAGTTCACTGCACCCAATACCTGTTCTGTTGGTGTGTGTGTGTGTGTGAAATGGTCCGAAATGGATGCTGTCATTCTCACTTACAGACGCAGGATGGGTGTTTAAACCGTCTACACAGAGTGTGCCACTCATTGCCACCCCTGACTATTGAGCCAAGGTATATCCAGGATGTAAAAGGTTGAAACACCCATCCTGAATCTGTGTCTCTCTCTCCCTTCAGATGTGAAGGTGGGAGACTACAGAGGGACCAAAGTAGCTGTGAAGTGTATCAAGCATGATGCCACGGCACAGGCCTTCATCGCAGAGGCCTCAGTTATGACGTAAGTTTCAGAGAGGACTACAACTCTGGTCAGTTTCAGAGCTTTGAGAGAGGACTACAACTCTGGTCAGTTTCAGAGCTTTGGGAGAGGACCACAACTCTGGTCAGTTTCAGAGCTTTGGGAGAGGACTACAACTCTGGTCAGTTTCAGAGCTTTGGGAGAGGACTACAACTCTGGTCAGTTTCAGAGCTTTGGGAGAGGACTACAACTCTGGTCAGTTTCAGAGCTTTGGGAGAGGACTACAACTCTGGTCAGTTTCAGAGCTTTGGGAGAGGACTACAACTCTGGTCAGTTTCAGAGCTTTGAGAGAGGACTACAACTCTGGTCAGTTTCAGAGCTTTGAGAGAGGACCACAACTCTGGTCAGTTTCAGAGCTTTGGGAGAGGACTACAACTCTGGTCAGTTTCAGAGCTTTGAGAGAGGACTACAACTCTGGTCAGTTTCAGAGCTTTGGGAGAGGACTACAACTCTGGTCAGTTTCAGAGCTTTGGGAGAGGACCACAACTCTGGTCAGTTTCAGAGCTTTGAGAGAGGACCACAACTCTGGTCAGTTTCAGAGCTTTGAGAGAGGACCACAACTCTGGTCAGTTTCAGAGCTTTGGGAGAGGACCACAACTCTGGTCAGTTTCAGAGCTTTGAGAGAGGACCACAACTCTGGTCAGTTTCAGAGCTTTGAGAGAGGACTACAACTCTGGTCAGTTTCAGAGCTTTGGGAGAGGACCACAACTCTGGTCAGTTTCAGAGCTTTGAGAGAGGACTACAACTCTGGTCAAGTGTTTTAACATCCTTATTGTTTTCTTAGATCAGTGTTTATATGATCTGTGAGGTTTTGGTTGAATGTGCAGTTATTTAAACAGCTTTTCTAAAATGTTGAACTCTTGCTAATGTGTGTTGGTCGTCTTCTGCAGGCAGCTGAGACACAATAACCTGGTTCAGTTGATCGGTGTCATCGTTGAGGAGACGGGAAGCCTGTTTATTGTCAGCGAGTACATGGCCAAGGTAGGTTGGCTCTTTTATGATTCAGTTAAGTGAAAGGTAGTACATGAATACATAGTTATATAAATAAAGAACCAGATAGCCCAGAATACCTCTCTTTTATAGGGCAGTCTAGTGGACTACCTGCGCTCCAGAGGCCGGACAGTGATCTTCGGGGATTGTCTACTCAAGTTCTCACTGTGAGTATGATAATGATTGATCTGTACATCTTCAATAACATTACCAGAAGTCTGTTTGACAGTGGCTTATAGCAGCCAGTTGGAATTGTAACATTGTCAATTTTGGTCAGCATTGTTAGACTCTTTACATGTCGACCGTCTCCCTCCCCTCGTTGTGGCGTGTGTGTGTGTGAGGCGATGGAGTATCTCGACGCCAACAACTTCAACAGAG
The DNA here is from genome assembly GCF_965601325.2 of Salmo salar. NCBI lineage: Eukaryota > Metazoa > Chordata > Actinopteri > Salmoniformes > Salmonidae > Salmo > Salmo salar. The sequence continues at coordinate 121,263,551 of NC_138300.1, forward strand.
ACCTCACTGCCAAATGTAAACTACATGAAATAGTTCAACTAAATGTTGCCTGTGTCCCTCCTCCTCCTCTGTAGTGACGTGTGTGAGGCCATGGAGTATCTGGAGGCCAATAACTTTGTCCACAGAGACCTGGCGGCACGTAACGTTCTGGTGTCTGACGAAAACATCGCTAAGGTCAGCGACTTTGGCCTGACCAAAGAGGCCTCATCCAATCAGGACACGGCCAAACTGCCCATCAAGTGGACCTCACCAGAAGCTCTGAGGGAAAAGGTAGGCTAGTGTAATGGAGATTAGAACGTGCTAGAGCTAGCTTGAAATGTCGTCAATGTCGCTATCGAATTTGATCGTTTTCTATAGCTCAACTGGTTTGTATTTTGTCAAGGAGGGCGGTCCACGTGTTAGCGAGGCAGAGGGCTCCGTGTTTGAGCCCTGGTATGGAAAGTTTACCCTGCGGTTGTATTCAGATAGGGAAGAATCTATACTGCTTAGCTAGCACACTGACGTCAGTTTCACTCCTCGCTCTCCTTGTTGTCTTTCGGAGCCTGGATCTCAAATCAACCCTCTAGGACAAGGGGGAGGGGGGCAGGCAAAGTACGGCCTGCCGGGCACTTCAATCTGGCCCGCGAGACATTTTTTAAAATGTATTAAATATTATTATGTTGAGTTATGATTTTTGGCCTAAAATGACTTATTCCATGATATACAAACAACCTCCAATAGATGGCGCTGTGGCCTGGCGGCGTGCTCTGTGTTTCCAATAGATCTCTGTGTTTCCAATAGATGGCGCTGTAGCCTGGCGGCGCGCTCTGTGTTTCCAATAGATGGCGCTGTAGCCTGGCGGCGTGCTCTGTGTTTCCAATAGATCTCTGTGTTTCCAATAGATCTCTGTGTTTCCAATAGATGGCGCTGTGGCCTGGTCAGCGCGCTCCATCACAGCCACTTCATTCCTTGACGACTTTTGACATGAAAAATTTGTGCTGCGAAAATGAGAAGTGAACTCTGAATGTTGTTTTAAAGAAGAATGGACAGCAAATACTTTTTTTACTAATATTGGACATATATGCCAAGAAAGTGTTGCCGTTTTTAAGGAATATAATCTCAATGGTCATTTTTCAAGCAAGCATGCTAACTATGCTAGCTTATCTGTCCTCTCAGGAAAAGGCAAGGAAGGCCTCAACTTGCCACAAATTTTAAAAGCCCAACAAAATATGTTTACTAAAATGGTGCTCTCCTCAAGACTCCGTAGCCAAGGCAAGCTACACAGTGGCACATAAAATCACAAAGCAAACCTTTTGCTGAAAGGGAGTTTGTGAAAGAGTGTATGGTGGCGACTGCTGGTATACTTTGTACTGAGAGTAAAAAAACCAATTCGAGACCATTAGTTTGTCACGTAGAACATCACCAGGTGTGTGGGAGTCATAGGGGAGAAGCTAATCTCCGAGGTTGAAGGAAAAAAAACTGATGGTGTCGATTTAAAAAAAAAAAAAAAAAATAAATAAAAAAATTTCTATAGCGCTGGATGAGACTACTGACCTCAGAGACACCGTTCAACTTTACTTTTTTTTATCAGGAATAAATGAGAAGTTTGAGATAACAGAGGAACTTATTGCGATGGAATCAATGATGGGAACAAACAGGGGCTCCGACTGCTTGGAGGAAATCAACTGACAAACATATCAACAAATCTAACCGGTCAAAACACTGGCCTATTAAAAATATAACAAGACAGTTAAAGAAAGCCCTAACTCAAAATGAATATTTATTCACTGTATTATTATCCCCACCTCTTTAAGGAATACCTGGGATAGGATAAAGTAATCCTTCTAACCCCCCCCCCCCCCCCAAAAAAAAAATATATAGATGTACTATTGTAAAGTGGTTGTTCCACTGGATATCATAAGGTGAATCCACCAATCTGTAAGTCGCTCTGGATAAGAGCGTCTGCTAAATGACGTAAATGTAAAAAAAATTATTCATCAGGAAGCCCTGTGTAAAAGTGTGTTAAAGCTGTAAAACTTGTCAACTTTATATGGGTAAGGGAGGATTAACCATCGTCAGTTCATTACTGCTCAGTGATAAAGGCAGAGCACCAGGACTTGTACCATTTAAAATGTGCGCTGGCTAAGCCGGAGGAAAGTATTTTCGACGTGTGTGGGAACTGAGAGGGGAGATGCGTTTGGTAAATCTATCGAGGAACATTCCTGACGACTTCTCCGAGTTTACAGACTGGCTGGGCAACTTTGCTTTCGGTGTGGACATATTGGGACATCTGAACGATGTAATTGTGAAACTGCAGGGAAATTGTGTTTTTGTGCTTTGGAACTGTATTCCAACGTGAAAACATTCAAGGCCAAACGTATGATGTTCTCCAGACAAATGAGCAGCAGGTCTCGCTCATGTTTCGACACTGGCTGCACTGAACGCGCCCACATCAGGACATACAGTTGCATGCAGAGTTTTTCCGCCGCTTCTTTCACCAAGATAGACACTGAGCTGGAGCTTGTATGATGCCCCCTGTCTTTCCATAGTGAGAAAGCACCACCAGACGCACAATTGTAGCTCATGGACGTCCAATGTGACAGTGCTTTTGAAGGAGAAGTACAAAACCGCAACAATAGACCAGTTCTATGGCTTCCTGAATGTAACAAAGTTCCCAAACGTTAAAAAAGACCGACTGGTGCTTGTTTTATTCTGTGTGAACAAACGTTCTCAGTCATGAATTACAACAAATCCCATCACAGGTCAAATTTAACAAATTACCACTTGTGAGCTATTTATGAGAATCTCAACATCAAAGATGACCGCAGACTTTTTGATTCCCTTGCCAAGATGGGTGACCAGACCCAATGTTCACATTTTAAGACTCAAATAACCATGACTGGGGTAGGCAAGGATGATGCTTTTCCAGTGAGAATTATCCAGCAATGCACTTGGATACAGGTAATAACTAATCAGTCAGATTTGGGCTGAGGTGATTGGATAACTGTAAATATGGCTCACAATGGAGATGATAATTGCTCCTTAATATGCTTTCAGAAACCGACCAATCCAAATGAAACGCTCTTATCATGTTTCACTACCATTTTAGAATCTATTTTTTTTTTTTACACATCTGCTTTTTACATTTTGCATGTCTCCAGATATATATATATATATATATATATATATATATATATATATATATATATATATATATATATATATTTTAAAGTTTGCATATTGTGACTTTGTTTGTACTTTACAAGGGTAGAGATGCAGGATCTCTGTGTGTGTTTGACTGTGTCTGTGATGTTATCATAAGGTGAATGCACCAATTTGTAAGTCGCTCTGGATAAGAGCGTCTGCTAAATGACTTAAATGTAAATGTAATGTTATAAATTATATCCATTTTGTGAAAAATGTGTTCACAAAAACAAACAAGGGTAGGTATGGTACAAGGGTAGAATTGTTCTGCAGGCATATGTACACCTACAGTACACTAGTCGGTGCATGTCAATGTGAAAATGAATAAAGGCTACACGTGTTTTGTCACGCATATAGTATGTGGCTCTTGAGCCAAAATGTTTGCCAACCCCTGCTCTTGGAAACTTGTTTTGATCGGAGGGGATTGGATAGGTGTAAAGCAATATGGTAGCAATTCCATCAAGCTTATCAGAGGGCAAAATGGAGCTACCACCATATTGCTTCCACTTATCTAATCCTCTGAGATCTACAGGGAGTAGGGGTTAGAGGGCGACATGAGATTGACAATATATCAATAGTATTGTACTGCTGATTGGCACCATTTTAATTGATGTATGTGTTACACATGAGCTGAAATGCTGTCTTGATCAACAGAAATTCTCCACCAAGTCAGACGTGTGGAGCTATGGGATCTTGCTGTGGGAGATCTACTCGTTTGGCCGAGTGCCTTACCCCAGAATTGTAAGTATCTTTTTGCCTGGACAGATTATGAGTAAGGACTGATTAGGGCAGGTGTGTGACAGCTATAGAGTGTGTGTGTATGTATGTATGTGTGTGTATATATGTATATGAATTTAAGCAGTTAAGAGTTGATGTAGTCAATCTGAAATGTGGACACTGCTGTTTATAGGCCAGTATAATACTATTCCTTTCTATTTTGTCAACATTCTAATAGAATTACTAGACAGATAAAAAGTCATTTATATTTCTATGAATGACTCCCGTGTCCACTCTGATCCTCTATAAATGACTCCCGTGTCCACTCTGATCCTCTAGAAATGACTCCCGTGTCCACTCTGATCCTCTAGAAATGACTCCCGTGTCCACTCTGATCCTCTATGAATGACTCCCGTGTCCACTCTGATCCTCTATAAATGACTCCCGTGTCCACTCTGATCCTCTATAAATGACTCCCGTGTCCACTCTGATCCTCTAGAAATGACTCCCGTGTCCACTCTGATCCTCTATGAATGACTCCCGTGTCCACTCTGATCCTCTATGAATGACTCCCGTGTCCACTCAGATCCTCTATGAATGACTCCCGTGTCCTCTGATCCTCTATGAATGACTCCCGTGTCCACTCTGATCCTCTATGAATGACTCCCGTGTCCTCTGATCCTCTATAAAATGACTCCCGTGTCCACTCTGATCCTCTATGAATGACTCACGTGTCCACTCTGATCCTCTATAAAATGACTCCCGTGTCCACTCTGATCCTCTAGAAATGACTCCCGTGTCCACTCTGATCCTCTATAAAATGACTCCCGTGTCCACTCTGATCCTCTATGAATGACTCCCGTGTCCACTCTGATCCTCTATGAATGACTCCCGTGTCCACTCTGATCCTCTATGAATGACTCCCGTGTCCACTCTGATCCTCTATGAATGACTCCCGTGTCCACTCTGATCCTCTATGAATGACTCCCGTGTCCACTCTGATCCTCTATGAATGACTCCCGTGTCCACTCTGATCCTCTATAAATGACTCCCGTGTCCACTCTGATCCTCTATAAAATGACTCCCGTGTCCACTCTGATCCTCTATGAATGACTCCCGTGTCCACTCTGATCCTCTATAAATGACTCCCGTGTCCACTCTGATCCTCTATAAATGACTCCCGTGTCCACTCTGATCCTCTATGAATGACTCCCGTGTCCACTCTGATCCTCTATGAATGACTCCCGTGTCCACTCTGATCCTCTATAAATGACTCCCGTGTCCACTCTGATCCTCTATAAAATGACTCACGTGTCCACTCTGATCCTCTATGAATGACTCCCGTGTCCACTCTGATCCTCTATGAATGACTCCCGTGTCCACTCTGATCCTCTATGAATGACTCCCGTGTCCACTCTGATCCTCTATAAATGACTCCCGTGTCCACTCTGATCCTCTATAAAATGACTCACGTGTCCACTCTGATCCTCTATGAATGACTCCCGTGTCCACGCTGATCCTCTATAAAATGACTCCCGTGTCCACTCTGATCCTCTATGAATGACTCCCGTGTCCACTCTGATCCTCTATGAATGACTCCCGTGTCCACTCTGATCCTCTATAAAATGACTCCCGTGTCCACTCCCCTCTTCACCTTTTTTTATTATTTTCCAATTTCCTCATCCCAACCTTCTCCTCTCTCAGCCTCTGAAGGAGGTGGTACCACGCGTAGAGAAGGGCTACAAGATGGAAGCCCCGGACGGCTGTCCCGAGGTGGTGTATGAAGTCATGAAGCAGTGCTGGACCCTGGACCCCCTGGTGCGACCCCGCTTCAGAGTCCTCCGGGAGAAACTGCATCATATCCTAGCCAAGGAGCTCTACCTTTGAGAGGATAGGAATAGGAGGAAGGGGAGAGAGGACAAGGGTGGCTCTCCTTTCATTGAGGAAGAGGGGGAGGTAGAGAAATGACGAGAGAGAGAGAGAGAGGACAGACGAGGATTGCTCTTCTTTTGTGACGGGACCTGCCTTTTTATCAAGACCTCAGTCAGAGATCTTCCTTCCTCCCTTTATTTTTCTCCATAAATGAAAGATTCCCACCAGATTGTGTTAAAGTTCACTGCTTTTCTGACTTGATGTTTTATCATTTCTCATTCTGTTGAAATGTTTTTGCCACTTGTTGGCATCCCTCCCCCCACCTCAGGGTTGCCTGTACTACAGTACAGTAGTGTCTGTCTGGCTGACTACAGTGTGTACCTGGTGTCAAACAAACCAATCCTGCCCTGTTGTGAGGTACTATACTCCTTTCACATTCTCGCACCGTGCTGGCTCAAATATGTTATTTTTTTACATTAGATGTATAACCAGGCCAGTGCAGTAGGTAGAGCTTGGCTCGGTAGTGTGGATCCACCCCGAGCCAGGTAATACACTTCCCATGTCCCTGCGCTCTACCCATAGGGGTTAAGAGAGTATTTAACTGGGGTATTAATCTGTGCCAAAGTGCCTCCAGAACGAACGCAGGACTATCCCCACAGACACATCACGCCTCTACACGCTTGCCTTTTTTTCTTTTCTATTTTTCTATGTTTTATACATTGTCTATTTTCAATCCACATCCTTCTGTCTTATGGACAAGTGTTCATCTCACATTTACCAAACTGGAAAGCAGGATAAATCCTCCAGGAAAAAGTATTTGTTGACCTGTAACATGACAAAGAGCATGGGTACCAGAGGGAAAATACATTCTGGAGAAGAAAAAAAACAACATTTTTTTTGTAACAGATACATTTAAGGGCAAGTGTAAGGGTCTTGGAATATTCAGAGTAAAATAAATAAAGTTAAGAACTCAAGGGAACTGTGCATGTGGGATGAAAAGCCCAGATTCTAATGTTATTTTTACTTTGCTGAGATGATTAAATCATTCCACTTCAATGTTTTGAAACTTGTCTTATTTTGTTCTTTGTTGATGTGCGTTTTGTGAATATAGTTGTGGAACTATTATTTAGTTTCCGGTGGAATGGGTGACTTGTTTCACGGTTGCGACGTAGTGGTGCAACAGGGAATTGAGCACTGAAAACAAAAAGCAAGCATCTGCGCTGAAAAAGTGATCGCACAGGTTCAAAGATCTTTTGAGTAAATGTATTTCCCAGTAAAAGTTGCATTGGATGAAGCTGATGTATTCTACTGACAGCTGCCAACAATGCGAAGTAGACAAGTCTACAATTATATTTGTTTTTGACCTGGTTGAAGAGAAGTTTATTTTTGAGAAGTGAAAATAAATAGCCAGCCAGTTCGAGAAGCCGAGGCTGACAAGACATTTTATTGCAACAGATTGGTACTCTGTTATCCACTCCGGAGTGTCATGTCCATCTCAATAACACAGCATGACAGCCATCCGCAGCGGGCCGACAAAGGACACTGTCAAATCTTCCTACTCGTCCAGATTGTTTCTCTTGAGTCCATGATGCATCGATTGAACAGCTACAATACATAATAATCGGACAGCAAATAATACTGTTCACCTTACTGTGTCTAAAAACTAATCTGTCACAACAACCGGTCTCTGCAGGGCTTCACGGTCATCCATCATTTAGTAGATACAGAAGAGCAACATTTATTACGGTAAAGAAGGAGATATTGGTTGTTTGTGGTCACTTAACTATCAATTGTGATATTTTTTTATTTTTTTTACTGTTTCAGCTGAAAATCCGGTGTTTGTTATATTTCAGTGTTCTGTGATGCATGTAAATTCAGAGCGCTCACTGGAAGCTCTGGTCGAGGAGTAGACTTGATCCGACCTCAGAACGGCACTCAAACTAACTTAACTGGCTAGTTTACTAGCTGATTACTAGCTACTTCCAGACACAAATGAGAGAACAGCTCACTCTGACCATTGTACTCTCCCTAGCAGAGCTGGTTAGGCTGTTTTCATGTTATCCAGAGAGTTGGTGACTAACTGTGCTGCTGGCAACAATCTTTAATTACGCTTTGTTTAGTTTTTTTGTGCCGACGTTTACTGAAACCGGCCACACCGGGTGTTGAGCTGCGCTCTGGCAGACTAGTGCTCTGAAATTGGAGTAGATACCCAGAATGAATTTACGAACGCACCCAAAGTGTAATATTGGGTTGTGTTACGCAACACCCTGCTACAACTTAACTCTCCGTGGTGTGAAAAAGGTATGGAAGTGTAGATGTGAGCAAGGATGACAAAAAGGCAGAGAATACCGTTTACTGGGAATGTATTCCTTCACGCGGTAAGTTTGGGGGAAAGGGGCTGGACGGAACCAAAGCAAAGAAACTAAATATCAAAGCCCCCTCTCCTACCTTACCTGCCTACCCACTACTTACCTAACTAGCACCACCTGGTGCACTAACCAAAATACAGGGGGTGGTCCGCCCAGGTCTTTCCTAGTGTGCATAGACAAACTACTATGGGTAATGTATGCCCGCGGGCCTCTTGCCTAAGCACTCCCTAGGTGCCTTCCCCCCTGGGAACAAATTAAACAGAATATTCCAAATGTCTTCACAACAAACTGAGAAAAAACTATTAACTCAGGACATTAAAGAAGCTCTCTCTGAGCAACAAACTAACAGAACATTACAATCAGCTCTCGCAGTACATACCAAATGTCTTAGCAACCACCAACATGCTATAACTCTCAAACATTATCTCTGTGTCTCCATTCTGAGCAACAGAACTGGGACTTATATAGCTTCAGAAGAAGTTAGTAATTGGAGACGGTGGGGTCAGCTCTCCAATCATCAATGTTGATTGACCAATCAGCTGCTTGTAGAGAATTTCAGGAATCCATTTCCTGAAATACATACATGATAATACACAAACCACAACACAGAAACTGGGGAACGTAACAGGTTGCGAACTCAAAATTGAATACATTTCAACTGTGACATGATACAGGTGTCTTTTTTTAAACCCATAACCATGTGTGTGATGTGTATACTTGAATACATGGATTTAACCTGCCCTGTTTTAGGTTAAAAAAAGTCATCAGGGAGTTTGCAGCTGATGGAATGAAGATTTTTTTTTGAGAATGGACATCTTGACAGGAACATAAACAACCTTGAACTGGCTCCAACCCAGCACGAGTTACATGTATATGTTCACTGAAAACATCTGTATAGAGGACGGGATAGAACAGACTGACCAAAGTCAGTGGTACAGCTGCTTTAGTGAGTCGGATGTCCTGAGCAGAATGACCACGATACCAGCCCCCTACAGTCAATGGTTCAAACCAGGCTGCTGGGAGTGATAGCCTTAAACTCCTGGGTGAGTGAAACAGAACTGATTTTTTTTTTTAAACCTGGAGAGTTGAACATAATTTACATTTTACATTTTACATTTTAGTCATTTAGCAGACGCTCTTATCCAGAGCGACTTACAGTAGTGAATGCATACATTTCAGCCTTTTTTTTTTTTTCGTACTGGCCCCCCGTGGGAATCGAACCCACAACCCTGACGTTGCAAACACCATGCTCTACCTACTGAGCTACAGGGAAGGCCTAATGAGTGACAAGTTACATCTGTTAAACTTAGGAGGAAGTACAAGAGGAAGAAGAACAATGACGTCTCACCTGCAGGATACATATTTCAAGGTGTTCCTCAGGATCTTGTGTGTCTCGTAGAAAGAGTAGAGTAAACAGGTGTTGGTGGCAGCAACGATCAGCTCCAAGGTCCTGCTTAATGTTCAGAGTGACTGTCCTGATCTTCTGGAGCTGACGCATGTGCTTGTTACAGTTTCCTACTGAAAGACATCGCTCTCTAGCCCACATCTGGTGGTGTCATCTTGCCAGGACACCTACCATCAGTTGGCTATACAGTATAAACAGATCTGGGAAAAGTGACAAGTAGGCCTTGTCTTGTTGGGTATTATTTACTGCTGAAGCCGAGTTTTTTTTTATAACACTAGAGGACAGAGGGTCTGGCTCCAACTGTGGCTTTCAGACGGTGATACAGCCCGACAGGATGCTCTCAATTGTGCATCTGTAAAAGTTTAAGGGTTTTAGGTGCCAGGCCAAATTTCTTCAGCCTCCTTAGGTTGAAGAGGCGCTGTTGTGCCTTCTTCACCACAGTGTGTGTGGCTGGACCATTTCAGTTGGTCAGTGATGTGTATGCCAAGGAACTTGAAGCTTTCCACCTTCTCCACTGCGGTCCCGTCGATGTGGATAGGGGGGTGTTTCCTGAAGTCCACAATCAGCTTCTTTGTTTTGTTGACATTGGGTGAGCGGTTATTTTCCTGGCACCACACTCCCAGGGCCCTCACCTCCTCCCTTTAGGCCATCTCATTAATTGTTGGTAATCAGGCCTACTAGGGTTGTCTGCAAACTTGATGATTGAGTTGGAGGCGTGCATGGCCACACAGTCATGGGTGAACAGGAAGTACAGGAGAGGGCTGAGCACTTCATGATGACAGAAGTGAGTGATAGTAATTTCCTTCAGTTACCTTTGCTTTCTTGGGTTCAGGAACAATGGTGGACATTTTGAAGCATGTGGTGACTGTGGACAGATAGGGAGAGATTGAATATGTCCGTAAACACTTTGGACAGCATGTGGTGCAGGATAACATCTCTTCCTCCCGAGCTAGCTGATCACATTCCAGAGGTTTTCAATGGGGTTCAGGTCTGGAGATTGGGCTGGCCATGACAGGGTCTTGATCTGGTGGTCCTCCATCCACACCTTGGTTGACCTGGCTGTGTGACATGGAGCATTGTCCTGCTGGATAAACCAATCCTCAGATTTGGGGAACATTGTCAGAGCAGAAGGAAGCAAGTTTTCTTCCAGGACATCCTTGTACATGGCTTGATTCATGCGTCCTTCACAAAGACAAATCTGCCCAATTCCAGCCTTACTGAAGCACCCCTGGATCATCACCGATCCTCTACCAAATTTCACAGTGGGTGCGAGACACTGTGGCTTGTAGGTCTCGCACCCACTGTGAAATTTGGTGGAGGATCGGTGATGATGCAGGGGTGCTTCAGCAAGGATGGAATCTGTCAGATCCCCAATCTCCAGACCTGAACCCCGTTGAAAACCTCTGGAATGGGATCAAGAGGAAGATGGTCACAAGCCATCAAACAAAGCCGAGCTGCTTGAATTTTTGCGCCATTAGTGGCATAAAGTCACCCAACATCAATGTGAAAGACTGACGGAGAGCATGCCAAGACGCATAAAAGCTGAGATTGAAAAATCAGGGTTATTCCACCAAATGTTGATTTCTTAACTCTTCCTAAGTTAAAACATTAGTAATGCATTTAAAAATGAATATGAACTTATTTTCTTTGCATTATTCTAGGTCTGACACCACTACATTTTTTTTGTCATTTTCTGAAAATGCTCTAAATGACAATATTTTTATTTGGGAGAAATATTGTCAGTAATTTATAGAATAAAACAAGAATGTTAATTTTACCCGAACACATAGTAAAACTGAGTTTTGCAGTGGTCTTTTAATTTTTTTCCAGAGTTCTCTATGTATATACACAAATAAAAATATATTCATACACACGACAGAATTTGTAATGATAGCAAAATCGTGTGTATTGGAGACAAACCTACAATGACATGCTCTAGTAATCCACACCGTCCATAAAAAAAATCTGTTTAACTTCAAGTCATCCATTTGCTGCAATCAGTTTTCTATGGAGAAGACAATTCAACAAAGGAAACCATCTTGTTCAATCCTTGCTGCTCCTGAATCACTCAGCAATAGAAGATACTGGACGCAACGACCACAAATCAAGGATAATGTAACATCTTTATTGAAACTCTTGATGCAACATCAATTTACAAACTGAGGAATTGAGAGATTCTTTTGAAACAATTTAAAAAACAAAAAGGCTTTTTTAGAACCCAAAATCACATGTGGGGGGGGGAAGAAAGGGTGGGGGGACTGGGAAAGAACAGAAAAGTACTCCTGGGGGGGGGGACTGGGAAAGAGAACAGAAAAGTACTCCGGGGGGGGGACTGGGAAAGAGAACAGAAAAGTACTCCTGGGGGGGGGGGGACTGGGAAAGAGAACAGAAAAGTACTCCTGGGGGGGGGGGGGGGCTGGGAAAGAGAACAGAAAAGTACTCCTGGGGGGGGGGGGGGGACTGGGAAAGAGAACAGAAAAGTACTCCTGGGGGGGGGGGGGGACTGGGAAAGAGAACAGAAAAGTACTCCTGGGGGGGGGGGGGACTGGGAAAGAGAACAGAAAAGTACTCCTGGGGGGGGGGGGACTGGGAAAGAGAACAGAAAAGTACTCCTGGGGGGGGGGGGGGGGGGGGACTGGGAAAGAGAACAGAAAAGTACTCCTGGGGGGGGACTGGGAAAGAGAACAGAAAAGTACTCCTGGGGGGGGGGCTGGGAAAGAGAACAGAAAAGTACTCCTGGGGGGGGGGGCTGGGAAAGAGAACAGAAAAGTACTCCTGGGGGGGGGGGGGGACTGGGAAAGAGAACAGAAAAGTACTCCTGGGGGGGGGGGGGACTGGGAAAGAGAACAGAAAAGTACTCCTGGGGGGGGGGGGGGACTGGGAAAGAGAACAGAAAAGTACTCCTGGGGGGGGACTGGGAAAGAGAACAGAAAAGTACTCCTGGGGGGGGACTGGGAAAGAGAACAGAAAAGTACTCCTGGGGGGGGGCTGGGAAAGAGAACAGAAAAGTACTCCTGGGGGGGGGGGGGGGGGGGGGAAGAGAACAGAAAAGTACTCCTGGGGGGGGGGGGCTGGGAAAGAGAACAGAAAAGTACTCCTGGGGGGGGGGCTGGGAAAGAGAACAGAAAAGTACTCCTGGGGGGGGGGGGGGGGAAGAGAACAGAAAAGTACTCCTGGGGGGGGGGGGCTGGGAAAGAGAACAGAAAAGTACTCCTGGGGGGGGGGCTGGGAAAGAGAACAGAAAAGTACTCCTGGGGGGGGGGGGCTGGGAAAGAGAACAGAAAAGTACTCCTGGGGGGGGGGGGCTGGGAAAGAGAACAGAAAAGTACTCCTGGGGGGGGGGGGGGCTGGGAAAGAGAACAGAAAAGTACTCCTGGGGGGCTCGGACCAGCAGTGACAGAGTATGTGTTTTATTTCATAAAAATAATGAAATATTTCAAGTTTACAGGAATATTTGTTTCAAAACAGGGTTGCTTAAACCCATGTGTCAGATTTACAGCTTGGCTTGTATATTCAGACTCATTTTAAAACAAATCTTTATGACAAATAAAAAGTGAGGTGGGGGCAAACTGCATTCTGGATATCTTGAATAAGTGTGGCATGGCATGTTGTCGCTCAGTCAAAACCTGTCCCAATTCGCTCCTTACCCCCCACCACCTTGGACCCTTACATTTTTTTACAGATCTGTAAGACGCAATATGGTGGAAACTCCACATGCGACTGTTGCATCCTTGTCCCACTCGGGACAACAAAGAGACCTAAGTCAGTCTACCACTACACCTGTTATACGTCTCCAGACGATTTAAGGCTCAGACAGACCAGTAGCTTTTTCCAGCTGAGAGTACTTAACACCTCTGAACAGAGTGCCGACTGCAAACAGATCTTACACGTAGAATCGTACAAAAATGTCACATGTCCACCAGCGATCAGGTGGTCGCTGAACAAACAGCAGATCAACATTCAGTACGGTGTGTGGTCCTTTAGATCTGAAAACATTGAAATGTTAGGGCCAGGGCCAAGGAGTGAATTGGAACCAGCAGTCAGAGTCAGTCAGTCAAACAGGCCCGATCAGGACCTCATGGCCTGGGCATTGCCTCCTCGAGACACACCTCTGGGTCCCTGACCCACTCCACGTTTGTAGTTCGGATTATAACCTTCCTGAAGCGGCAGGACAGACAGGGGGAGGAAGAGGGACAAAACATTAATGACAGTTCTTAGAGAGTACTCCTTTATAGATTCCTAACAAACACAATGAGACTATTCAGTAATATGGCAAGGAGAGGGAACACAAAACCAGTCCGTTCTGGGATACCGGCCCATACCGGCCCACCGCTCGTTACCGCTAGGCAACCTGCCACCCCCTGCTCTTATAGATGCCAAACAGAACATACGCGACCATCCAAGATCCCTTATGTCAAAAGGAAAGGACAACTTTGAGGGCCAACTTCCCAGACACAGATTAAGCCTAGTCTTGGACTACAACAAAAATAAATAATGCTCCTACTGATTGAAAGTGCTTTTTAGTCCAGAGTTTAATCTGTGTCCGGGAAACTGGTCCTGAGCATGTTAGCTCAACATCCATCCCAAGCCTCCCGCCAAACCTGTGTAAAGTGATAAGGTCAACAGTTATTTACCCCCCGCTGGTAGTTGCCACCGTTGGAGTAGTCCCGAGGTGGGTTGAACTGGGCCTGTTGGTATCCAGAGTTAGGAGTGTTGGTGAAGGGAGACCGGTAACTGTCATAACCTGGAATGGGTCGTTACACATAAAGAAAAGAAAGTCTCACTTCTCAAACACAATACCATCAACTCTATTCAAGCCCTAGAAGCGAACAGAAAGCTGTAGTATATTGAAGATGCTGTGCGGCCCTGCAGTAGTTAACAGTGACAGTAGAGGACAGATACTGGACCTCTGAATCCGTTGGTCAGGCCACGGGCATTACGTGGCCCTCCGCGGGTCATTCCTCTGCTGTTGTAGAAGGACTGGGCCTGGCGACTGGCCCCAGGGCCAAACCCCGGACCCTGCTGGCTGAGCTGCTGCCCCTGGGACAAGTCCTGGCTGGGCAGGGATAGGTCCTGGGAGTGGAAGGCACCAACTCCTACAGGGGGAAAAAATGGTTTATGTAAAATGTTTTAAAAAAATGTACCAAATGGCCAAAAATGGCCAAAAACTGCTCCAACCCTACTAGCTCACCAGACTGCAGCTGTTCCGTCTGCATCTCCGTCTGCATCTCCGTCTGCTCCACAGGGAGCTGCTGTGATTGGCTGCTGAAGCCCTGTTGGCTGTAGCTGTTCTGGTATTGGCTGGCCTGGGTCAAGGCTTCTGTCTCATTGGCTGGCGGGACAGGGGCGTTGAGGTTGAATACCTGAGGGGAATAAGGCAGCCTGGTGAGTACTGTGGTTCAACCAGGAACAATAGGTACTTCCTGAAGAGAATCTGAGAAAAGGAAATAGACTCAGTAAGAGTTAAAGCTACAATCTGGGATTTGTGTTTCAGGCCAATAGTATCCCTGCCACTTAAACTAAGGAATGTAATCTGTTACTACCCAACCCTGTCCAAGTGTAGCTATTCAAATCAAACTTTGTCACATGCGCCGAATACAAGTATACCGTGAAATGCTTACTAACAAGCCCTTAACTCTTCTTGAACTGCGCTGTTGGTTAAGAAAATATTTACCAAATAAACTAAAGTAAAAAAATACACCTTAGCCAAATACATTTAAACTCAGTTTTTCACAATTCCTGACATTTAATCCTAGTAAAAATTCCCTGTTTCAGGTCAGTTAGGATCACCACTTTATTTTAAGAATGTGAAATGTCAGAATAGAGAATGATTTATTTCAGCTTTTATTTCTTTCATCACATTCCCAGTGGGTCAGAAGTTTACATACACTCAATTAGTATTTGGTAGCATTGCCTTTAAATTGGTTAACCTGGGTCAAACGTGTCAGGTAGCCTTCCACAAGCTTCCCACAATAAGTTGGGTAATTTTGGCCCATTCCTCCTGACAGAGCTGGTGTAACGGAATCAGGCTTGTAGGCCTCCTTGCTCACACACGCTTTTTCAGTTCTGGCCACAAATTTTCTATAGAATTGAGGTCAGGGCTTTGTGATGGCCACTCCAATACTTTGACTTTATTGTCCTTAAGCCATTTTGCCACAACTTTGGAAGTATGCTTGGGGTCATTGTCCATTTGGAAGACCCATTTGCGACCAAGCCTTAACTTCCTGACTGATGTCTTGAGATGTTTCTTTAATATATCCACATCATTTTCCCCTCATGATACCATCTATTTTGTGAAGTGCACCAGTCCCTCCTGCAGCAAAGCACCCCCAAAACATGATGCTGCCACCCCCGTGCTTCACGGTTGGGATGGTGTTCTTCGGCTTGAAAACTTCCCCCTTTTCCTTCTAACATAACGATGGTCATTATGGCCAAAAAGTTATATTTTTATTTCATCAGACCAGAGGACATTTTTCCAAAAAGTATGATCTTTGTCCCCATGTGCAGTTGCAAACTGTAGTCTGGATTTTTTATGCCGGTTTTGAAGCAGTGGCTTCTTCCTTGCTGAGCGGCCTTTCAGGTTGTCGATATAGGACTCGTTTTACTGTGGATATAGATACCTTTGTACCCGTTTCCTCCAGCATCTTCACAAGGTCCTTTGCTGTTGTTCTGGGATTGATTTGCACTTTTTGCACCAAAGTACGTTCATCTTTAGGAGACAGAACATGTTTCCTTCCTGAGCGGTATGAAAGCTGTGTGGTCCCATGGTGTTTATACTTGCATACTATTATTTGTACAGTTGAACGAGGTACCTTCAAGCGTTTGGAAATTACTCCCAAGAATGAACCAGACTTGTGAAGGTCTACCATTTTTTTTCTGAGGTCTTGGATGATTTCTTTTGATTTTCCCATGATGTCAAGCAAAGAGGCACTGAGTTTGAAGGTAGGCCTTGAAATACATCCACAGGTACAACTCCAATTGACTCAAATTATGTCAATGAGCCTATCAGGAGCGTCTAAAGCCATGACATAATGTTCTGGAATTTTCCAAGGTGTTTAAAAAGGCACAGTCAACTTAGTGTATGTGAACTTCTGACCCACTGGAATTGTGATACAGTGAATTCTAAGTGAAATAATCTGCCTGTAAACATTTGTTGAAAAAATTACTTGTGTCATGCACAAAGTAGATGTCCTAACTGACTTGCCAAAACTATAGTTTGTTAACAGGAAATTTGTGGAGTGGTTGAAAAACTAGTTTTAATGAATCCAACCGAAGTTTATGTAAACTGTAAACTTCAACTGTAGGTCCTGGATGGCAGGAAGCTTGGCCTCAGTGATATCAAATCAAACCAATGCTCTTCTCTTCTTAGTTCAGGAATGTTGGTTTTGGGTGTGAAATCTCCCCCCCCCCCCCCCCCCCCAAAAAAAAGTATCCAAAAGTGTGTGAGTGTGACCTTACTGTTTGCATGGACTGGAATGGTGCTGCGTTGACATTGATTCCGGAGCTGTGTGGGGGTCTGGGGCTGACAGGCTGGAAGACCTGCTGGGGCTGAGAAGAGGCAGGGGGCTGCTCTGACGACAGGGACACCTGGATGGGAAGGAATGAGGTCGTTAACATTTATTTCACCAGGGAGAGAGAGATGTGGTTGTCCCCACCTAGCTACACAACCAACCGTATGTGGACACCTGCTCATCGAACATCTAACTCCAAAATCATGGCCATTAATATGGAGTTGGTCTTCCCCTTTGCTGCTATAACAGCCTCCACTCTTCTGGGAAGGCTTTCCACTAGATGTTGGAACATTACTGCTGGGACTTGCTTCCATTCAGCCACAAGAGCATCAGTGTGGTTGGGCACTGGTGTTCGGCGATTAGGCCTGGCTCACAGAACGGCTTTACTTCAGAGCTCAGTAAAAATCGTGTCCTTGGTTGCAACACTCACTACCGAGTTCCAAACTGCCTCTGGAAGCAACGTCAGCACAAGAACTGTTCGTCAGGAGCTTCATAAAACGGGTTTCCATGGCCGAGCAGCCATGGAAACCCATGTGTGGAAGACCTTGACTAGCCTGCACAGAGCCCTGACCTCAACCCCATCAAACACCTTTGGGATTAAATTGGAACGCCGACAGAGCCCGGCCTAATCGCTCAACATCAGTGCCCGACCTCACTAATGCTCGTGGCTGAATGGAAGCAAGTGTGTGTGTGTGTGTGTGTGTGTGTGTGTGTGTGTGTGTGTGTGTTGGAGTGTCAGTGTGCATGAGTGTGTAGAGACAAATAAAATACAAGGTTAAACTCCGTCTGTGTAGCCATGTTATCTATTTAGCAGTGTTTTGACTTGGCACTAACATGGCCGTGTGGCTCCGATAGAGTGATGAGATTCTGGTAGTCTGAAGGGGAGCAGAGGACAACTTGAGTAGATGTGTTGTATACCAACTCCACTAATCTCCATTTATCATTTACAGAAGAGCATTACATTTCCTCTGTCAATTCCCTGGACCTCACACATTTTTGTGTATATGTATGCATGTATGTATATATATTTTTTTTTAAAGGCGAAGGTGATACGCTTGAAACGACTATTTTTCGCTAACTTCTCTGTAGGAACATGCTCCTATGATAGTAAACATCCTAAACCTCTAAAAATGCAATATCCCTACTGGTCAATTCCTTAGTTACAGAGAGGCACCAACCGGTTGATCACAATAGACTAGTCGATCTTCAAGGTATTCCTAGCAGATCACCAAACATTTCTGTAGGAAAACCAACGAAAGGCTTTCGCTCCTATTTTTTGTTTTATTAGTCTCACGCTGTTGGCGAGAGGTGGGTGCACTTGATTCAGAAGCCCTGTTGGCGAGAGGTGGGTGCACTTGATTCAGAAGCCCTGTTGGCGAGAGGTGGGTGCACTTGATTCAGAAGCCCTGTTGGCGAGAGGTGGGTGCACTTGATTCAGAAGCCCTGTTGGCGAGAGGTGGGTGCACTTGATTCAGAAGCCCTGTTGGCGAGAGGTGGGTGCACTTGATTCAGAAGCCCTGTTGGCGAGAGGTGGGTGCACTTGATTCAGAAGCCCTGTTGGCGAGAGGTGGGTGCACTTGATTCAGAAGCCCTGTGCGCCAGGTAGCCAAAGTGTTCCCATTTTGAACCATTTAATTTGTCTTAAATTTGTCAAACTCTGCCTACCAGGATAGCTTTATTCAGCACGGTCAACAGTGCTTCTCCCTACTTCCACTCGCGCTGCAGCTGCAATGAATGAGTAGCCAAGTGTATCGATAGGCTTGCGTTATTGTTAGCAGCTCGTATTGTCTATTTCCTCTGGTCATAGGAACAACATTAATTTGTGCAAGAGGCAGAAATAATGCAATGCGACTGGAGTTTCGCCATCAGTTGGAAGACTGTTCATTCCACCGATTCTGTTGCAAAAGGTTCCTTAAATGGAAGCAAAATGGAATGAAACGGAGAGGGACCTATCCGAACTTGTCCAATAGAAACGCTTGTTTTAGTTGCAAAACGTTTTGCAACTGTTTGGAGGAATGAACACACCCAAGTCTCAGAGGAAAGAGGACCGTGAGAGGCCCTCTGCTGCTGTCCCCTGCCACGGTGACTGAACATCAGATACAGGTACAATCAGTCCAGTAAGATAAAAAAAGCAAATTATTTCAATTTATGCTCAGCTATGCCTCGCAAGTGATACAACTGATCTATTTTGTTATCAAAGCTTGGGTTTTGAAATATAGTATGATCCGAGAACAACATTGGCAGTCCAGGCATATAGCCAATATGCTGTGATCTTTTTTTTTTTTTTACTTACTGCACAAACCTCAATCCTACAAAACAGTTGTTGGTATGTTAATGTTGCATAGCCTTGCCTTTATTTTAAGTAAATATGTATTATTATAATATATATATTTACATCTGAGCTGTAGATCTCAGCTTGCTTTTTGACTGCGAAAGTGATCTTTCAGAAAAGGTTGTTGACCACCGCCTTAGACTAAGGGGAATGATTGAGATTAAAGCTGAAATCATGGAGCAAAAATAAACACAAATAATATATATATTTTTTTTAAAGGAGGTTCCTGAAACACGGCTACAGCGATGTCTCATCATGTCTCACTAGAGAGTGTGAGAGCCACCCACCCCCCCTAAAAGACAAACCGTGAGAAATCTGCTAGGGTTTGTTTTCACACTGAATACAACCAGTCTGCAGGGCACAAAAAAGGCGTGATATTATAATATTGTGTGGAAATTGTTACAGAGAGGGTCACTATGGATCGACTGCTTAGATCTCGTCGAGACAAAGGCTCTGAATGAACAGCTGTCTTTCTCATCTGTTTTCTCTCGTTATTCAGGTGTGTGTGTGTAGGAATCTTCAATGATGATCATACTCATTTGACAAGCCCATCTCTAGTTGCTACTCTGTTGACCTGACGAGCGGGACAACCCCCTTGTTGGGGTATGTAGGTGCCACCCACCTTTTTCCTACTCAAGGCTCTGATGAAGGCGATTCATGCTGAAACGTAAGCCTATTGTTTGTTTCCAATAAATCAGATTTACATTTTACATTTACATTTTAGTAATTTAGCAGACGCTCTTATCCAGAGCAACTTACAGTAGTGAATGCATAAATTATTATTATTCTTTTTTTTTTTTTTTGTGCTGGCCCCCCGTGGGAATGGAACCCACAACCCTGGCATTGCAAACACCATGCTCTATCAACTGAGCTACAGGGAAGGATTTACTCAGAAACAGAGTGCGACTGTTTTTGTTATTCTCCCGGATAGTCACCAGTTGAATTCTCCTGAGGTAAGAAATGATTTTTAGATTTTCAAGTCCCTCAGTCGAGCACCCGATTCCCCTTTTTTTGTTTAAGCTGGGTTAAAGCGTGTTTTTCCACTGTTCAGGAGCCTGTTTGGTGCTAGACTTGATGCAGCGGTACCACTTGTCGTGCTGAAGCAGAGAGAATAGCCTATGGCTTGGGTGGCTGGAGTCTAACAATTTTCCAGGCCTTCCTTTACTTACCTGGATGGTGTCGATGGAGTCAGTCTGTGGTCGGGGTTCTGCCGTGTGTGATGAGCGGTACATGGGAGGCGGCGTGGAGTAGACCTCAGGCGTGGGGGACACCATGGGGACCTAGGGAGAACAGAGGACAGAGACATCACACTTCTACCACACCTCAAGACAGTAGTACTTCCAACAATCCCAAGAAGGGAAATGGATTAATCACTACAAGCGAGCGGTCGACAATAGAGTACAGACAGAGATATATAATAATAAACAAGATCGCAGTAGGAGAAGCAGAGAGGATAAAGTCATATCTGGCCAGGTGGGATTTCTCATGATGTTATGCTGCTTTTAGAAAGGACATCCTGCTGGCATGTTGTGGTAACCCCTGTACTCACTTGTGTGGACTCAGGCTGTACAGGAACAGTGTGTGGTGAGAGGCAGGATTCTGGGTGGACTGGGGGACAGCCCATCTGAGGCAGGTCCATGTTCTGTGGTTGAGGCTTCATGGGCTGGGCCGATACGATGGCTGGGTCGATGGGCTGGGCCGATACGATGGCTGGGTCGATGGGTTGGGCCGAGACGATGGCTGGGTCGATGGGCTGGGCCGATACGATGGGTTGGGCCGATATGATGGCTGGGTCGATGGGCTGGGCCCATACGATGGCTGGGTCGATGGGTTGGGCCGAGACGATGGCTGGGTCGATGGGCTGGGCCGATACGATGGCTGGGTCGATGGGCTGGGCCGATACGATGGCTGGGTCGATGGGCTGGGCCGATACGATGGCTGGGTCGATGGGCTGGGCCGATACGATGGGTTGGGCCGATATGATGGCTGGGTCGATGGGTTGGGCCGATATGATGGCTGGGTCGATGGGTTGGGCCGATACGATGGCTGGGTCGATGGGTTGGGCCGATACGATGGCTGGGTCGATGGGCTGGGCCGAGACGATGGCTGGGTCGATGGGCTGCCCATCAAACTCCAGCATTGAGTCCTGAGACAGGAAGCATAAAACAGCTATGGCTGAATACCAAAAATACTTCCTTGATCATCATGTCTGAATCGAATATCTGGATATTAGTATTGATTTCTTGAGCCATTTTTTTTTTTTTTACTTTGTTAAAAAAGGCAGTTGTATTTATTGAAAAAAAATGGATGTCTAAATTATCCTTGGTGACATTTTTACCTACAAGGATGTACCATGACATTTGAAATACTCAATTTAATAAAACAAACTTTTGAATGTAGTTTTTAATAACTGTGCGTTGAGCTACTGCAGGACATTTAGCCCACCAGACTACGTCGGGGTGTTATCCCCCCCCCCCCCCCCACTACAAATACCAATTACAGGCGCTCACCGAACAGAATTTCCACAATAACCGACAGCTCAATGCAAAATAGAATCAGTTGTATCGTGGCGAAAACCACATCTTTCGCTGGTGCGGTTAGCCAAACCGATGTTTACTTCTGCCATGTGCATTTGAGTCATTCTAAATGAGTCAAGAGTCAATAGAAAAATGTTGACTATCCGGATATCTGAAAAGAAGTGTCCGTCCCTAATCTATACCACAGTTGACCTGCTAGAGAGCAGCTGAGCACTTAACGGAGAGAACGCCTAGGCTTTAGCTCAGCAGACTAACATTGTCGAAGGCTAACATTGTCCCATCTAACGTATCAAAAACAAATAAAGGGGACGTTGATCGACTTGACGCAACTCTACCATGCTGAAATGCTGAAAATTAGTTTTAATGACTCCAACCTAAGTGTATGTAAACTTCCGACTTCAACTTTAGGTATGTCATCTACCTACGTTATATACCGTTGAAGTCGGAAGTTTACATCCGACTTCAACGGTATATAACGTAGGTAGATGACATACCTAAAGTTGAAGTCGGAAGTTTACATACACTTAGGTTAGAGTCATTAAAACTCGTTTTTCAACCACTCCACAAATTTCTTGTTAACAAACTATAGTTTTGGCAAGTCGGTTAGGACATCTACTTTGTGCGGGACACGTAATTTTTCCAACAATTGTTTACAGACAGATTATTTCACTTAGAATTCACTGTATCACAATTCCAGTGGGTCAGAAGTTTACATACACTAAGTTGACTGCCTTTAAACAGCTTGGAACATTCCAGAAAATGATGTCATCAAATCAAATTTATTTATATAGCCCTTCGTACATCAGCTGAAATCTCAAAGTGCTGTACAGAAACCCAGCCTAAAACCCCAAACAGCAAGCAATGCATGTGAAAGAAGCACGGTGGCTAGGAAAAACTCCCTAGGAAAAACTTCCTAGAAAGGACAAAAACCTAGGAAGAAACCTAGAGAGGAACCAGGCTATGAGGGGTGGCCAGTCCTCTTCTGGCTGTGCCGGGTGGATATTGTGGCTTTAGAAGCTTCTGATAAGCTAATTGACATCATTTGGGTCAATTGGAGGTGTACCTGTGGATGCATTTCAAGGCCTACCTTCAAACTCAGTGCCTCTTTGCTTGACATCATGGGAAAATCAAAAGAAATCAGCCAAGACCTCAGAAAAAAAATGGTAGACCTTCACAAGTCTGGTTCATCCTTGGGAGCAATTTCCAAACGCTTGAAGGTACTACGTTCATCTGTACAAACAATAGTACGCAGGTATAGACACCATGGGACCACGCAGCCGTCCTACCGCTTAGGAAGGAGATGCACTTTGTCTCCTAGAGATTAATGTACTTTTGTGCAAAAAGTGCAAATCAATCCCAGAACAACAGCAAAGGACCTTGTAAAGATGCTGGAGGAAACAGGAACAAAAGTATCTATATCGACAGTAAAATGAGTCCTATATCGACATAGCCTGAAAGGCCGCTGAGCAAGGAAGAAGCCACTGCTCCAAAACCGCAATAAAAAAAGCCAGACTACAGTTTACAACTGCACATGGGGACAAAGATTGTACTTTTTGGAGAAATGTCCTCTGGTCTGATGAAACATAAATAGAACTGTTTGGCCATAATGACCATCGTTATGTGAAGGAAAAAGGGGGAGGCTTGCAAGCCGAAGAACACCCTACCAACCGTGAAGCACGGGGGTGGCAGCATCATGTTGTGGGGGTGCTTTGCTGCAGGAGGGACTGGTGCACTTCACAAAATAGATGGCATCATGAGGATGGAAAATTATGTGGATATATTGGAGCAACATCTCAAGACATCAGTCAGGACGTTAAAGCTTGGTCGCAAATGGGTCTTCCAAATGGACAATGACCCCAAGCATACTTCCAAAGTTGTGGCAAAATAGCTTAACTTCTTGAGGGCAGTATTCGGAAATACTGATGACTGACGTGCCCAAAGTAAACTGCCTGTTACTCAGGCCCAGAAGCTAGGATATGCATATATATTGGTAGTATTGGATAGAAAACACTGAAGTTTCTAAAATTGTTAAAATCATGTCTGTGAGTAAAACAGAACTGATATGGCAGGTGAAAACCCGAGGAGAATCCATCCGGATTCTTTTATTTTTTGAGGTGTCTGCCCATTCAAATCCTTGTTATTGGGAAAATCAAAGGAATACCTCCCAGATTGCAGTTCCTAGGGCTTCCACTAGATGTCAGTCTTTAGAAAGAATTTCAGGCTTGTTTTTTGATAAATGAGCTAGAATTTGCAGTTTTTCTAGGTGGCTCCCATTTTGACTGTAGTATTGTGGCGCGCTTGCATGAGGGCGCGCACTTTGTTATTTATCTCCGGTAATGAACATACTATTCTCCGTCTTAAATTTTTTCGTTTATTTACCTATTAGGGTACCTGAGGATTGATTAGAAACATTGTTTGACTTGTTTGGATGAAGTTTATTGGTAACTTTTGGGATTCATTTGTATGCATTTTGAACGAGGGAAACAGGTGGATTACTGAATCAAGCGCGCCAACTAAACTGACTTTTTTGGGATATAAAAAAGGACTTTATCGAACAAAACGACCATTTGATGTGTAGCTGGGACCCTTGGGAAACAGAGGAAGATCTTCAAAGGTAAGTGATTTATTTTATCGCTATTTCTGACTTTCGTGATGCCTCTGCTTGTTTGGAAAATGTTTGTAATGCTTTTGTACGCGGGGCACTGTCCTCAGATAATCGCATGGTATGCTTTCGCCTTAAAGCCTTTTTGAAATCTGATAAAGCAGCTGGATTAACAAGAAGTTAAGCTTTTAAACGACGTAAGACACTTGTATTTTCATAAATGTTTAATATTACGATTTTGTATTTTGAATTTAGCGCGCTCCAATTTCACCGGATGTTGTCGAATTTGATCCCGTTAACCTGTTAGGGCTAGGGGGCAGTATTGACACGGCCGGATAAAAAACGTACCCGATTTAATCTGGTTACTACTCCTGCCCAGTAACTAGAATATGCATATAATTATTGGCTTTGGATAGAAAACACCCTAAAGTTTCTAAAACTGTTTGAATGGTGTCTGTGAGTATAACAGAACTCAAATGGCAGGCCAAAACCTGAGAAGATTCCATGCAGGAAGTGGCCTGTCTGACAAGTGTTGTTTCATCTTGGCTCTTTTTATTGAAGACTGAGGATCTTTGCTCTAACGTGACACTTCCTATGGCTCCCATAGGCTCTCAGAGCCCGGGAAAAAGCTGAACGATATCGAGGCAGCCTCTGGCTGAAACACATTATCGCTTTTGGCAAGTGGCTAATCAGAGTACTATGGGCCTAGGCGCGTGCCCGAGTCGACCGAATGCTTTATTTTCTTTCGTCTGTTTACCTAAACGCAGATTCCCGGTCGGAATATTATCGCTTTTTTACGAGAAAAATGGCATTAAAATTGATTTTAAACAGCGGTTGACATGCTTCGAAGTACAGTAATGGAATATTTAGAATTTTTTTGTCACGAATTGCGCCATGCTCGTCACCCTTATTTACCCTTTCGGATAGTGTCTTGAACGCACAAACAAAACGCCGCTGTTTGGATATAACTATGGATTATTTTGAACCAAACCAACATTTGTTATTGAAGTAGAAGTCCTGGGAGTGCATTCTGACGAAGACAGCAAAGGTAATAAAATTTTTCTTATAGTAAATCTGACTTTGGTGAGTGCTAAACTTGCTGGGTGTCTAAATAGCTAGCCCTGTGATGCCGGGCTATCTACTGAGAATATTGCAAAATGTGCTTTCACCGAAAAGCCATTTTAAAATCGGACATATCAAGTGCATAGAGGAGTTCTGTATCTATAATTCTTAAAATAATTGTTATGCTTTTTGTGAACGTTTATCGTGAGTAATTTAGTAAATTCACCGGCAGTGTTCGGTGGGAATGCTAGTCACATGCTAGTCACATGCTAATGTAAAAAGCTGGTTTTTGATATAAATATGAACTTGATTGAACAAAACATGCATGTATTGTATAACAATGTCCTAGGGTTGTCATCTGATGAAGATCATCAAAGGTTAGTGCTGCATTTAGCTGTGGTTTGGGTTTATGTGACATATGCTAGCTTGAAAAATGGGTGTCTGATTATTTCTGGCTGGGTACTCTGCTGACATAATCTAATGTTTTGCTTTCGTTGTAAAGCCTTTTTGAAATCGGACAGTGTGGTTAGATTAACGAGAGTCTTGTCTTTAAAATGGTGTAAAATAGTCATATGTTTGAAAAATTGAAGTTTTTGCATTTTTGAGGTTTTTGAATAACGCGCCACGGGATTACACTGGCTGTTACGTAGGTGGGACGATTTGGTGCCACCTACCCTAGAGAGGTTAACGGGATTTCCGCACTAAGAGGCTAAGGACAAAGTCAAGGTATTGGAGTGGCCATCACAAAGCCCTGACCTCAATCCTATAGAACATTTGTGGACAGAACTGAAAAAGCGTGTGTGAGCAAGGAGGCCTACAAACCTGACTCAGTTACCCCAGCTCTGTCAGGAGGAATGGGCCAAAATTCACCCAACTTTTTGTGGGAAGCTTGTGGAAGGCTACCCTAAACGTTTGACCCAAGTTAAACAATTTAAAGGCAATGCTACCAAATACTAATTGAGTGAATGTAAACTTCTGACCCACTGGGAATGTGATGAAAGAAATAAAAGCTGAAATAAATCACTCTACTATTATTCTGACATTTCACATTCTTAAAATAAAGTGGTGATCCTAACTGACCTTAGACAGGGAATTTTTACTAGGATTAAATGTCAGGAATTGTGAAAAAATGAGTTTAAATGTATTTGGCTAAGGTGTATTTAAACTTCCGACGTCAACTGTAGGTATGTACGTCAGCTTTGACATCGGTTTTGCACATCAGCGTTAAAACTAGACATCGGGCCGATGCAGATGCTGGCATTTTTAGCTAATAACGTCCGATTCCGATATGTTCACCGATATATCGTTCATCCCTAAAATACAAGTGACTCTGGACGACAACAATGCTTTTTGATTGAAACATTAAGGCTGTTTTTCACAAAAGAAGTAAAAATCTGCTTCACGTTTTGTTTCCTTGCCACGACACTAACGAGTATCGTGATTGTCATGGCCCTAATTTTAAAAAGATCTTTGCACTATCCTGGAGTCTTTTAGTAAACATCTGTTTTTCTGTTGTGTTTTACATGTGATTGTCTGTATGCCCTTTGCTGCAAAATAAATTGCCTCGAGGACATGAAAGTTCTCAATCTGAATAGTCTTGAAGGCAGCTCAGCTTCTTTACGGACTTGTAAGACCCCTGCATCTGTCACCAGTCAGAGATAATGCCTAGGCTTTAGCGCTGTAGGAAAACAGTCTTAAAGAGAGGTGTTGTTTAAATCCTCACCTGCATGAAGTTGTAAGGCCCCTGCATCTGTGACAACAGGTTCTGGACCTCCTGCTTCCTGACCACCGGGTCTGCAGGGGGTGTGCCTGGGGGCGTGGCCCCGTTCAGGGGGTGGGCCTCTGTGGTGATAGGGGGAGGGGCAGACTGTACAGGCTGTTGCAGGATGGTACTCACCGCCTGGAGAGAAAAAAAAAAAAAAAGAAAAAGGGGGGGAAAGTATGGTCAGTAGTTGTCATGGAAACCCGGGAGGACCTGGGGTTGCAAATCTCCGGATACTTTCCCGGTCTATAAACAAGATCTCTTAAAAAAAATAATAATAAAAAAGGCCTTTATGGGAACGTTTTTTTTTTTGTTGAAAGTTGCAACCCTAAACTGGCGCTCTACAACCAGAGTTGGTTACTTTCTAAATATACTGCTCAAAAAAATAAAAGGGAACACTTAAACAACACATCCTAGATCTGAATGAAAGAAATAATCTTATTAAATACTTTTTTCTTTACATAGTTGAATGTGCTGACAAGAAAATCACACAAAAATAATCAATGGAAATCCAATTTATCAACCCATGGAGGTCTGGATTTGGAGTCACACTCAAAAGTAAAGTGGAAAACCACACTACAGGCTGATCCAACGTTGATGTAATGTCCTTAAAACAAGTCAAAATAAGGCTCAGTAGTGTGTGTGGCCTCCACGTGCCTGTATGACCTCCCTACAACACCTGGGCATGCTCCTGATGAGGTGGCGGATGGTCTCCTGAGGGATCTCCTCCCAGACCTGGACTAAAGCATCCGCCAACTCCTGGACAGTCTGTGGTGCAATGTGGCGTTGGTGGATGGAGCGAGACATGATGTCCCAGATGTGCTCAATTGGATTCAGGTCTGGGGAACGGGCGGGCCAGTCCATAGCATCAATGCCTTCCTCTTGCAGGAACTGCTGACACACTCCAGCCACATGAGGTCTAGCATTGTCTTGCATTAGGAGGAACCCATGGCCAACCTCACCAGCATATGGTCTCACAAGGGGTCTGAGGATCTCATCTCGGTTCCTAATGGCAGTCAGGCTACCTCTGGTGAGCACATGGAGGGTTGTGCGGCCCCCCAAAGAAATGCCACCCCACACCATGACTGACCCACCGCCAAACCGGTCATGCTGGAGGATGTTGCAGGCAGCAGAACGTTCTCCACGGCGTCTCCAGACTATGTCACGTCTGTCACGTGCTCAGTGTGAACCTGCTTTCATCTGTGATGATCTGTGGCGAATTTGCCAATCTTGGTGTTCTCTGGCAAATGCCAAACATCCTGCACGGTGTTGGGCTGTAAGCACAACCCCCACCTGTGGACATCGGGCCCTCATACCACCCTCATGGAGTCTGTTTCTGACCGTTTGAGCAGACACATGCACATTTGTGGCCTGCTGGAGGTCATTTTGCAGGGCTCTGGCAGTGCTTCTCCTGCTCCTCCTTGCACAAAGGCGGAGGTAGCGGTCCTGCTGCTGGGTTGTTGCCATCCTACGGCCTCCTCCACGTCTCCTGATGTACTGGCCTGTCTCCTGGTATCGCCTCCATGCTCTGGACACTACGCTGACAGACACAGCAAACCTTCTTGCCACAGCTCGCATTGATGTGCCATCCTGGATGAGCTGCACTACCTGAGCCACTTGTGTGGGTTGTAGACTCCGTCTCATGCTACCACTAGAGTGAAAGCACCGCCAGCATTCAAAAGTGACCAAAACATCAGCCAGGAAGCATAGGAACTGAGAAGTGGTCTGTGGTCACCACCTGCTGAACCACTCCTTTATTGGGGGTGTCTTGCTTATTGCCTATAATTTCCACCTGTTGCCTATTCAATTTGCACAACAGCATGTGAAATTTATTGTCAATCAGTGTTGCTTCCTAAGTGGACAGTTTGATTTCACAGAAGTGTGATTGACTTGGAGTTACATTGTGTTGTTTAAGTGTTCCCTTTATTTTTTTGAGCAGTGTATAATCCATTAGTTGTAATCAGTTACAAAAACGTTTGGATTACCCAAACTCTAAAGTAATCTGAATGGTTTGTTACTTTTAGATTACTTTCCCCTTTAAAACAAATAAAAAGGCATTAGAAGACAAACAATATTACCAATTTTTTGCTGGATAAATTAATGTTTACATAGCTGGCCATAAATCAATGTTGCATTTTACTTTGTGTTGGTCATGTAGGCTTCTTCTAACTCATTGCTTTCTCCTACATGTAATACCATTAGGCTATAAGTCTGTCAGATTCAGTCATTTAATTTAATACTGCTCCGGTCTTCAAAAATTGGACTTGGAAATAGATTAGGGAAAACATTGTTTGACCGGAGCATAACCCACAAACTAAGAAATCATTATCATAATCTGTCGATTATGATTTGGTTGTCATGGAGGACTGATTTGGTTCACTGCTTCCAGTTGAAAAATAAATGCTGCTCTCATGGAATGGCATACTTTGTGCAATACCGAAAAGTGCTATTTGCGTGTTAAAAAATGTAAATTTGTTCTTCCACCACACTTTCTCCCTCATCTCAAACTTTCCAAGTGCCAGTTGTTTTTCCCAGTCACAGCTCATGAAGTACGCTTCATCACCTCCATCACCTTCATCACCCCGGTCTCCGTGGTCAGGCTCCTCACCTAACGTTACCGTTCAGGGGACGCGCTGCTGTAACTGGTAAATTGGTCGTCTCTTCAGTCGAGTCCTGCGCTGCATTCCGTTATGTAAACGACTGCCTGAGCCTTGGATACAGCAGCCAGGATTGCGCCAAACGCGCGTCACTCGTTCGCTTACAGCCAGTAGTGATCTACCCCCCCCCCCCAAATAAAACCTCTTCTCATCGGATCTACACGAATCACGTTGGTCACCTATTTTGGATTCAAAACAGCGAATTTCGCCGAAACGGGACTAATTTGCATCCCTGCTGCGGTCATCCTAACATCCAAGCGTTTATTGAAGTTGGATCATCTTCGGATGCCGCCAGCAGTCTCACCATTGGAAGACTTATCTTGGAGTGTAGTTTACAAAAAGCCCTTTCCTGCCATATTTCCGCGATCCATACTAAATGTATTTGGTGTCAGTTTCCGCTTGCTTGTCAGAATCGCTCAGGTGGAACAAACTTAAACTTGCACCTTTTTTTCCCTCCAATGCGGATTTGAATGTCATTGAGATTACACCTTTCTGTTAACTTTCGCAAACGTCCTTTATGAAAATGTAACCCTAGACGTAATCTAGTTTTTTTTTTTTTTTTTTTTAAGTATATAATTTAATTACATTATGTTAGCTGGTAATGTAATGTTCGCTGGACTTTATCCTGCTAACTGTTCCAAATGTCCGAACTGAATTTGGTAAAAGGGCTTTTATGTACTCTGCGCCGTCGTCTTGGAAAGCCTTACAAAATACTGTTAAACTGGAAGAACTTGTCCCGATTGGTTTTTTAAAAATCACTGATGAATGATCTTGAGTCTGATTCCCTGACCTGTCAATGTTTTTAATTTGCTGTTTTATGATTTTGTTTTACTCTTGTGAATTCTATGGTTTTTATTAGATTACTTGTAGTTTCATGTTATTTGTCTGTAATTTTTGTAATGACTTGGTGCTGCCTATCTTGGCCAGGACGCTCTTGAAAAAGAGATTTTAAATCTCAATGAGCCCTTCCTGGTTAAATAAAATAAAAACGGATGTTGCTTTTTTTTTGTAATCAGATACATGTAACCCCTTACTCCCTGACCCTGTCTACAACCTACCTGACTACTTTCCCAAATACAATGTTTAAATCATTATTTTACACACACACAGGTTTGTGTGGGGCATGTGCAATGGATCTTTAACAGATACTGTCTGTTAATAAACTGAACATAAAACATTTTTATTAAATATGAATGTTTCTAAATCAACAACAACAAAAAGATACCCATCAGCTTTCAGTGAGTGTTGTGTGATGGTAGGGGAGAGAACCAGTGGACTGTCAGTGAAGAGGACATTAGAGTCAACACAAAATGGAGGACGAAGGATGTAGTAGCCAGGAACAGGCGAGCAGCATAAATACCTCTGTTTCAGTGGTCCACTCATCTCCTTGCTCCTTGTCGTTGTATGTGGTGTCTAGAATGAATTGTCTGTTAACGAACTGAAAGACAGAAACAAGATGGCCGCCGTCACAAACCAGCCGAGTCATAAGAACTGAAATAGAAGGGTCGTGTTCAGTAGGCACTAAAACGGAAAAAAAACGTCCCGAAATCAGTGAATTTGAGAAGTACTATGTGAATTAAATTTGTCCAATAAGAAGCACTCATTTTAGTTTTCCGTCACAAAATGCTTGGCCATTATTTACTTGTTTTAAGTTTGGCCAAAATTAAGCTCTAATCAGCACGACCCAGGGTATGAAAGCCTCTCTCACCTCTGTAGCTTCCACCTCAATGGGCTCTATGTACTCTTCAACTATTTCGCCCTCTGGAAAGAGAAAATAACTTTCAGAACGCAGGACGAAAGACGTTCAATCAACATCTTTATTGTCCCAATTGGGAAATTTGTAGTGGTGGTAAAATAAAAATCAACAATACAACAAACTTAAAATGAAGCTAACAGCTACATTCTGTATTGCTTACAACTTGCTTACAAATTAACTTTAAAAAGTGTACTTAAGCTAACTACATTTGTATTGCTTACAACTTGATTACAAATTAACCCAACTAAAGTGTACTTTCGCTAACATTGGTATTGCTTCGTCATTTAAAAATAAAAATGGGGGAATAAGTGCACATTTGTAAGGATGGCCAAGGAAAGAGACCTCGTTTAGCTAACATAATGTATAACTTTGGTCAATTTATAACTCAGTGCACATTTCTAAACGCCAACGTCAAAGATTTTGACCTGGGTCGACGGCCTGCTCCTCGGCCTCCTCACACACTCCATTCTGGTGAGACTGGGCTTGGTCAAAGTACCCGCTTAGCAGCACTCGGTCCAGGCTGTCCTTCAGAGCTTTGTCTGGGTAGGGAGAGGAATTGAGAATACCATCAGAAACACCATTAACAAACATGTCAATGTACAAAACAATATGGTGGACGTCTACATTTGAGAAGAATGTTTTCAACTAGGCAGTGACTGCTGCTGCCAAAAGGGACCATCTGATACCCTTTTCAAACCATCACGCCAACCCAAACTGTGATGGAGCCATCAGTAACTATAGAAACTCCATTTAAAAAAAAAAAAAAAAAAAAAAAAAACACACTACACTGTTGATATATGCAATATGATGGTGGACCAATCTAACCAGTGAAGCTAACAAGAAACGGAATCGAGCTAATCATAAGTCCAATCTGTTTTCCAAACAGACAAATCACCTTTCATCAGGACAATAACCTAAAACACAAGGCCAAATCTACACTCGAGTTGCTTACCAAGACGACATTGAATGTTTCCAAGTGGCCTAATTATAGTTGACTTGAAAATCTGTGTCAAGACATGAAAAACGGCTGTCTAGCAATGATCAACAACCAACTTGAGAGATTGAATAATCTCAAATAATAAATGAGCAAATATTGTACAGTACAGGTCGACCGATTAGGATTTTTCAACGCCGATACTGATTATTGGAGGACCCCAAAAAAAAGCTGATACCGATTAATCGGCCGATTTTGTTATATATATATATATATATATATATAAAAATAAATGACAATTACAACAATACTGAATGAACAATGAACACTTATTTTAACTTAATACATAAATAAAATCCATTTACTCTCAAATAAATAATGCAAAAACAGCATTGGAGAAGAAAGTAAAAGTGCAATATGTGCCATGTAAAAAAAGCTAACGTTTAAGTTCCTTGCTCAGAACATGAGAACATATGAAAGCTGGTGGTTCCTTTTAACATGAGTCTTCAATATTCCCAGGTAAGAAGTTTTAGGTTGTAGTTATTATAGGACTATTTCTCTCTATACCATTTGTATTTCATAGACCTTTGACTATTGGATGTTTTTTATAGGCACTTTAGTATTGCCAGTCTAATCTCGGGAGTTGATAGGCTTGAAGTCATAAATACCGCTCTGTATCAAGCATTGCTAAGAGCTGCTGGCAAACACAATAAAGTGCTGTTTGAATGAATGCTTACCAGCCTGCTGCTGTCTACCATCGCTCAGTCAGACTGCTCTATCAAATCATAGGCTTAATTATAATATAATAAACACACAGAAATACGAGCCTTTGGTCGTTAATATGGTCAAATCTGGAAACTATCATTTCGAAAACAAAACTTTTATTCTTTCAGTGAAATACGGAACCGTTCCGTATTTTATCGAACAGGTGGCATCCTTAAGTCTAAATATTCCTGTTACATTGCACAACCTTCAATGTTATGTCATAATTATGTACAATTCTGGCAAATTAATTACGGTCTTTGTTAGTAAGAAATGGCCTTCACACAGTTTGCAGCAGTTTGGGTCCCCTGGCTCGTTGCATATACCCTGACTCTGCTTACACTGAACGCAAGAGAAGTGACAATTTCAGGCACAGCATTGATGATATGCAACGCAGGACAAGCTAGTTAAACTAGTAATATCATCAACCATGTGTAGTTAACTAGTGATTATGTTAAGATTGATTGTTTTTTTTAGAAGATCCGTTTAATGCTAGCTAGCAACTTACCTTGGCTCCTTGCTGTCTGCACTCGCCACGCAGTCTCCTCGCGGAGTGAAATCTAGTCAGCGTCCAAAAATGCTGATTACCGATTGTTATGAAAACTTGAAATTGGCCCTATTTAAAAATTGGCCATTCCAATTAATTGGTCGACCTCTACAGGTGAGCAAAAGCTCTTAGAGACTTATCCAGAAAGACTCACAGCTGTAATCACTTCCAAAGCTGATTTTAACATGTATTGACTCAGGGGGGTTGAATACTTATCTAAATCAGGATATGCTAGTTCCAAAATCATTGTGTGTACCCCCCCCCAAGGCCTCAGCAATAACTGCCCCCCCCCCCCCCCCAAGGCCTCAGCAATAACTGCCCCCCCCCCCCCCCCAAGGCCTCAGCAATAACTGCCCCCCCCCCCCCCCAAGGCCTCAGCAATAACTGCCCCCCCCCCCCCCCAAGGCCTCAGCAATAACTGCCCCCCCCCCCCCCCCCCCCCCCCACCAAGGCCTCAGCAATCCCAAACCACCACTCATATCGCCTATGCCATGATCACTCATATAGAATGCACCCTCATAAACTACTGTACAAGGCCACGGAAATCACAGAACAGACAGGAACTGGGTTGCCTTTTAGGGTCTCCAAGAGATCTCCCTGAAGACAAGACACCTCAGGATATGAAGGAGAAATCTTGTCAGCGAATAGTTATGTGACAGACAGCGGATAGTTACCACTGGCTGTTGAGAGCTGGCAGTAAGTCCAGACACACTCACAGAATCGTTTCAGTCTTTTCCGAGTTATAAATCCATTTGCCACAATATCCTGCCACCTACTGTGTAACTAAAAGAAGACAAAGAGTCTTCCTGAATAATTTATGTGTTTCCTGTCTAGAGAACAAATATTAGACAAAGTCATTGGCCAAACTAGCCTGGTCCCAGATATATTAGATCTGGGGGAACAAGCTATGGCCAAACTGGAAGACCAACCCCCCCCCTCCTTGCAATGCTACTTTAGAGTCACTGGCATTTAGATTTGTATTTTTTTATAAATGAAAATAAAATGCTTTTCACTAGCTTCCATCAATACAGAGACAACTGCAGAGGGGCCTGTTAATGATGTAACTAAAATTAAACATTAAAAAGAAGTATGCTGTAGAACAGAAATGCTTGTCAGCTAGAATACAGAATCCTCTCAGCAACATTCAGACGGTTTCACGTCACTGAACAGACCCAGGCAGTTGTTGGTTAGACTTACACGTAGTTCCTGCCACAGCTTTGTCCTTTCCCTCCAACAGATCCATGAGGTGTTGAGAAGCCTCCTCGTACTGGTCAGTAAACCTGCAATGGGAGTGGTAAAGTTGGAACTTGGGAAAGTAAGATAATTTCTCCCCCCCCCCACACACACACACAGTTCAATGCTCCTGCAGTTTTATTGAGTGCAACATTGACACAAATGTCTTAGTCAGGCTTGAGTTGCAACTCCCTCTCAAATCTGGGTTTTCCAAAATGATAATAAAGTGAAACCCCAGCTTCTAAACATTCAAGTTGACCATCATGTTCATCATGTTCATTTGACAGATAGCTGAGAACCTGAAACCCAAGACATGTGGACGTTTTTTAGATTTTCTATAACATATCTTTTCTCCCACTGTCTAACCTGGTGTTTTGGTCTGGTTCTGGTCCCACTAGTTTATAGAGCTCGTCCAGGGCAGTGAGCTCCGTGTCGGTGAGGAGTGAAGGTGTGTCTACACTGGCAGCCCCTTGTCTCAGCTCCTGCCTCACACTGTCCTCTCCCAGCCTGTCCAGGAGGAACTGGAGCTCCAGGATAGTCTTCAGCCTCTTCTGCTCAGACTCTTCTCTCTGGAGCTGTTCCCGTCGCGCTGCCTTCTTCACCGCCTTCTGGATCTGGAGAGAGAAAAAAAATAAAAAATAATCACAATTCATTGGTCACATGGGTCGAATACGACTGGTACAGACTTTACCGTGAAATTCTTGCTTACGAGCCCTTCCAAACAACGCAAAGTTAATAAGTCAAGGGGTCTGAATACTTTCTGAATACACTGTATAGTCTAGTGAGTATGCACATGGTTCATGGAAGAGAGTCAGTGCAGATAGTTTGGGTATCAGTCTTATGGCTATTCAGCAGTCTTATGGCTATTCAGCAGTCTTATGGCTATTCAGCAGTCTTATGGCTATTCAGCAGTCTTATGGCTTGGGGAGCCTGTTGGTCCAAGAGCAAATTCTCCAGTACCGTTTGCCAGACAGATAAGGAGTCAGACCACAATGTTTTTTTATTATTTTTTTTAAATCAGTCTCTTGGTACCTCTAGCATACAGGAGCTGTGGTGTTAGCCATATCAATGCAAACAGACATGGGGATAACACCAGAGGCTCCCAGCACCAGAGGCTCCCAGCACCAGAGGCTCCCAGCACCAGAGGCTCCCAGTGTTAGAAGAATACTTTATCATCCATTGCCATTTTCTATTTCAACCTCCAAAGAAATACACACACAGACACACACACACACACACACACACACACACACACACACACACGGCTGGAATCTAGGGCCAGAGCAGTGCACCCTGGAGCAGTTTAGTGGTCAAACATCTTGCTTACATCTTGTCCCAGTGAAAGAAAGCTCTTCTGTAACTCCCTGGCAAACTCCAGGTTATTAGTCACTTCCTGATACTTGGTCAGGGCATCCTTCAGAGACGAGAGAAAGAGAGAGAACGAGAGAGAGAGGAAACTGGTTAACACAGAAAGCCTAACATATACTGTTCAAAGTCTTAAAATGCATTGCATCCTTTCTTCCTGCTTCCTTGAAGCAAGTACTGAACTGAAGACATAGGCTAATTGGTGAAAGCAATCCAGTGGAACACTTCCAAACACCAATCCAGTAATGTTAGTTGAGTGACTACATATGACTCACACAGTATGTTGTTGAACGTTATAAAACTGGGTGGTTCCAGCCCTGAATGCTGATTGGCTGACAGCCGTGGTATATCAGACCACATATCACGTGTATGACAAAACATTTCATTCCATGCTGTAGTTACATTGGTAACCAGTTTATAATAGCAATATATTAATATACCACGGCTAAGGGCTGCGTTGCGTCGTGCCCAAGAACAGCCCTTAGCCGTGGTATATTAAGCCATATACGCCACACCCCCCTCGAGCCTTATTGGTTAATTGACCCACCAGTTGGTCCCGGTTGAGACGTTCCCCTTTATTCTTCTTAGATTGATAATCGTCCAGCTTGCCCTGTAAAACAGAAAGGATTAGAACCATTACAGTATGTTGCAATTGAACCAAACAGGGGCTTGATCTGATGGTATAATACAAACCTAAAAATATATCTACATAGTAGGACGGCAGGTAGCCTAGCGGTTAGAGCGGAGGGTCGGCAGGTAGCCTAGCGGTTAGAGCGGAGGGTCGGCAGGTAGCCTAGCGGTTAGAGCGGAGGGTCGGCAGGTAGCCTAGCGGTTAGAGCGGAGGGTCGGCAGGTAGCCTAGCGGTTAGAGCGGAGGGTCGGCAGGTAGCCTAGCGGTTAGAGCGGAGGGTCGGCAGGTAGCCTAGCGGTTAGAGCGGAGGGTCGGCAGGTAGCCTAGCGGTTAGAGCGGAGGGTCGGCAGGTAGCCTAGCGGTTAGAGCGGAGGGTCGGCAGGTAGCCTAGCGGTTAGAGCGGAGGGTCGGCAGGTAGCCTAGCGGTTAGAGCGGAGGGTCGGCAGGTAGCCTAGCGGTTAGAGCGGAGGGTCGGCAGGTAGCCTAGCGGTTAGAGCGGAGGGTCGGCAGGTAGCCTAGTGGTTAGAGCGGAGGGTCGGCAGGTAGCCTAGTGGTTAGAGCGTTGGACTAGTAACTGAAAGGTTGCCATATCGAATCCCCGAGCTGAAAAAGTACAAATCTGTCGTTCTGCCCCTGAACAAGGCAGTTAACCCACTGTTCCCCAGTAGGCCATCATTGTAAATAAGAATTTGTTCTTAACTGACTTGCCCAGTTAAATAAAGGTTAAATAAATAAAAAAACAGAGCTGAAATGTCTCAGTTGTTGGTTGAAGTGGGAAGCAGATGCCCCGATCTTCATTCCTGGATTAGTGTGATTTTTATTCATTTATTGTTGTTTAAAGTGTATGATTAGGGCCAACAACAAAACATTAAAACCTGCAACAGATATCCAATGGTAACCTCACCCCCAGGTTCAATTGCTAATGCCATGGTAACGGTAACAAAAATGAGAGGTTTGTTGGACACCTCTGAGCAACACAATACAAGTGTGTCTTCACAGCTAGTAAGTTAAATGAGATGGACAGCTTCTCCAGAACAGCAAACACCACGTGTTTAAACTCTAGTCCAGTGTTTTCCCCAGCTGTGATACTCCAGTACCCCCCAACAGTTCATATTGTTGTTGTGGCCTCCCTGGACCAGCACACCTGACTCAACTAATCATCAGGCCCTTGACAAGTTGAATCAGGTGTTGTGTGTTGTTGAGGGTACTGCAGGACTGGAGTTAGGAAACACGAATAAAAATAAATACAAAATAAAAACACTTATATGGTGAACACTTGCTAGCTTAAAAATAATGGACTTTCATCTTGCAAAAGTGTATTTTGAACTAATGCTGTGGCCAAAAACATTTCTAGAAACACTCATCTAGCCATGTTTGAGCTTGCCTAGCGAGCTACTTTGTGATAACACAAAGCCTAACTAAAAGTGAGAAGTTGATTTCAACTAGACCGGTTATTCATGCAATTTCGGAGAATGATCATTATCATGTAACATTGCCATTTCAAGACATCAATGCCAACCAACAATTTTGACTGCAGACAGTCTCCATGTTATTAGGCTGTAGCCGTTTACCACGCGCTTGAAAAATCTGCCAAATTAAATACGACGCTAAACGTTTGTATGATTCTACACATATAAATAATGTGTCATAATTAATTGTATCTGCCTAATGTGCTTGCTAACTAGCTTGCTACACATGGGAACACATAGCTAGCTACAGTAGCTAGCTAGCGTAGGGATTCTCAAACTAGGATCCACAGCCCTCGACGGGTACTGACTAGGATCCACAGCCCTCGACGGGTACTGCAGGGGCTCTGTAATTATTTTCTGGGGGGGATATATTTTGGGATAGTTTTGTGAAATTATTTGAATATTGCTAGCTGCAACAGAATACTATTGTGGATAAAAAATATGTGCCTCTGTGTCCAATATAACAAAGGAAGTTAGAGGTAGTTTCATTGTTTTTAGCACAATGACTGGAAGTCCACAGGAACAGTTTGCATGGTAGCTGTTCCTGTTCATCTGCCTCTGGGGGGGGGGGGGGGGGGGGGGGGGGGGGGGGAGTACATAAGTGGCTTCATTGGCAAAATATCCTCCTTCAAATAGAGGAAATTACAGTAATTGGAGCTAATTTGTTTAATATAAAAAGTAATTTGGAAAAACAGTTTGTCTCAACTTAAATGATACCGTCTGAAAACTAACAATCAAATAAAAGCTAGACAACAAGGGACAATCAATAAAAAGTAGTGTTACTCAGTGCACATGCCCATTGATTTTGTTATGTTTGAGCAGAGAAACACAGCATTGGCCAAAATGCATGAAATTAGCTTTAAAACTGCAAAAATGTTCTTCGCCGCCAAGATATCCTTCTAGCTAATAGACTGTTAGAGTTTACACTTCCACTGATCTGTGGTGAGGTCAAAATAAAACTGCCTACCGTATGAATTCATAAAAATAAAATAAAAAGTTGATTACTTTAACATATGATGGGGGTCCCTGGGTCGTCGGTTTGCCTGGGCGGGGGTCCCTTGGCAAGAAAGGTTTGAAAACCCCTGAGCTAGCTTGCCAGTCTGCAGAGAGGGACTGCACTTTCATCATGCAACTGTAAAATGTCGGAGAAGACAACGTAATGTTGCAAACTAAGCAGTGAGACCCAGAAAGCCAGACGCTGTGTCTGCAGCAATGATGACTTACTAGGACGGCTGTGTCTATTGTAGAGCACCCCCTCCTCCCCTCCAAAACACATTTGGAAGGAATTGGATAATGCAATGCAATTTGCATTGATTGATTTTGTTGGAGAGGAAACTGCTGTCATGATCAGCACAATGATGTTGGCACTGAACCTGTGCAGTAGCCTATGGGTCAATAGAAAAACCATGCAAGAAGTAACTGTTGTCCATCAAAACAGAAATGTCTGTTTGCAGTCTTTTTATTTTTTAATTCAACAAGTCCCCAGACACTACACACAAGACGCTGGAAGCAATGCCGAAGAGCTGGGGTGTATCACTACGAACCAAACGAGAAGGGACCTAGCTGAATTTGTCCAATTGATACTCTCGCAGGCCTGGAATTTTGTGGTTTTAGGGACAAGACCATTTGGCCTTCAAGAGGTGCCCAGTCTGCCAGGGCACCAAAGCCATCATCTCTGCCAGGGCACCAAAGCCATCATCTCTGCCAGGGCACCAACCAAAATATCCAATGAACCCCCCCCCCCAATAAAAACACTTCACTATTCTGTGAATGTACGTTTTTGTAAATGTACCTAACCTACAAGGCCCCCCCAGTCTAAGGCACTGTAGCTCAGTGCCTGAGGCGTCACTACAGACACCCTGGTTTGAATCCGGGCTGTATCACAACCGGCCGGTTTTGGGAGTCCCATAGGTCGGTGCACAATTGGCCCAGCGTCATCCGGGTTTGGCTGGTGTAAATAAGAATTTAGTTCTTAACTGACTTGCCTAGTTTTTTGTTTTTTATTCAATGTGTAGCTCATAGCCTGCTGGGTACAGCCTGTCATGGAGGCGCCTGAAAATGGATCCAAACTTTTAAAAAAAGTGACTTAACACAAACAACTAAATGCCTGTCATGTTTGATAAATAGAATGTAGGATCATTACTAATATTTATGTCTAAAGACTTGATCCTGTGGACATACTGAAGGCACTAAATCGTTCATATAGGAGAGAAAGGTGTGTTGCACACTGCAAACTCACTCACCTTGCAATCTGAGCAACGTTTTGAAAATGATTTAACTATAAACGTAATTGTTTAAAACCTGGACATTTCTTCATTTTGAGGCATGTCTTACTGTGTTCTGACCATAGGAATGTTAAGTGGATAAATTATATATATATATTTTTTAAACACTTCCTCATATGCCATTGAAACCAGTATGTCATGTTCTCAACTTTCTTTAGTTGTCCAGCAACCAAAGACACAATCCTAGTCATTAACAACCCATGCTAGTTGTTGCATCTTTAAAATCTTCCTTTCTTAAAAGGACATTTTCATCGGTCATATGAAACCGCTCGCATCTGCAGAGCGCTTTTGAGCCAGCTGCATTTTGGAACATTTGTGCTTATAGCTTACTGCCATGTGGCATTTGCTGCTTTTCTAATGTGAAGAAATAGACTAATAGTTTATCAACATTTTAAGCTAAACGTTCTGATCTGTTGCATCAGCCTCATTGCTTTAAAAAGTGTTATTTTTTTTGTTAATAGGGGTTGAATTAATTAGGGATCTATCGTCCCATAACTGTCCCAGTGTTTGTTTGGAATATTTATTTCTCGTACAGAACGACAAGTTGACCAACAGAATAGGTCAACTTTTCTACTACGGGGGAAAT
The DNA here is from genome assembly GCF_965601325.2 of Salmo salar. Taxonomy (NCBI): domain Eukaryota; kingdom Metazoa; phylum Chordata; class Actinopteri; order Salmoniformes; family Salmonidae; genus Salmo; species Salmo salar. The sequence goes on from NC_138300.1 coordinate 121,305,127, forward strand.
AGTAGATTAACGAACAGCAAAAGCATTAGCCTGTGTCACTCATCTTGTTGGCTGACAAACAGTAAATGTAGACAGTTCATACATCTTCAATATGCACCTTGGAATTCGATAATGACACGTGCCTTCGCTTGTTGCCCAAGTCTGCAATGGGTGTGAAAAGAATCCAATCATATGATGGCATTAGCTAATAAGAATTGAGATATCTGAGAAAGCCATGCGAGTGAGGTGCTTCAGAGCACTACGATTGTCAGCCGGGAGAAGGGAATACTAATTATTATATTGGCAGGAGGTAGCCTTGTGGTTAGAGCGTTGGGTCAGTAACCGAAAGGTTGCTAGATCGAATCCCCCGAGCTGACAAGGTGAAAATCTGTCTTTCTGCCCCCTGAACAAGGCAGTTAACCCACTGTTCCCCGGTAGGTTGTCATTGTAAATAGGAATTTGTTCATAACTGACTTGCCTAGTTAAATAAACAATGTTTTAAATGGAGGTATCAAAAGGCAGAGGCACTTTTCACCCTCATCACAATTGTGGAAGTTTCATTCCCCAAAAATAAAAGGAGACTTGCCTTTTTCTTCTCCATGTTGCGGACTTTCTTGTCGACGACGCCCAGGACTTGCTTCATTGCCTCGGTCTGGGCCCCAGAGGACTGCCCTCCGCCCAGGGTGATCTGTCCAGGAGCAGATCCCCCATCTGGGCTGGCCGACTGCACTGTCCTGTTACCATTCATTGCTGAGGGCATCTGAATAGACAAACGCGAGAGGTACATCAATAAGTTAACTATGGGAGGTGGAGACGAGTAACAATGGATGGATTTAAAAAAAAAAGTTTCCCCAGACACTCAAGTTTGCTTTTTAGTGTAGGTCTAGACTTAAATCTTTGTCCAGGAAACCACCCAACACATCTAACAAAAATAACTGCCGATGTAGACAACTTTCAAATTGTGGTTGAGCATAAGAAAGCCCATCTATGTTCACATCATTTCACTTGCCCAGGAGGGAGGAATAAGTAAGACAGTTTTAATATAGCCTTGGATTGGTGCACAATGGGCGTCATGGTGGAATATACATCTAAGGCCGACAACTAGTTAGTTTACGTCCACGGTCCACTTGATTGAACAGCTCAAAATAACTCATGAACTTGTTAACCAGTTTCAAGAATATTAGTTGACCTAGCTCACTAACACGTCCAACTCAACGTCAGCGAGATGATAAGCTAGCTAGCTAACTTTAAAATAGCTTAGCATCGCATAAAGCCCGTACCAAGAGCCTTATCGTCTATCTGGCCCGTACCGTTAGCTACCTGCTAGTAGCTAGCATGGAGCAACGCTGGGATGCACATTAGCTACACTTATGATCAAAGGAGAAAACGTATTCGATTATCCAATGTAGATGTAACGTTAGTTAGTTAACTAAACGATTTAGCAATTGTGGCTCATTAGCTAGCTATAAATCATCGCGTAACATTAGCCAACTTTATCTGTGATGCAGCCAACGCGATAGCTCAGCTAGCTAAAGTTAGCATATCATTAGCGAGAATAGCGGTGTCTCACAGGTTCATTTGGCTAGCTTTATATTTTATATTTACTTACCTTTATGCACTATGTATCCACTGAGAGGGGGGGGGGGGAGCTTATTCACGAGAGAAATACAACAGCGCAAGGTTTTCTTTCTTTTGTTTATATTGTGTTGCTTTCTTTTTCTCTTTTCAATAGTGAGGATGCGCCCAGCCGGCCTCACCGAGTTGAGACGGTTTGATCCGTGAAGGAAGTCTTTATAAAGAAGAAGGTCCCATTTCGGCTGTCCAAAACATGCCAGACTGATCTAAACAAACCAACTGGGGATAAAACACTATATACAGACAGCTTGTGAAAAACTGAATTGCGATGTTGATTAAATATTAAAATGTACATAACAGATTGTAAGTTTCTAATACGGCCAAAAAATGTGCATTGCCAATCTTCGACCCAAAGAAATCGACCCAAATTTGCTAAATAACTTTGTATTGATTTGTTCACGCTCAGCGCTCTTGTACTGTACAATGCTGTTACAGTGTCTGTAATCAATGCAGTGGTTTTAGGTTCAAGTTTTTCCAGATTAATATAGCCTATTGCTAACTACATGACATTGTGACATTGTTGAGTCGACAGTTTTTATATGTTAAGATGTTTGGTGATGATATCGATGTATTTACTGTACATCAGCAGGGGGCAGTAATGTGACAGTGTTGTGTCCTCCTGAACAACATATAGTTCAACTAGTCTTTTAATTGACTTTTTGCAGTAGCTTGGTGGTAGTTGAACAAAACTAAATAAAAATGTTGGTAGTGTTTCAGTAGTTAATTACTTCTTTTTTTGTTGCCATGCAGTGGCTAACTACTGGAACTACACACTACTTTTATTGTAAAAAAGAAGACAAAATATGGGAAAAGTAGGCAAGAATTTCCTTTCTTTTTCAGCATTAGACTCACCTAATTCTCACTTGGAACTTAGTTTTTGTGTTTAATAGGCTAAATGACACATTCTGTTAACATCTGACTACAGATCTGTTCTTGCAATTTGTATTCTATGACGTTTCAGATTTAGATATGATACTTTTTCACAAAGTACCTTGGATTTAGTAAACTACTTTTTCAAAGTAAACTATATTTTTATTAGTGTAGCTTAAATTATTCCAATGTGAAGTAATTGGTAGCTTGGTAAACTATATTTTCAGAGTAGCTGTATACCGTAGGTCTATGACTGTCGGATTGGTGACCAAGATTCCTGACCTATTTTTGCTTTTAAATTCTGCACCATGGCTCACCGGAACTGAGGACCGGCACCTGAAATGTTCTTCTCTTTGAGTTCCTGCACCTATTATAGAATATTAGCTCAAAAGTATTGTGGAGTTCCTGAACCTTATGTATACTACTACAGCTATTACTACTGCCTAGTTAAATAAAATACAAATAAAATATAATGGTCATACACCAGGTACTAAATGTGATATCAAGCTTATTTGGTCACAAGTCCTATTTGGATTATCTGGCTTTTCTTCTATTGGTTTGTTGATTCAATGGGGTGGATGAATTGAACATTATGCCTCAGCGTTTACATTTTATTTGTATTGTTTATTTCTCCTTTATTTAACCAGGTAGGCTAGTTGAGAACAAGTTCTCATTTACAACTGCTACCTGGCCAAGATATAGCAAAGCAGTGCGACAAAAAACAACAACACAGAGTTACACATGGAATAAAACAAGTGTACGGTCAATAACACAATTGAGAAAAAAAAGAAAGTCTATATACAGTGTGTGCAAATGGCGTGAGGAGGTAAGGCAATAAATAGGCCATAGTAGCAAAGTAATTACAATTTAGCAAATGAACACTGGGGTGATAGATGAGCAGATGGTGATGTGCAAGTAGAAATACTGGTGTGCAAAAGAGCAGAAAAGTAAATAAAAACAATATGGAGATGAGGTAGGTAGATTAGGTGGGCTATTTACAAATGGGCTATTTACAGCTGCAGCAATCGGTTAGCTGCTCAGATAGCTGATGTTTAAAGTTAGTGAGGGAAATATAAGTCTCCAGCTTCAGCGATTTTTGCAATTCGTTCCAGTCATTGGCAGCAGAACCCAATCGTAACAGACATAATTATTGGCATTTCCACAATTTGGAAACATGACAGTTTAGCTACTCAAACAATTCCCCTCCATTTAGAAATACATGGAAATAAAACTCTCTCACTGTCTATGGGGTGTTCTCTATTCCCATGAAAATTAACGTCCCTCTGAAATACATTCGGATGTTGTTTCTTCAAGTTAGAGCATGTATTTAACGTCAAACTCTCCAACAGGGCAAACTAACCAGAGTCCTTAAGAATGTGGAATCGGCCTTCATGAGGTTTTGTTTGGCTTATTCAGGAAGCAGTTAACATGGTCGCGCTGCTCTTTGATTGCACTGGCTCATTGAAAGGCTGTTTTTTTAGGGATACTACTGATTATGGGAGGATCCCTAAGGGAAGCGAAGCTCCCTTTCAACGAGTGACTCATTTCCTCTCCATGGCAACCTGCTGTGTTCCAGTTAGACAGCAGGGCTGTCCTGTTTGTCCTCCATTTTCTAAACTATTGTAAAGAGGCCAGGGTAATGTTCAATAAGCAATAAAGAAAAAAAATACAATGTCTTATTGGACAAGTCCAGGTAGTCCCCTCCTGTTTCAGGATGCTTTTTTCCATTTTATGCATAATGAACACAACCCCGGCTAAAGCTCTGACATCTGCACTTATCAGCAGGAGCTTGACAAACCATCAACTCGATTCTCCTCTCTCCAGTGTATTTTCTCAAAGTTCACCACGGTAATGGTCTAATAAGGCAGAATGAATCAGATGGATTTTCATTGAAGAGAAGTGAACTAAACTTAACAAAAATTAGCCAATAATGGATTTGCTTCAGATTATAGACAGGAAGCAGTAGCCTGGCTATTGCTGCTCCAGAGTTTGCAGTTTCAACACAGTGTCCAGAGCACTCTCTCTCTAGTTACAGGAAATAGGCCTGTGTGTGTGTGTGTGTGTGTGTGTGTGTGTGTGTGTGTGTGTGTGTGTGTGTGTGTGTGGACAGTCTGTGATGGATGACCACGGTGTCTTGCCAGTAAATGGATGCTTTAATTAGAAGAAAACAAGGAGTCTACATGTGTCCAACAAGCTTTCTCTACCCTTAACCTTGTTCTGAACACCTCCAAAACAAAGGCCATGTGGTTTGGTAAGAAGAATGCCCCTCTCCCCACAGGTGTAATTACTACCTCTGAGGGTTTAGAGCTTGAGGTAGTCACCTCATACAAGTACTTGGGAGTATAGCTAGACGGTACACTGACGGTACCTTCTCTCAGCGCATATCAAAGCTGCAGGCTAAAGTTAAATCTAGACTTGGTTTCCTCTCTCGTAATCGCTCCTCTTTCACCACAGCTGCCAAACTAACCCTGATTCAGATGACCATCCTATCCATGCTACATTACGGAGACATAATTTATAGATCGGCAGGTAAGGGTGCTCTCGAGCGTCTAGATGTTCTTTACCATTCAGCCATCAGATTTGCCACCAATGTTCCTTACAGGACACATCACTGCACTCTATACTCCTCTGTAAACTGGTCATCTCTGTATACCCGTCGCAAGACCCACTGGTTGATGCTTATTTATAAAACCCTCTAAAACCCTTTTGGTAGACCGTCATTGTAAATAAGAATGTGTTCCTAACTGACTTGCCTAGTTAAATAAAGGTTAAATAAATAAAAAGGTTCTGTATGGGATGTAGTCCATGTGGTGACCTAGCCAGGCCCCAGATCTGTTTGTGCTGTCTTTGCCAACTCCTATAACACAGTGACCATAGAAGTTGGGAAGAGAACACAAACAGATCTGGCGCCAGGCTAGTTGTGACCGACTAAAATCCCCAACTTTCATGCTGATCAATGAGCTTGACCTAATCTCGATAGTTCACTATATGATTACAGAGAGGTACAATTGGTATCTACGACAAATAGTTTTACTGTTCTCTTAATAGCCCCGACACATTATATTTTCCACTTGCCTTCAAATTCCACCCAACAGCCTTCAACTCCATTATGCTCTCTCTCTCAACGCCAAACAGCACAAAACAGGAAGCCAGATATGAGCGACACCACTTCCCATAAGGTCATCTAGCATAGATACTTAACTGTTTGTTTCCCATTTTCTGCTGTTAGACACCAAAAGCCTCAGCCGGTGAAGAACAGTCCTGTATACTAGATCATATCCATTCAAATGGTTTGACTGTCCAAAGTTCAGATAGCTTGGTAGCCAGATCTGTTTCTGCGTTACCATGTAGTTACAGTATAATATACCGTGTTGTCATGTTACCATGTAGTTACAGTATATTATAATGTGTTACCATGTAGTTACAGTATATTATAACGTGTTACCATGTAGTTACAGTATATTATAACATGTTACCATGTAGTTACAGTATATTATAACGTGTTACCATGTAGTTACAGTATATTATAACATGTTACCATGTAGTTACAGTATATTATAACGTGTTGTCATGTAGTTACAGTATATTATAACGTGTTGTCATGTAGTTACAGTATATTATAACGTGTTACCATGTAGTTACAGTATATTATAACGTGTTGTCATGTTACCATGTAGTTACAGTATATTATAACGTGTTACCATGTAGTTACAGTATATTATGTGTTGCCATGTAGTTACAGTATATTATAACATGTTACCATGTAGTTACAGTATATTATAACGTGTTACCATGTAGTTACAGTATATTATAACATGTTACCATGTAGTTACAGTATATTATAACGTGTTACCATGTAGTTACAGTATATTATAACGTGTTGTTATGTAGTTACAGTATATTATAATGTGTTACCATGTAGTTACAGTATATTATAATGTGTTACCATGTAGTTACAGTATATTATAACGTGTTACCATGTAGTTACAGTATATTATAACGTGTTGTCATGTAGTTACAGTATATTATAATGTGTTACCATGTAGTTACAGTATATTATAATGTGTTACCATGTAGTTACAGTATATTATAATGTGTTACCATGTAGTTACAGTATATTATAACGTGTTACCATGTAGTTACAGTATATTATAACGTGTTACCATGTAGTTACAGTATATTATAACATGTTACCATGTAGTTACAGTATATTATAACGGGCATGTTACCATGTAGTTACAGTATATTATAACATGTTACCATGTAGTTACAGTATATTATAACGTGTTACCATGTAGTTACAGTATATTATAACATGTTACCATGTAGTTACAGTATATTATAACGTGTTGTCATGTAGTTACAGTATATTATAACGTGTTACCATGTAGTTACAGTATATTATAACGTGTTACCATGTAGTTACAGTATATTATAATGTGTTACCATGTAGTTACAGTATATTATAACATGTTACCATGTAGTTACAGTATATTATAACGTGTTACCATGTAGTTACAGTATATTATAACGTGTTGTTATGTAGTTACAGTATATTATAACGTGTTACCATGTAGTTACAGTATATTATAACGTGTTGCCATGTAGTTACAGTATATTATAATGTGTTACCATGTAGTTACAGTATATTATAACATGTTACCATGTAGTTACAGTATATTATAACGTGTTGTTATGTAGTTACAGTATATTATAACGTGTTGTCATGTAGTTACAGTATATTATAACGTGTTACCATGTAGTTACAGTATATTATAACGTGTTACCATGTAGTTACAGTATATTATAATGTGTTACCATGTAGTTACAGTATATTATAACGTGTTGCCATGTAGTTACAGTATATTATAACGTGTTACCATGTAGTTACAGTGTATTATAACGTGTTACCATGTAGTTACAGTATATTATAACGTGTTACCATGTAGTTACAGTATATTATAACATGTTACCATGTAGTTACAGTATATTATAACATGTTACCATGTAGTTACAGTATATTATAACGTGTTACCATGTAGTTACAGTATATTATAACATGTTACCATGTAGTTACAGTATATTATAACGTGTTACCATGTAGTTACAGTATATTATAATGTGTTACCATGTAGTTACAGTATATTATAATGTGTTACCGTATATTATAATGTGTTACCATGTAGTTACAGTATATTATAATGTGTTACCGTATATTATAATGTGTTACCATGTAGTTACAGTATATTATAATGTGTTACCATGTAGTTACAGTATATTATAATGTGTTACCGTATATTATAATGTGTTACCATGTAGTTACAGTATATTATAATGTGTTACCATGTAGTTACAGTATATTATAATGTGTTACCGTATATTATAACGTGTTACCATGTAGTTACAGTATATTATAACGTGTTACCATGTAGTTACAGTATATTATAACGTGTTGTCATGTCATACACCATTTGTTTTAGAAGCAGTAACAGAAACCCTTGAGGACTGATTGGTTCCTTCGCACCTAATGAACTCAGAACACAGAACAACAAACCAGGGTTGTGGTCATTAAAGTGACATTCTGCAGTTGTGACATCCATTTATGGACCTATAAATCAATGATAATATGTACCCATTGATTATTGAAGAATATCTCTTCTAAATACCTCAAAGTAATTGTAAACAATTACTGTATACCCTCAAAACATGATATCATGGATGGTCAGTCCTTACATCTATAGCTCTGTTTTTTAATTTGAGAGTGGTTACATTTCTCCAGCGCCATCCCTCAGCCTTTTACCGAAACAGTGACGGGGACACACTTTGTTACTGTTATAACTGCTGATTCCCACTTTATTAAGCACCAACATGGACTGAAACAGTTAGGGACTATCTAGACTCGCACAGTAAGAAAGGCTCACTTTCTGTTTCCTGTTGCGTGCCCCAATGCACAGACCTCCATTTTCTCAAGTGCTCTACCAGCCTCGTCAGCCGCCTATAAGTTTGAGCCAACTGCAGTCAGAGAGGGAGTCAGTGGAGCGATGGAGAGTAAAGCAGTAGAAATAGTAGGCCTTAACCCCTCCCAGGAAAGCCTCAGCTCTTCTTCTGTGATGTAAAATTGCGCAACTAAGATCTACTCTGCAAAAACGTAAAAATGTATGACAGATTTCTTAAGTTATTTTAAATTAATTCTGACTATTTTGAAGAAGTGCATACTGGCTACGCTGTCTCAAAATGGACAAACAGTACAATTGCCGCTTTTTTCTTGTTTATCAAACCAAGGTTTTTTTTTAAGGGAGTATGCGAGCACACTCGTTGGGTTCGCTAAGGCACCAGCCGAACTGAAGCATGCTGACACTTTTAGTTACTGCACATCCTTCTAGGCCTGCCCTGTCAAATCCACAGGAAATGGTGAATGGTTTTAAGAAGTGGATGCATCTTCACAGCAGCACTAACTGTTGGGGATATGCTGACGGCGTTGTCACAATGTCTTGCTTAATATAAACCTTGGACTTTCTGCTATAGCACTTGGAAGACTTGACTACACTCTTAGAAAAAGGTTTTTAAAAGTATTCTTCAACTGTCCCCATAGGAGAACACTTTTTGGTTCTAGGTAAAAACTCGTTTTTGTTCCAGGTAGAACCATTTTGGGTTCCATGTAGAACCTTCTGTGGAAAGGGTTCTACATGGAACCCAAACGGTTCTACTTGGAACCAAAAGGGTTCTCCCTGGATCAACAAAGGTTCTCCTATGATGAACCTTTTTCAGGTTTTAAATAGCACCTTTTATTTGTGCCACTGTATATGATGAAGCTTGTGTTGTTGGTTTCTCTGGATAAGGGCATCATGATTCCCCTTTTCCATCAAAGGATCCATGAGCACCAACATGTAAAGTTAATAGTAGCTCATCAAATTGAGTTTTGGGTTTCAAAGAAATCTTCATTCAGAGCAGATATTTAACCGTTTTTTTTAAAAGTTTTTTTTTAATGTAGTCTCATAAAAACTCGAGGGAGATTTTACCGTATTTCCATTACCAAAGTTTGTATCTGCACAGTTCTTCCACTAAATTCGTTTTTGGACACTTTTCTGAGGAAATTGTTAAAAGTAGTCCTTGTGTGTACTCAATGTTTGACATACATTTTAAAGTGAAAAAAACGTAGTCAAGGTGTAATTCCAAAATCTATTTTCATAGACATCATAAGTTATTCTCCATATCACTTGTCATCAGATAAGATAAAACCCTATTTCAAATAAAGGTTCCAAGATTCCTGTCTAACCAAATGTCTTGGTTGGTGTTCTAGAACTCATTAGCCTCTTAAGATTCCTGTCTAACCAAATGTCTTGGTTGGTGTTCTAGAACTCATTAGCCTCTTTAGATTCCTGTCTAACCAAATGTCTTGGTTGGTGATCTAGAACTCATTAGCCTCTTTAGATTCCTGTCTAACCAAATGTCTTGGTTGGTGTTCTAGAACTCATTAGCCTCTTTAGATTCCTGTCTAACCAAATGTCTTGGTTGGTGTTCTAGAACTCATTAGCCTCTTAAGATTCCTGTCTAACCAAATGTCTTGGTTGGTGTTCTAGAACTCATTAACTGTGACTTGTGTTTTGTTCTGTGATCATATAACTCTGAATAGTACTCTCTCTGTCTCTCAAAGCTGTTCTGCATTAGATCCCCACTAGGCATAGCTGTGCTCCGGGGCCTTCTCAGCTCTGCTTCTGTCTCTGTGTGGCCACTGGGCCTACACAACAAAACCCACAATACAACCTAACAGCCAGAATCTAGCCACAGGCTGTGATCAACCTACATTTAACCAAGCATCTGCCTGGGGAGGAGTGCCACTCGGCCTAGCCTGAGTGCCAGCTTGAGTGGCATGACAATGAGTGACAATGAGTTGGCATGATAGCACAAATAGACTGGCGCTCTCAGGCTGTATTCGGTCCACCCACCATCAGCAGTAGTGTAACGGTTGAAATCGGGGTTGATGATGATTGATTATTAATGCTTGACAAGTGTGTATAAACCGGGTGTTGCAGTAGGCAAGGTGCTTTATCTCTCAGCTCAGCCCAACTGCTGTGTGTCTCCCTCCCTCCCTCCCTCCAACAGTCAGCCTTGCCTGGGACCCTGGCAGCAGATAAGAGGAAGGCTCCCTGAGGACGTTGGTTGAGGATGGGTGTAAGAACATAGATTATACAGAGAGAGATAGGGAGTCTTTCTGCTGGTTAAATAAACCTTTTTTTGGACATGAGAGTTGTAGATCCCTTTTCAGACTGTAATGCTATATATATATATATATATATGCATGTTAACCAAGTCCAATACTCCTATAATGCAAATGTTACTCCCCCAATGTGATGTCATAAAACTGCTGGGGAAAAGCACTGTCCAAAAGAACAAATACCATGGCAACTTTCAACAAGCTTTTCAATAAAAGGCAATAGATGCACCATCGAGGCTCATGATAATCCAACCTGGGTTTCCCATCAGGAGCTGCTGCTGTACCCAGAGCAATGTATTTATGTTATGATTGCTCCTCATTTTATTTTGACTGTCGGGTAATTTACCTATTAGGAAGAAACAAACAATAAATAAACAGTCACTAATAAGACTACCACACAGTGCAGTGTTTCACACAAATAAGCTAAAATGCTTTATTTATCTCACTTTTGTTTCCATTTAGATATATAGACACCACTTGAACTCGAGACAACACTCGTGACCCCAAGTCACGACTTACTTCTTCAATCATGCATGAAGGAGTTGAGCTCTCGCGCTCTGCTCCGGTTGGCTATCTGTCGCTTTAAGAGCGATTTCCTCCCATTGTCAAGTAGTCGTGAGCAGGAAGGGTGAAACGAAACCAGAGACCCGAGCTAGGGGGCCGAGCTGGTATTTAAAAACACGACGCAGCCGCTCAATAACGGAACGGCGGTAACGTTCATTCTCAGGACAGAGCGCGTCAGGAGAAGAAGGGAATAGAAATACGAACTGAAGAAGAAGGGGAGACTCAGTCAAGCAACCTTTGATGATTTGAATTATTCTAGGCTTTGATTTGAATTATTCTAGGCTTTGAAGACATATACACAGTCGCAATGGAATAAAAAAATAAAATAATGCACTAATGAAAGACGAAGGCTTACACCGAATTTCACCGCGGTTTCTCAATTGCCTGAGGAAATGTACAGAATAGCCCTCCATCATTGAAAATGCGTCACATGTCAGGATGATGATCTACGTTAGACATAGACTGCTGATGGAAATTATGTCATATAAAATGAAGGCAAATTCCGCGCGCAACTGACGTCTAGGGCTACATTATATCAGAGCAGGTGCTGTGTGTGTCCCGTCGACATTTACCGTTATACGCGCGTTCTGAAGATTTAACCGTGAACGTGGTTGTGGGCCATAAAGCCTGCAAGTCTGATCACGGAGAAGAGAAGCGGGATCTATGTCTATGACTTGATGTCAACCTGAGAAATAATACACACTGGGAAAATGTCATCTGCAATTGAAAGGAAGACGATGGAGGCTAACGAGTAAGTGACGTACAAGTAGGCTTTTTCCTTGAAATAGAATAGAATAGAATAGAATAGAATCAAGGACCTTCAATGTTGACTTGATACTGCTGTAGAATGTCTTATTACGCAAATTACAATAGTTGCTTGGAAATAGGCAAACGCAATAGGCCAGTAGCAGTTTCCAAAGTCTCTTCAGAGTTCAATCCAATTCAAATACAAAATAATGAAAGGTACAAATTGAAGAAGGAAGCACCAATAAATGGGAAAGGGATCATTATAAAGAACAATATAAGTCTATTTAAAAGGCTGCTGAATGTCGTGACCTTTTGTCAGTACATATTTTGGTTGTATGAACAGGTCATATGGATTATGTGCTGCACTCGCTGGTAAATAAGGCAATGGCTCCCTCCTGTGGGTTAAATTAATAATAATATGTACATATTACATGGTAGAACAAACACACACACACACACACACTTCTTATTATGTACTTCTATTCTTCCCTTTCCTCATCTGTCTCTTGTCCTTATTCTCCCTAGGGAGCCGGTGGACGAGGTGTTACAGATGCCCCCGTCCCTGCTGAACTGTGGGGGGTGCCAGCAGAGCATCGGGGACAGGTTCTTCCTGAAAGCCATAGAGAAGTACTGGCATGAGGACTGTCTGAGCTGTGACCTGTGTGGCTGCAGACTGGGAGAGGTGGGACGAAGACTCTACTACAAACTGGGACGCAAGCTCTGCCGCAGAGACTACCTCCGGTTAGACACTTTACAGTTGACATTTACCATATGCCCTCACCCCAAAAACAGAGTCAGATATTTTGATGTTGGGCACCCCCAAGAGTCAATAAGTCATTGAAATCCTGTCCATATGACGCTTACATATCAATTATTGTAAATGTTTCCAAAATTCTAACAAATATGACAAAATACTCATTAGTCAATAGCATGTAAAGTCTTTATGAATGGTTTATTAATGCTTATCCATGGAAGTTATAAATCTTCATCTCCCCTCCCTCCCAGGCTGTTTGGACAGGACGGGCTGTGTGCTAGCTGTGAGAAGAGAATCAGAGCGTTTGAGATGACCATGCGTGTGAGGGACAAGGTCTACCACCTGGAGTGTTTTAAATGCGCGGCCTGCCAGAAACACTTCTGTGTCGGGGACCGTTACTTGCTCATCAACTCAGACATTGTGTGTGAGCAGGACATCTTTGAGTGGACCAAACTCAACAACAACATGGTTTAGTAGATTCATGAACACTCTAGAACACCTCAAAAACATGGTGTAGAACACTCTAGAACATTCTACAACACTCTAGAACACCTCAAAAACATGGTGTAGAAAACTCTAGAACATTGTAGAACACCATAACGATGAGATGGTTTTGATTGTGATCGTGATCTCTCCATTTGGGATCAACAGCATGATAAAATATCTCAAGATGTACAGCAAGATAATGGATCTCAAACTTTTGGACAAAGGTCGCCACACACACACTTGTACCTCTCAAATCTGTTAGATGTTTGAAGAGAGTTGTTTCACCATTGATCTGTACTGGAGGCAAAATGAAGGCTTGATCCACCACCTAAGGGAGAACTATTTCATTATCTTGGCTTCCGCCCTTTCAAAGCAAAAAAAAAGTAAAATGTATACATGCAATAATCTATGTGCTCATTGCAGAAATCTCAATATTTCTTGCATCATACAGTGTAATAGAGATTTGCTCATTGAGCTAAATGATGAGTGGTGTAACTGGAATTTGTTGTAGTCCAACACTGTTATTTCACCTCGCTAGAGAAATATGTATTATGACATTTGTTATGAATATATATAAAGTGTTCTGTCCAAAAAGGTCGATTCCATTCCGAAGTAATACATTCCTAAAGTAAAGGTCTGTTTGGGGAGTCCGCATGTGTCCCCTAGAGACCAAGGGGAAAGCTTTCACTATCATTTCAATAGGACTGACAGAAGTTCAAGAAAGAAGTTTCCAGTGTTTATGTGTTTTGTTTTTGTAACTTTTGTTTTCTTTCAATATGGCTCAAAAACTTTGGGATATTTGTTATATATATCTGTTTAATTAAACCCTCATTAAAATATGTTACATTTAGTTGACCATGGATCCTCTCTTTTCAGAGGATACATTTTATATTCGTTGGATGGAGCAAAGATAAATAAAAAAAGTATAATTTTTTATTTATTTACTTACACTACAAGACCAAAAGTATGTGGACACCTGCTCTTCGAACATCTCATTCTAAAATCATGGGCATTCATATGGAGTTGGTCCTGCCTTTGCTGCTATAACAGCCTCCACTCTTCTTGGAAGGCTTTCCACTAGATATTGGAACATCGCTGCGGGGACTTGCTTCCATTCAGCCACAAGAGCGTTAGTGAGGTCGGGCACTGATGTTGGGGGATTAGGCCAGCAGTCAGCGTTCCAATTCATCCCAAAGGTGTTCGATGGGGTTGAGGTCAGGGCTCTGTGCAGGCTAGTCAAGTTCTTCCACACCGATCTCGACAAACCATTTCTGTATAGACCTCGCTTTGTGCACGGGGGCATTGTCATGCTGAAACAGGAAAGGGCCTTACCCAAACTGTTGCCGCAAAGTTGGAAGCACAGATTAATCTAGATTGTAATTGTGTGCTGTAGTGTTAAGATTTCCCTTCACTGGAACTAAGGGGCCTCGCCCGAACTATGAAAAACAATCCCAGACAATTATTCCTGCTCCACTAAACTTTAGAGTTGGCACTATGCATTCGGGCAAAAAGCGTTCTCCTAGCAAACCCAGATTCATCAGTCGGACTGCCTGGTGCTGAATCGTGATTCAGGGGCAACACACTGTAGCTATATAGCACTTCCTGTAGGGACAACACACTGTAGCTATATAGCACTACCTGTAGGGACAACACACTGTAGCTATATCAAATCAAATCAAATTTTATTTGTCACATACACATGGTTAGCAGATGTTAATGAGAGTGTAGCGAAATGCTTGAAGAGCACTTCCTGTAGGGGCAACACACTGAAGCGATATAGCACTTCCTGTATGGGCAACACACTGTGGTGAAAAAGCACTTCCTGTAGGTGCAACACACTGAAGCGATATAGCTCTTCCTGTAATTTCAACACACTGTAGCAACATATCACTTCCTGTAGGGGCAACACACTGTAGTTATAATGCACTTCCTGTAGGGGCAACACACTGTAGAGTTGTAACATTTCCTGTAAGGGCAACACACTGTAGAGATATAACACTTCGTAAGGGGCAACACAATGTATCTATATTGCACTTCCTGTAGGTGCAACACACAATAGTGATATAGTACTTCCTGTAGGGGCAACACACTGTAGCGATATTGCACTTCCTGTACATGCAACACATTGTGCCTATATAACACTTCCTGTAGGGATAATAAACTGTTGCGATATTGCAATTCCTGTAGGTGCAACACACTGCAGCGATATAGAACTTCCTGTAAGGGCAACACACTGTAGCTGTATAGCACTTCCTGCAGGGCAACACACTGTAGCTATTAGGAATTCTTGTTGGGGCAAAACACTGTGGCTCTATAGAACTTCTTGCAGGGGCAATACACTGTAGCAATATAGCACTTCCTTTAGGGGCAACACTGTTGCTAAATAGCAATTCCTGTAGGTGCAACACACTGTAGCTATATAGCACTTCCTATAGGTACAACACACTGTAGTTATATAGCACTTCCTGTACGGGCAACACACCCTTGCGAAATTCAACTTCCTGTAGAGGCAACACACTGCAGTGGTGTAGCACTTCCTGTTCTGGCAACACAATGTTGCTCTATAGCACTACCTGTATGGGCAACACACTGTTGCGAAAGGGCAACAAACTCTAGCGTTATAGCTCTTCCTGTAACGGCAACACACTGTGTCTATATAGCACTTCCTGTAGGGGCAAAACACTGTAGCGATATAGCACTTCCTGTACATGCAACACATTGTGCCTATATAACACTTGTAGGGATAATAAACTGTTGCGATATTGCAATTACTGTAGGTGCAACACACTGTAGCGATATAGCACTTCCTGTAGGTTCAACACACTGTAGCTATATAGCACTTCCTGTAGGGGCAACACACTGTAGCGATATAGCACTTCCTGTAGGGGCAACACACTGTAGTTATAATGCACGTCCTGTAGGGGCAACACACTGTAGAGCTATAGCACTTCCTGTAAGGGCAACACACTGTAGCGATATTACACTTCCTGGAGGAGCAACACAGTTTAGCGATATAGCACTTCCTAAGAGGCTACACACTGCAGCTATATAGCACTTCCTGTATTGGCAACACACTGTAGCTATATTTCACTTCCTGTAGGGGCAACACACTGTAGCTATATAGCACTTCCTGTAGGGGCAACACACTCCAGCTAAATAGCACTTCCTGTAGGGGCAACACACTATTGATATGTAGCACTTCCTGTAGGGCAACACACTGTAGCTATATAGCACTTCCTGTAAGGGCAACACACTGTAGCTATATAGTACTTCCTGTAAGGGCAACACACTGTAGCTATATAGCACTTCCTGTATTGGCAACACACTGTAGCTGAATAGCACTTCCTGTAGGGGCAACAAACTGTAGCTATGTAGCACTTCCTGTAGGGGCAACACACTGTTTCTATATAGCACTTCCTGTAGGGGAAACACACTGTAGCAATAATGCACTTCCTGTAGGGGCAACACACTGTAGCAATAATGCACTTCCTGTAGGGGCAACACACTGTAGCAATAATGCACTTCCTGTAGGGGCAACGCACTGTAGAGGTATAGTACTTCCTGTAAGGGCAACACACTGTAGCGATATAACACTTCCTAAATAGCAACACATAGTAGCTATATAGCACTTCCTTTAGGGGCAACACACAGTGGTGATATAACACCTCCTGTAGGGGCAACACACTGTAGCTATATAGCACTTCCTGTAGGGGCAACACACTGTAGGTATATAGCACTTCCTAAATGGCAACACATAGTAGCTATATAGCACTTCCTTTAGGGGCAACACACAGTGGTGATATAACACCTCCTGTAGGGGCAACACACTGTAGCTATATAGCACTTCCTGTAGGGGCAACACACTGTAGGTATATAGCACTTCCTGTAGGGGCAACAAACTGTAGCTATGTAGCACTTCCTCTAGGGGCAACACACTACAGCTAAATAGCGCTTCCTGTAGGGGCAACACACGATTGATATGTAGCACTTCCTGTAGGGGCAACACACTGTAGCTATATAGCACTTCCTGTAAGGGCAACACACTGTAGCTATATAGCACTTCCTGTAAGGGCAACACACTGTAGCTATATACTACTTCTTGTAGGGGCAACACACTGTAGCTATATAGCACTTCTTGTAGGTGCAACACACTGTAGCTATATAGCACTTCCTGTAGGGGCAACACACTGTAGCTATATAGCACTTTCTGTAAGGGCAACACACTGTAGCTATATAGCACTTCCTGCCAGGGCAACACACTGTAGCTATATACCACTTCCTGTAGGGGCAACACAAGGCAGCTAAATAGCACTTCCTGTAGGGGCAACACACTATTGATATGTAGCACTTCCTGTAGGTGAAACACACTGTAGCGATATAGCACTTCCTGTAGGGGCAACACACAGTAGCAATAATGCACTTCCTGTAGGGGCAACACACTATAGAGGTATAGCACTTCCTGTAAGGGCAACACACTGTAGCTATATAGCACTTCCTGTAAGGGCAACACACTGCAGCGGTGTAACACTTCCCAAATGGCAACACATAGTAGCTATATAGCACTTCCTGTAGGTGAAACACACTGTATCTATATAGCACTTCCTGTAGGGGCAACACACTGTAGCTATATACCACTTCCTGTAGGGGCAACACACTGTAGCTATATAGCACTTCCTGTATGGGCAACACACTATTGATATGTAGCACTTCCTGTAGGGGCATTACACTGTAGCGATATAGCACTTCCTCTAGGGGCAACACACTCCAGCTAAATAGCACTTCCTGTAGGGGCAACACACTATTGATATGTAGCACTTCCTGTGCTGGCAACACACTGCAGCGATATAACACTTCCTAATTGGCAGCACATAGTAGCTATATAGCACTTCCTGTAGGGGCAACACAATGTGGTGATATAGCACTTCCTGTATGGGCAACACACTGTAGCTATATAGCACTTCCTGTAGGGGGAACACACTATAGCGATATAGCACTTCCTGTAGGTGCAACACATTGCGCCTATATAACACTTCCTGTAGGGATAATAAACTGTTGCGATTTTGCACTTCCTGTTGGGGCAACACACTGTATCAATATAGCACTTCCTGTAGGGGCAACACACTGTAGCGATATAGCACTTCCTGTCGGGGCAACATATTAGCGATATTATACTTCCTGTAGGGGCAACACACTGTAGCTAAATAGCACTTCCTGTAGGTGCAACACACTTTAACTGTATAGCACATCCTGTCGGGGCAACATATTAGAGATATTATACTTCCTGTAGGGGCAACACACTGTAGCTATATAGCACTTCTTGTAGGGGCAACACACTTTAGTGATATATCACTTCCTGTAGGGTCAACACACTGTAGCGATATAGCACTTCTTGTAGGGGCAACACTCTGTAGCTGTACAGTACTTCCTGTAGGGGCAACACACTCTAGCTATATAGCACTTCCTGTAGGGGCAGCACACTGGAGCAGTATAGCAAATCAAATCAAATGTATTTATATAGCCCTTCGTACATCAGCTGATGTCTCTAAGTGCTGTACAGAAACCCAGCCTTAAACCCCACACAGCAAGTAATGCATGTGTAGAAGCACGGTGGCTAGGAAAAACTCCCTAGAAAGGCCAAAACCTAGTAAGAAACCTAGAGAGGGACTAGGCTATGAGGGGTGGCCAGTCCTCTTCTGGCTGTGCCGGGTGGAGATTATAACAGAACATGGCCAAGATGTTCAAATGTTCATAAATGACCAGCATGGTCAAATAATAATAATCACAGTAGTTGTCGAGGGTGCAACAAGTCAGCACCTCAGGAGTAAATGTCAGTTGGCTTTTCATAGCCGATCATTGAGAGTATCTCTACCGCTCCTGCTGTCTCTAGAGAGTTGAAAACAGCAGGTCTGGGACAGGTAGCACGTCCGGTGAACAGGTCAGGGTTCCATAGCCGCAGGCAGAACAGTTGAAACTGGAGCAGCAGCACGGCCAGGTGGACTGGGGACAGCAAGGAGTCATCATGCCAGGTAGTCCTGAGGCATGATCCTAGGGCTCAGGTCCTCCGAGAGAGAGAAAGAAAGAAAGAAAGAAAGAGAGAAAGAGAGAATTAGAGAGAGCATACTTAAATTCACACAGGACACCGGATAAGACAGGAGAAATACTCCAGATATAAGACTGACCCTAGCCCCTCGACACATAAACTACTGCAGCATAAATACTGGAGGCTGAGACAGGAGGGGTCAGGAGACACTGTGGCCCCATCCAATGATACCCCATGGACAGGGCCAAACAGGCAGGATATAACCCCACCCACTTTGCCAAAGCACAGCCCCCACACCACTAGAGGGATATCTTCAACCACCAACTTACCATCCTGAGACAAGGCCGAGTATAGCCCACAAAGATCTCCGCCATGGCACAACCCAAGGGGGGGCGCCAACCCAGACAGGAAGATCATGTCAGTGACTCAACCCACTCAAGTGACGCATCCCTCCTAGGGATGGCATGGAAGAACACCAGTAAGCCAGTCACTCATCCCCTGTAATAGGGTTAGAGGCATAGAATCCCAGTGGAGAGAGGGGAACCGGCCAGGCAGAGACAGCAAGGGCGGTTCGTTGCTCCAGA